>NW_027508942.1:5377500-5427500 GCF_051911475.1 Siphateles boraxobius
TAAATTTGGAACACAACTTGGTTAGATATATAGCTTTCATTTTATAGTAATTTTATAGTAAAAAATATTTTGTAAAATATTTATTTTATATTAAAAAAAATATATTAATAAAGTATATTTGATTTACTGTAAATTTTAACTTCCATAACTTTTTCATACTTTAATTTTTTGAAGTGCTTTCACTTCAGTAATAATCTGCCGATTGTTTTCTTTAAAACAAGACCAAACTTAGGTCTATATTCCAAAGCATTCTTGAATTACAACCATTTAGGTTTGTATACTGCATTTTAATGTCAATTATCAAAAGGGGGATGACAGCTAAGGGGTTAAAGCTGTCAACACGAGTGTGTGTGTGTGTGTGTGTGTGTGTGTGTGTGTGTGTGTGTGTGTGTGTGTGTGTGTGTGAGTGTGTGTGTGTGTGTGTGTGTGTGTGTGTGTGAGTGAGTGTGTGTGTGTGTGTGTGTGTGTGTGTGTGTGTGTGTGTGTGTGTGTGTGTGTGTGTGTGTGTGTGTGTGTGTGTGTGAGTGTGTGTGTGTGTGTGTGTGTGTGTGTTTGTGTGTGTGTGTGTGTGAGTGAGTGTGTGTGTGTGTGTGTGTGTGTGTGTGTGTGTGTGTGTGTGTGTGTGTGTGTGTGTGAGTGAGTGAGTGAGTGAGTGAGTGTGTGTGTGTGTGTGTGTGTGTGTGTGTGTGTGTGTGTGTGTGTGTGTGTGTGTGTGAGTGAGTGATTGAGTGAGTGAGTGAGTGAGTGAGTGAGTGAGTGAGTGTGTGTGTGTGTGTGTGTGTGTGTGTGTGTGTGTGTGTGTGTGTGTGTGTGTGTGAGTGAGTGAGTGAGTGTGTGTGTGTGTGTGTGTGTGTGTGTGTGTGTGTGTGTGTGTGTGTGTGTGTGTGTGTGTGTGTGTGTGTGTGTGTGTGTGTGTGTGTGTGTTCGTGTGCTGGGGAACACTGAGGTTGAAGAACAAATGTTGTGCCGTTCCTTTGACGTGTGTGATGTTCTCCTGGGTTTCAAACCTCAGCGAACAGTGTCAGAAACATCACACTAAATATAACACACACCCTGACAGCGATCCGAACCGCTGGGTTCCCTCGCTACTTTGAAAAACTCCAATTACTGTCAGTGTGTGTGTGAGTGTGTGTGATCACAGCTCAGTCATTACAGACAGTTGTGTGTGTGTAATTTTCACTGTAATAAGTGTTTATTCAGGATGCTGTGATTCAATGACAAATTATTTAAAGAAACAATAAATAAACTATATTGAACGGTGGGGGTTTGAATTTCAGAGGAAAATCTTCACAGATACGAGCAAATCGAACCGCTTTCGCTTTAAATTGGCTTTCAAACCGACGATGGATTTTTATGGGCTGCCTAAACTTGTGAGGGTAAATCAGCCAGAACCAGACAAGCCGTTCACAACGCTGACCTTCTCTCTCTATGCAATCTATAGAGGCGTGAGGATATATCGCCCAACAACAGAGCCAATCTAGATTCAATTACCAACTGGGCCAAGAGGGCAATTTATAACTAAACACACACACACACACACACGTGGACGCTCCTGAGGACGGGAGAGGTCGCGCTGCATGTATTTAACTCCTGTGTTTACCGTGGAGAACGCTGAGGAATTCAGCGCCATGACTTTCTGAACATAATTCATCGCTGAAATCTCAGGTGGATCCCACTTACGATTCATAAGATGAAATCCACTGCGAACAGAATTTTAATTTATTGCCAAAATGAATATCTTTAGTCACAAAGGTGTGTGCATGCATTTGCATTCTGAATAATTATGCATCATCATCATCATGATCATGTGCTGTGATTTATGTGAGCGCATGAAAAACTTAATTTATTTCCTGCTGATTATGTATGAACTATCTGGTCAATCCTGATGTGTTACAATTCAAAAACGGCTGTTTTTCTTCAGTATTTTGTCTTGGTTTCCAGTACACATATCTACACATTCTTAAAGGTGCAGTAAGCTATTTCTGAGAAACGCTGTGGAAGTGGATCAGACAGAGCAGCACAACACACTTGTAGCCAATCAGCATTAGGGGGCGCAGAGACAGTGAGAGCCATTCAGCATGAGGGGGTGTGTCCAGTCATGTTGGGGGCGGAGAGAGAGGGAGCCAATCAGTATGAGGGGGCGTGTCCAGTCATGATGGGGGCAGAGAGAGAGAGAGGGAGCCAATCAGCATTAGGGGGGATGTTCAGTCATGATGGGGCGGAGAGAGAGGGAGCCAATCAGCATTAGGGGGCGTGTCCAGTCATGATGGGGGCGGAGAGAGAGGGAGCCAATTAGCATTAGGGGGCATGTCCAGTCATGATGAGGGCGGAGAGAGAGGGAGCCAATCTGTATTAGGGGGCGTGTCCAGTCATGATGGGGGTGGAGAGAGAGGGAGTCAATCAGCATTAGGGGGTGTGTCAAGTCATGATGGGGGTGGAGAGAGAGGGAGCCAATCAGCATTAGGGGGCATGTCCAGTCATGATGGGGCGGAGAGAGAGGGAGCCAATCAGCATTAGGGGTGTGTCCAGTCATGATGGGGGCGGAGAGAGAGGGAGCCAATCAGCATTAGGGGGCATGTCCAGTCATGATGAGGGCGGAGAGAGAGGGAGCCAATCTGTATTAGGGGGCGTGTCCAGTCATAATGGGTGCGGAGAGAGAGGGAGCCAATCAGCATTAGGGGGCGTGTCCAGTCATGATGGGGGTGGAGAGAGAGGGATCCAATCAGCATTAGGGGGCATGTCCAGTCATGTTGGGAGTGGAGAGAGAGGGAGCCAATCAGCATCAGGGAGCGCGTGTCCACTCATGAGGGGGCGGAGATAGAGAGAGCCAATCAGCATTAGCGGTGTCCAGTCATGATGGGGGCGGAGAGAGGGAGCCAATCAGTATGAGGGGGCGTGTCCAGTAATGATGGGGGCAGAGAGAGAGAGAGGGAGCCAATCAGCATTAGGGGGCATATCCAGTCATGATGGGGCGGAGAGAGAGGGAGCCAATCAGCATTAGGGGGCGTGTCCAGTCATGATGGGGGCGGAGAGAGAGGGATCCAATCAGCATTAGGGGGCATGTCCAGTCATAATGGGGGCGGAGAGAAAGGGAGCCAATCAGCATTAGGGGGCGTGTCTAGTCATAATGGGTGCGGAGAGAGAGGAATCCAATCAGCATTAGGGGGCATGTCCAGTCATGTTGGGTGTGGAGAGAGAGGGAGCCAATCAGCATCAGGGAGCGTGTGTCCACTCATTTTTTTCTTACTTGATTTAAGCATAAATCTAATTTTCATAAAACAAAGGAGTCCGTCATTTAACTTCTCCAGTGACTGTCTCTTGAATTAAAAATGTTTACATATTTGAACTGGATATCAAGAAAGAAATACTGAAGAAGAGCATAATTTTTTACAGTGTAGGGATGTTGGTCAAGTCAAGTAGTTGGTCATGTGATCAAACCTCCATCACTGAGTATTAAAGTTGAGTGTGTCCTGCAGTGTTTGTGCTCCAGATATCACTGATTAAATATATTATTTTAAGACTCTTTTCACACTAGACAGGAAGAAAAGTAGAACGGTGCCAACAACACTTATGTCTAGTTTTATTGGAACTAAATTTTACATTTTTACAATGCGATATTCGCTATGTTTCCATCCAAAGTTCCATTAATTTGTCTGTTATTAATATAATAGAAAATGGCTGCCGCTATATGGTGTAATATACAGGAATGAATTGGGGGTGGGAGCAAAGAAGTTCTACTTCTTTCCACTCCCTTTCGAGCAGGTATTATATGTGTAAATAATGTGTGTGGACATGTGTATCATAATTGTAATGTGTATATGTGTATTTAGGTATATATGTTTATATATATATGTATATGTATAGTTATTATTTGTAATGTATATGTGTATGTGTATATATATATATATATATATATATATATAAGCTGTTCTTTTTTTTCTATGTATATTGTGTTAGTATATATATTATTATTATTTTTTGCTCTAAATAAACTTCAATCAATCAATCAATCAATCAATCAATATAGCACCATTAAAACAGCAGCAGCTTACCAAATGCGCTTTACAACATCGGATCAAATAAATACAAGCAAAATCAATAGAAAACTAATTTCACAAATAAAATCAGAGACAATTTTCAAACGAAATAGCAAAATAATATACTAACAGAAGTCAAATACAAATATAATCATCAAGGACCATTAAAAGCAATGGAAAAATAATGAGTTTTAAGCAAAGATTTAAAAAATCTGTAATGCAGCAGCAAATCTAATGTGAACAACATACTGACTTGTCCTTCTGTCCCTCTCCTCCAGGTTTTACTGGGATCTCACCATGCTTCTCTTGATGGTGGGAAATCTAATCATCATTCCCGTGGGCATCACCTTCTTCAAGGACGAGCACACGCCACCGTGGATCGTCTTCAACGTGGTTTCCGACACCTTCTTCCTCATGGACCTGGTGTTGAACTTCCGCACCGGGATCGTGAAGGAGGACAACGCCGAGATCATTCTGGACCCTCAGCAGATCAAGATCAAATATCTGCGCTCCTGGTTCGTGGTGGACTTCATCTCCTCCATCCCCGTGGACTACATCTTCCTCATCGTGGAGACGCGCATCGATTCGGATTTCTACAAGACGGCGCGCGCTCTGCGGATCGTACGCTTCACGAAGATCCTCAGTTTGTTACGACTGCTTCGACTCTCGCGGCTCATTCGCTACATTCACCAGTGGGAGGAGGTGAGTGGACACTTCTGAGGGTTTGTTCACCGCTCTTATATATGATAATAATGTGATCTGGACAGCAGTTTCATAGTGCAAGAGGATGGAGTAATGGTGTAATATGCCCCTTTTCACAAGATGCAATAAATCTATGGCGTCCCCAGAAACTGTCTGTGAAATTTCAGCTCAAAATTCCCCCTAGATCATTTATTACAGCTTGTCAAATTTGCCCCTTTTGGGGTGTGAGTAAAAACGCGCTGTTTTTGTGTGTCTCTTTAAATGCAAATGAGCTGCTGCTGCTCCGCCTCCGTTCAGAAGAGGGCGGAGCTTCAGGGACTCCGGCAATCTCACTCATCCAGAATCCCAGAATAACCAGTAGCGAGTGCAGCCTTACGGAGAGACTCAGGAAGAGTTTCACTTTTACACGTTACTGAATGTTAGTGGAGACATTTATGTAGTTGTTGTGGAGTTACATTGATTCATCTCATCATCATGTTTAACTTTTACACAAGTTGACACAGTTCCCTGAGGTCTTTATGAGAACGCTGTGACATGTTTTGGTCAATAGTGTTCAGTGTTCTTCTGTGCTGCAACGAGAGAATAGTTTCATTTTTTGCTGGAACTATTGCCATTGCGTTAGAACTTGTTTTACGATGGTTTCATTGTTAGAACTGGTTTCACTGTTAGGACTGGCTGTTAGAACGGGTTTCACAGTTAGAACTGGTTTCACTGTTAGAACTGGTTTCACTGTTAGGACTGGCTGTTAGAACGGGTTTCACAGTTAGAACTGGTTTCACTGTTAGAACTGGTTTCACTGTTAGAACTGGTTTCACTGTTAGGACTGGCTGTTAGAACTGGTTTCACAGTTAGAACTGGTTTCACTGTTAGAACTGGTTTCACTGTTAGAACTGGTTTGACTGTTAGGACTGGCTGTTAGAACGGGTTTCACAGTTAGAACTGGTTTCACTGTTAGAACTGGTTTCACTGTTAGAACTGGTTTGACTGTTTGGACTGGCTGTTAGAACTGGTTTCGCTGTTAGAACTGGTTTCACTGTTAGGACTGGTTTCACTGTTAGGACTGTGTGTTAGAACTAGTTTCACAGTTAGAACTGGTTAGAACTGTCTTCACTGGTAGAACTGGTTTCACTGGTTTCACTGTTCGAACTGGTTTCACTGTTAGAACTGGTTTCACTGTTAGAACTGGTTAGAACTGGTTTTACCCTTAGAACTGGTTAGAACTGGTTTCACTGTTAGAACTGGTTTCACTGTTAGAACTGGTTAGAACTGGTTTCACTGTTAGGACTGGTTTCACTGTTCGAACTGGTTTCACTGGTAGAACTGGTTTCACTGGTAGAACTGGTTTCACTGTTAGAACTGGTTTCACTATTAGAACTGGTTTCACTGGTAGAACTGGTTCACTGGTAGAACCGGTTTCACTGTTAGAACTGGTTTCACTGGTAGAACTGGTTTCACTGTTAGAACTGTTTTCAATGTTAGAACTGTTTTCAGTGTTAGGACTGATTTCACTGTTCAAACTGGTTTCACTGTTCGAACTGGTTTCACTGGTAGAACTGGTTTCACTGTTAGAACTGTTTTCAATGTTAGAACTGTTTTCAGTGTTAGGACTGATTTCACTGTTCAAACTGGTTTCACTGTTCGAACTGGTTTCACTGGTAGAACTGGTTTCACTGGTAGAACTGGTTTCACTGGTTTCACTGTTCGAACTGGTTTCACTGTTCCAACTGGTTTCACTGTTCCAACTAGTTTCACTGTTCGAACTGGTTTCACTGTTCGAACTGGTTTCACTGGTAGAACTGGTTTCACTGGTAGAACTGGTTTCACTGGTTTCACTGTTCGAACTGGTTTCACTGTTCGAACTGGTTTCACTGTTCCAACTAGTTTCACTGTTCGAACTGGTTTCACTGGTAGAACTGGTTTCACTGGTAGAACTGGTTTCACTGGTTTCACTGTTCGAACTGGTTTCACTGTTCGAACTGGTTTCACTGTTCCAACTAGTTTCACTTTCACTGTTAGAACTGGTTTCACTCTAAGAACTGGTTTCACTGGTAGAACTGGTTTCACTGTTAGAACTGGTTTCACTGTTAGAACTGGTTTCACTGTTAGAACTGGTTTCACTGTTAGAACTGGTTTGACTGTTAGGACTGGCTGTTAGAACGGGTTTCACAGTTAGAACTGGTTTCACTGTTAGAACTGGTTTCACTGTTAGAACTGGTTTGACTGTTTGGACTGGCTGTTAGAACTGGTTTCGCTGTTAGAACTGGTTTCACTGTTAGGACTGGTTTCACTGTTAGGACTGTGTGTTAGAACTAGTTTCACAGTTAGAACTGGTTAGAACTGTCTTCACTGGTAGAACTGGTTTCACTGGTTTCACTGTTCGAACTGGTTTCACTGTTAGAACTGGTTTCACTGTTAGAACTGGTTAGAACTGGTTTTACCCTTAGAACTGGTTAGAACTGGTTTCACTGTTAGAACTGGTTTCACTGTTAGAACTGGTTAGAACTGGTTTCACTGTTAGGACTGGTTTCACTGTTCGAACTGGTTTCACTGGTAGAACTGGTTTCACTGGTAGAACTGGTTTCACTGTTAGAACTGGTTTCACTATTAGAACTGGTTTCACTGGTAGAACTGGTTCACTGGTAGAACCGGTTTCACTGTTAGAACTGGTTTCACTGGTAGAACTGGTTTCACTGTTAGAACTGTTTTCAATGTTAGAACTGTTTTCAGTGTTAGGACTGATTTCACTGTTCAAACTGGTTTCACTGTTCGAACTGGTTTCACTGGTAGAACTGGTTTCACTGGTAGAACTGGTTTCACTGTTAGAACTGTTTTCAATGTTAGGACTGATTTCACTGTTCAAACTGGTTTCACTGTTCGAACTGGTTTCACTGGTAGAACTGGTTTCACTGTTAGAACTGTTTTCAATGTTAGAACTGTTTTCAGTGTTAGGACTGATTTCACTGTTCAAACTGGTTTCACTGTTCGAACTGGTTTCACTGGTAGAACTGGTTTCACTGGTAGAACTGGTTTCACTCTAAGAACAGGTTTCACTGGTAGAACTGGTTTCACTGTTAGAACTGTTTTCAATGTTAGAACTGTTTTCAGTGTTAGGACTGATTTCACTGTTCAAACTGGTTTCACTGTTCGAACTGGTTGCACTGTTAGAACTAGTTTCACTGTTAGAACTGGTTTCACTCTAAGAACTGGTTTCACTGGTAGAACTGGTTTCACTGTTAGAACTGGTTTCACTGTAAGAACTGGTTTCACTGTTAGAACAGGTTTCACTGGTTTCACTGTTAGAACTGTTTTCAGTGTTAGGACTGATTTCACTGTTCAAACTGGTTTCACTGTTCGAACTGGTTTCACTGGTAGAACTGGTTTCACTGGTAGAACTGGTTTCACTGGTTTCACTGTTCGAACTGGTTTCACTGTTCCAACTGGTTTCACTGTTCCAACTAGTTTCACTGTTCGAACTGGTTTCACTGTTCGAACTGGTTTCACTGGTAGAACTGGTTTCACTGGTAGAACTGGTTTCACTGGTTTCACTGTTCGAACTGGTTTCACTGTTCGAACTGGTTTCACTGTTCCAACTAGTTTCACTGTTCGAACTGGTTTCACTGGTAGAACTGGTTTCACTGGTAGAACTGGTTTCACTGGTTTCACTGTTCGAACTGGTTTCACTGTTCGAACTGGTTTCACTGTTCCAACTAGTTTCACTTTCACTGTTAGAACTGGTTTCACTCTAAGAACTGGTTTCACTGGTAGAACTGGTTTCACTGTTAGAACTGGTTTCACTGTTAGAACTGGTTTCACTGGTAGAACTGGTTTCACTGTTAGAACTGGTTTCACTGTAAGAACTGGTTTCACTGGTAGAACTGGTTTCACTGTTAGAACTGGTTTCACTGTAAGAACTGGTTTTACTGGTAGAACTGGTTTCACTGTTAGAACTGGTTTCACTGTTGTCGCTTGCAAAACCGGCACCATGGCTGGAAACGTGCAGATTAAGGGCCGGTAATATTATAATAAGATCCCCATCCTTCGTCAGATTCTAATAATAATATTTTTTTATTATTTGTAGTAACGTAAATTTCTTATAATAATTCTATAAAATAATATACACAATAAATTAATTCGGACTCAAACACTTCTCACCTTCAAAAACATCAGACAACACTGCCACGAAAATCATAATATATAATTTATTTAATAATTATAATATTACTGTTGTTATTACTTTTATTATTCTTTTACACTACTTCATTTTTTAAAATAAAATAATCTAGTCTACTGATGTCATAATAACTGAGTTAAATGCTACTGCATGTACTGTACGGTGAGTATATGATGAATTTTCATACTTTCTCTTCATATTGAGATCTCTGATGTTTGACTACAGATGTTTGATTTAGAGTCTTGGCAAATATGAGTATAGTTTGAGAAATGTGTGAGATTTGCTCTCCGTTTACTCTGGTTGCCTTGTAGAAATGCTCGCGAAACAGAATAGATCTCGTTTGACACAGAAATGCAGCATATGTTACACGACTCTCATTTTCAGGCATGGAGGTTTTGGCAAAAATCGAAGTGTTGAGTCTTACACGTATCAATTAATGAATGTTTCAAAGTAGAGTGCTAACATTAGCCTGTAATTTCCTCTCCTCCTCTTGAGGATTGGTTTGGATGGTGATTACAGTGATGATTAGAAGCGTTCCTCTCTCTCTCTCTCTCTCTCTCTCTCTCTCTCTCTCTCTCTCTCTGAACAGGGTCTCAGTGGTGAGAAGTGAAGCTGTAGATGCAGCTGGTGTCTCATTTAGTCGAGCCGTGTTCGTTCTCATGACAGCAGGTCACACACTCTCCCATAGCAGCGCGCCACTGATTCAACAGATCCTATTAGAAGTGATAGAGACTTAATAACATCAGTCTAAACAAATCCTGACATCGTTTCAGAACTCCACTTGTAAAGCTGACGTTTACATTAGTGATAATGTGACCCTGGAGCACAAAACCGGTCACAAGGGTCAATTTTTTGAAATTGAGATGTATACATATCTATACTTTCCATTGATGTATGGTTTGTTAGGGTAGGACAATATTTGTCTGAGATATGACTATTTAGATATCTGGAATCTGAGGGTGCAAAAAAATCGAAACATTGAGAAAATCGCCTTTAAAGTTTTGCATTTATGTTTGCGATTGTGTTGCATCCCCTCAAATATATATATTTACAGTAGGAAACTTACAAAATATCTTCATGGACCATGATCTTTACTTAATATCCTAATGATTTTTGGTAAAGTGTACACATAAAGTGTATTGTTGGCTACTGCCACAAATATACCCGTGCGACTCGTGACTGGTTCTGTGGTCCAGGCTCACATATATTTTTGATATTCAATATGTTCCTACAGTTACTCTGAGCAATATGGGAGATATTGTGTGTGTGCGTGCGTGTGTGCGTGCGTGCGTGTGTGCGTACGTGTGTGTGCGTGTGTGTGTGTGTGTGTGTGTGTGTGTGTGTGTGTGTGTGCATGCGTGCGTGCGTGCGTGCGTGCGTGTGTGTGTGTGTGTGTGTGTGTGTGTGTGTGCGTGTGTGCGTGCGTGCGTGCGTGCGTGCGTGCGTGCGTGCGTGCGTGCGTGCGTGCGTGCGTGCGTGCGTGTGTGTGTGTGTGTGTGTGTAACAGATGAGATGAGAGCCGTAATGTGTGACAGAAAGAGAGCGGAAATTGAAAGCCATCGCATTAAAAGTGTAATTTTTAAGGGAACAGTCCCTGCTTTTAGTTTAATGATGTCTTGACTGTCATGAATAGTGATCATGATTTGATTTAGAACAGCTATTTTTGCCACTGAATGATTAAGAGTAAAAAATAGTCACTTCTGGGATATACTACTGTTCAAAAATTCATACTTTTATTTAGCAAGGACAAATTAAATGAATCAAAAGTGACATTTGTAAAGTTATAACAGATTTCTGAAGGATCATGTGACAGTGAAAATTGGAGTAATGATGCTGAAAATTCAGCTTTGATCACAGGAATAAATTACATTTTAAAATAGATTCACATAGAAAACAACTAATTTTCAGCAAGATTTTTGATCGAATAAAGGCAGGCTTGAATATTTGAATCTGATGCATTAAGTTTTGGACCTGACACAAGGAAAGCTAACTTTTTTGCTTCTGATAATCTCAATCTAATGCATCCTCTTATCAGTATTTCCAGCTTTTGTCGTAGCATCTCCAGCCTAGACAGTTTCCTCAAGGAAGTCTCTCTCCTGCGAGTGAATGCAGTTAGTCAGCATGTTATTGAATCAAGCTCAAATGAAGGTTTAATGACTCTGGATGAGACGGCCATCAAAACAAACCTCTCTTGCAGCATCCAGGGGCGTTTGTGGACCATCACTGGGAGTATTAATGAAGTGGGTGTTTTTAAGAGCTAAAACACCCCCTTTAGACCATGTTATAATGACAAAGCTTAACCACTTGTCAATGGCAAGAGTTTGCAACATTAGCATGAGGGATCGTCTAGAAGCTGTTCGTGTTGCTGGACCATCTTTGTTTGTTATTGAGCGGAGGCAGGGAGTCCATCTCTATTAGTATCTGCATCAGGGATCGTTCTGATTTATGGCTCGTGTCGCTTTGATTGGATGTTCTGGATGGGAAGCATAACGTCCAATACGGTTCACAGGTCAGGTTCAGTGGGAGAATCAAGGGAGTTTCCTGGTTCTGACTGCGAAAACACAAATATAACAACTCTAGTCTGGTTTGGAGTCACAAACCCTATGGAAGTTTGTTTCTGTCACAGATTAAACATTTTAAAAGATAATTGCGACTTTTTATCTTACAATTGCGAGTTTGCATCTCGTAATTTTGACTTTAATTCTCAGAATTGCGAGATATAAAGTCAGAATTGCGTGATATAAAGTCAGAATTGCGTGATATAAAGTCAGAATTGCGTGATATTAAGTTGCAATTTTGTGTTATAAAGTCAGAATTGTGAGATATAAAGTCGCAATTGTGTGTTTTAAAGTCAGAATTGTGAGAAATAAAGTCAGAATTGTGAGATATAAAGTCAGAATTGTGAGATATAAAGTCAGAATTGCGAGATATAAAGTCAGAATTGCAAGATATAGTCGCAATTGTGTGTTTTAAAGTCAGAATTGTGAGATATAAAGTCAGAATTGTGAGATATAAAGTCAGAATTGCGAGATATAAAGTCAGAATTGCGAGATATAAAATCAGAATTGCGAGATATAAAGTCAGAATTGTGAGATATAAAGTCAGAATTGTGAGATAAAAAGTCAGAATTGCGTGATATAAAGTCAGAATTGCGTGATATAAAGTCAGAATTGTGAGATAAAAAGTCAGAATTGCGTGATATAAAGTCAGAATTGCGTGATATAAAGTCAGAATTGCGTGATATAAAGTCAGAATTGCGTGATATTAAGTTGCCATTGTGTGTTATAAAGTCAGAATTGTGAGTTATAAAGTCGCAATTGTGTGTTTTAAAGTCAGAATTGCGAGATATAAAGTCAGAATTGTGAGATATAAAGTCAGAATTGTGAGATAAAAAGTCAGAATTGCGTGATATAAAGTCAGAATTGCGAGATATAAAGTCAGAATTGTGAGATATAAAGTCAGAATTGTGAGATAAAAAGTCAGAATTGCGTGATATAAAGTCAGAATTGCGTGATATAAAGTCAGAATTGCGTGATATTAAGTTGCCATTGTGTGTTATAAAGTCAGAATTGTGAGATATAAAGACGCAATTGTGAGATATAAAGTCAGAATTGTGAGATAAAAAGTCAGAATTGCGTGATATAAAGTCAGAATTGCGTGATATAAAGTCAGAATTGCGTGATATTAAGTTGCCATTGTGTGTTATAAAGTCAGAATTGTGAGATATAAAGTCGCAATTGTGAGATATAAAGTCAGAATTGCGAGATATAAAGTCAGAATTGTGAGATATAAAGTCAGAATTGTGAGATAAAAAGTCAGAATTGCGTGATATAAAGTCAGAATTGCGTGATATAAAGTCAGAATTGCGTGATATAAAGTCAGAATTGCGTGATATTAAGTTGCCATTGTGTGTTATAAAGTCAGAATTGTGAGATATAAAGTCGCAATTGTGAGATATAAAGTCAGAATTGCGAGATATAAAGTCAGAATTGTGAGATATAAAGTCAGAATTGTGAGATAAAAAGTCAGAATTGCGTGATATAAAGTCAGAATTGCGAGATATAAAGTCAGAATTGTGAGATATAAAGTCAGAATTGTGAGATAAAAAGTCAGAATTGCGTGATATAAAGTCAGAATTGCGTGATATAAAGTCAGAATTGCGTGATATTAAGTTGCCATTGTGTGTTATAAAGTCAGAATTGTGAGATATAAAGTCAGAATTGTGAGATATAAAGTCAGAATTGTAAGATAAAAAGTCAGAATTGCGTGATATAAAGTCAGAATTGCGTGATATAAAGTCAGAATTGCGTGATATTAAGTTGCCATTGTGTGTTATAAAGTCAGAATTGTGAGATATAAAGTCGCAATTGTGAGATATAAAGTCAGAATTGCGAGATATAAAGTCAGAATTGTGAGATATAAAGTCAGAATTGTGAGATAAAAAGTCAGAATTGCGTGATATAAAGTCAGAATTGCGTGATATAAAGTCAGAATTGCGTGATATAAAGTCAGAATTGCGTGATATTAAGTTGCCATTGTGTGTTATAAAGTCAGAATTGTGAGAAATAAAGTCAGAATTGTGAGATATAAAGTCCGAATTGTTAGATAAAAAGTCAGAATTGCGAGATTTAAAGTCAGAATTGCGAGATATAAAGTCAGAATTGCGAGATATAAAGTCAGAATTGTGAGATATAAAGTCAGAATTGTGAGATGAACAGTCAGAATTAAAAGTCAGAATTGCGAGATATAAAGTCAGAATTGTGAGATATAAAGTCAGAATTGTGAGATGAAAAGTCAGAATTAAAAGTCAGAATTGCGAGATATAAAGTCAGAATTGCGTGATATAGTCAGAATTGCGTGATATTAAGTTGCAATTTTGTGTTATAAAGTCAGAATTGTGAGATATAAAGTCGCAATTGTGTGTTTTAAAGTCAGAATTGCGAGATATAAAGTCAGAATTGTGAGATATAAAGTCAGAATTGTGAGATAAAAAGTCAGAATTGCGTGATATAAAGTCAGAATTGCGAGATATAAAGTCAGAATTGTGAGATATAAAGTCAGAATTGTGAGATAAAAAGTCAGAATTGCGTGATATAAAGTCAGAATTGCGAGATATAAAGTCAGAATTGTGAGATATAAAGTCAGAATTGTGAGATATAAAGTCGCAATTGTGAGATATAAAGTCAGAATTGTGAGATAAAAAGTCAGAATTGCGTGATATAAAGTCAGAATTGCGAGATATAAAGTCAGAATTGTGAGATATAAAGTCAGAATTGTGAGATAAAAAGTCAGAATTGCGTGATATAAAGTCAGAATTGCGTGATATAAAGTCAGAATTGCGTGATATAAAGTCAGAATTGCGTGATATTAAGTTGCCATTGTGTGTTATAAAGTCAGAATTGTGAGAAATAAAGTCAGAATTGTGAGATATAAAGTCAGAATTGTTAGATAAAAAGTCAGAATTGCGAGATTTAAAGTCAGAATTGCGAGATATAAAGTCAGAATTGTGAGATATAAAGTCAGAATTGTGAGATGAACAGTCAGAATTAAAAGTCAGAATTGCGAGATATAAAGTCAGAATTGTGAGATATAAAGTCAGAATTGTGAGATGAAAAGTCAGAATTAAAAGTCAGAATTGCGAGATATAAAGTCAGAATTGCGAGATATAAAGTCAGAATTGTGAGATATAAAATCAGAATTGTGAGATATAAAGTCAGAATTGTGAGATATAAAGTCAGAATTGCGAGATATAAAGTCAGAATTGTGAGATATTCAATTCAATTCAATTCAAATTTATTTGTATAGCGCTTTTCACAATACACATTGTCTCAAAGCAGCTTTACAGAAAGTGCATTTCGGAAATGTACATAGAAAAATACAGTCAGTTAATCATGTATTAATTTATGGCATAACATATCGCCGGCTTTGAGTCGTCTCTTCACAGGCGTCGAGTCGTCTCTTCACAGGCGTTGGGGCATCTGAATTCTCCGTGAGAGGCTGGATACAAACTGGAGCTGACGAACGCTATTTACCTCGGGACTAGCGTCCCGAGATAACAGCAGAAAGGCAGATGGGAAAGATATAAAGTCAGAATTGCGAGATATTAAGTCAGAATTGCGAGATATAAAGTCAGAATTGTGAGATATAAAGTCAGAATTGCGAGATATAAAGTCAGAATTGTGAGATAAAAAGTCAGAATTGCGAGATATAAAGTCAGAATTGTGAGATATAAAGTCAGAATTGTGAGATAAAAAGTCAAAATTGTGAGATGTAAAGTCAGAATTGTGAGATTAAAAAGTCAGAATTGTGAGATAAAAAGTCAGAATTGTGAGATATAAAGTCAGAATTGAGAGATATAAAGTCAGAATTGTGAGATTAAAAAGTCAGAATTGCGAGATATAAAGTCAGAATTGTGAGATATAAAATCAGAATTGCGAGATATAAAGTCAGAATTGTGAGATATAAAGTCAGAATTGCGAGATATAAAGTCAGAATTGCGAGATATAAAGTCAGAATTGTGAGATAAAAAGTCAGAATTGCGAGATATAAAGTCAGAATTGTGAGATATAAAGTCAGAATTGTGAGATATAAAGTCAGAATTGTGAGATAAAAAGTCAGAATTGCGAGATATAAAGTCAGAATTGTGAGATTAAAAAGTCAGAATTGTGAGATAAAAAGTCGGAATTGTGAGATATAAAGTCAGAATTGTGAGATTAAAAAGTCAGAATTGCGAGATATAAAGTCAGAATTGTGAGATATAAAGTCAGAATTGCGAGATATAAAGTCAGAATTGTGAGATAAAAAGTCAGAATTGCGAGATATAAAGTCAGAATTGTGAGATATAAAGTCAGAATTGTGAGATATAAAGTCAGAATTGCGAGATATAAAGTCAGAATTGTGAGATGTAAAGTCAGAATTGCGAGATATAAAGTCAGAATTGTGAGATAAAAAGTCAGAATTGTGAGATATTAAGTCAGAATTGCGAGATATAAAGTCAGAATTGTGAGATATAAAGTCATAATTGCGAGATATAAAGTCAGAATTGTGAGATAAAAAGTCAGAATTGTGAGATATAAAGTCAGAATTGTGAGATATAAAGTCAGAATTGCGAGATATAAAGTCAGAATTGTGAGATAAAAAGTCAGAATTGCGAGATAAAAAGTCAGAATTGTGAGATATAAAGTCAGAATTGTGAGATAAAAAGTCAGAATTGTGAGATATAAAGTCAGAATTGTGAGATAAAAAGTCAGAATTGTGAGATGTAAAGTCAGAATTGTGAGATAAAAAGTCAGAATTGCGAGATATAAAGTCAGAATTGTGAGATTAAAAAGTCAGAATTGTGAGATAAAAAGTCAGAATTGTGAGATATAAAGTCAGAATTGAAAGATATAAAGTCAGAATTGTGAGATTAAAAAGTCAGAATTGCGAGATATAAGGTCAGAATTGTGAGATATAAAGTCAGAATTGCGAGATATAAAGTCATAATTGTGAGATATAAAGTCATAATTGCGAGATATAAAGTCAGAATTGTGAGATAAAAAGTCAGAATTGTGAGATATAAAGTCAGAATTGTGAGATATAAAGTCAGAATTGCGAGATATAAAGTCAGAATTGTGAGATGTAAAGTCAGAATTGTGCGATATAAAGTCAGAATTGTGAGATAAAAAGTCAGAATTGCGAGATATAAAGTCAGAATTGTGAGATATAAAGTCTGAATTGTGAGATATAAAGTCTGAATTGTGCGATATAAAGTCTGAATTGTGCGATATAAAGTCAGAATTGTGAGATAAAAAGTCAGAATTGCGAGATATAAAGTCAGAATTGTGAGATATAAAGTCAGAATTGTGAGATATAAAGTCAGAATTGTGAGATATAAAGTCTGAATTGTGCGATATAAAGTCAGAATTGTGAGATAAAAAGTCAGAATTGCGAGATATAAAGTCAGAATTGTGAGATATAAAGTCAGAATTGCGAGATTAAAAAGTCAGAATTGTGAGATATAAAGTCAGAATTGCGAGATATAAAGTCAGAATTGTGAGATTAAAAAGTGGGAATTGTGAGATATAAAGTCAGAATTGTGAGATATAAAGTCAGAATTGTGAGATTAAAAAGTGGGAATTGTGAGATATAAAGTCAGAATTGCGTGATATAAAGTCAGAATTGTGAGATATAAAGTCTGAATTGTGAGATATAAAGTCAGAATTGTGAGATAAAAAGTCAGAATTGCGAGATATAAAGTCAGAATTGCGAGATATAAAGTCAGAATTGCGAGATATAAAGTCTGAATTGCGAGATATAAAGTCAGAATTGTGAGATTAAAAAGTCAGAATTGTGAGATATAAAGTCAGAATTGTGAGATATAAAGTCAGAATTGTGAGATATAAAGTCTGAATTGTGAGATATAAAGTCAGAATTGTGAGATAAAAAGTCAGAATTGTGAGATATAAAGTCAGAATTACGAGATATAAAGTCAGAATTGTGAGATTAAAAAGTAGTGCTCGACCGATGTATCGGTTTACCGATATTTTTCCCGATATTTAAGCATTTTCCCATAATCGGGAATCGGTTTTGTAATATCGGATTTTCGGATAAACGGCGCCATCTTGTGGCCGTTTTGAGAATTCTGCCATTGCAGCCCGCGTCTGAGGAGATCAGTCAATAACAACTCTGTGCACAGGTAAAGTATATGTTCTACTTGCTTTGCTTTAATTATTCAACTTTATTTAACATAACAGACATGCATGCAGAAATGAGATTTGAGACATAAATGCCTGATATAGTTTATTTATGCAGCTTGGTTCTAAAAAATTGAGACGAACTCATTGAGCCACGTAGCGTAATCCGTCATGTCCTTCCCCAATAAAGACGTAACTTTACATGAATTAAATAAAACAGACATGAATGAGTGCATGTTGAAAATAAAAGCGCTGAATTTAATTCTCTATCTGTTGTATTTGCTCACCATTAGTCTCGAAAAAAAAGTTCGTTCATATTGCTGAGCACTCACTGGGTTGATGATCAGGAATGCTCAAGCATGGCCACTGAATGAAACTTTTGACAAGATTATCTTGTTTAAACACCCTAGATTATATTTTCATTTACTACATAGCAATTATTTCGCTAATAGACATCCAAATGTACCGCTTTGTGGAAATTCATTATTTATTATCTGCACGCGCGATCGCGGTTGAGTAACGTATAGCCTAATGTTATAGTTATGTGTAAATGCATAGATAAACAGCACTTTGTCATAAAGCATTTCATGATCTAGACCGACAAAAATATTAATAATAATTAATAACATACTAGTTGGAAAATGCAATGATGTATATGCTGTTTTGTTTGTTGCTTTCCTGATGTTATAGGCTATTACAGCTAATATTATGCAGTGAATTAATATTACCCAGTGAATTATTCCTCACTCTTAGTTTAAACCTATTAAACGGCACATAAACCTTATAAAACTGTTGAAAATGAATTACATTTCTGCAAAGGTGATATGACTCCCCTGTCAATTATTTTTTCCATATGAAAACATTAGACTTTTAACATTTATTTTGCCTATTGTTAACATTGTTGCTGCTGATGCTTATAAATGATATGTATAATTTAGATATAAATTATATAATGCAATAATATAAATGTTTTTATTGTAATTTGATTAGTTTACCATTTATGAAAACAAATAAACATATCCAAATATGTTAGAATAGTTTTTGTGCTTTATTTTTTACCTCATCAAAGCTTTTATTTTTAAACAAAGACACTTAGTAACAGTGCACTTTATTTTTTGGACTCAGACCCCTCTATTTATTTGTGTATAAATATAAAGGTTTTTTTTTTGTATGCAAGGAGGGAGTGATTGTTATAAATAAAATGGTTTGTTCAGTTCATTTGTGTTGTAATAATTGTGCCAAAAACAGAAGTATAACAGTAAATAAATATCGGTTCTGCATATCGGTTATCGGGCACATACACATGCAAATAATCTGTATCGGTATCGGTTATAAAAAATCAATATCGGTCGATCACTATTAAAAAGTCAGAATTGTGAGATATAAAGTCTGAATTGTGAGATATAAAGTCAGAATTGTGA
Source organism: Siphateles boraxobius (assembly GCF_051911475.1). Lineage (NCBI taxonomy): Eukaryota > Metazoa > Chordata > Actinopteri > Cypriniformes > Leuciscidae > Siphateles > Siphateles boraxobius. The sequence goes on from NW_027508942.1 coordinate 5,396,507, forward strand.
GATATAAAGTCAGAATTGTGAGATATAAAGTCTGAATTGTGAGATATAAAGTCAGAATTGTGAGATAAAAAGTCAGAATTGTGAGATTAAAAAGTCAGAATTGTGAGATTAAAAAGTCAGAATTGCGAGATATAAAGTCAGAATTGTGAGATATAAAGTCGCAATTGCCTGTTATAAAGTCAGAATATAGATATAAACAGATATATAGATATAAAGTCGCAATTCTGACTATATAACATACAATTGCTACTTTATATCACGCAATTGTGAGATAAAAAGTCGTAATTACCTTTTTTATTATTTATTCTGTGGCGGAAACAAGCTTCCATGCAAACCTGACATCTAGGTTGAGATAAAGTCTGCAGGAGGGGTTTAGCAGCATATTAAGACATGTACGAAGGTTTAGCAACATAAAAGCCAAATGTGATGTGTAATATAAATAAGCACACAGCAGGTGGGCTCTAAACCCATGTAAATAAAGACTCTACAAACACCCTCAGCTTTGCATGGCAGGTTTCTGAACATCTCCTATCAACTACTCTATTCATTTCATGTAGTATTCAGTTTGTATACTGTACAGAGATTTCTGTGTGCATTGAATATGCGTATGATCAACTACATGTGCAGCTATACAGCGAACCTGTTATGCCAGGTTCAGACTACATGATACCAGTCTGATTTTGGCACGATCTGTTCGATTGTAGGGTGTCATGGTGATTTGTAAACAACAATGGGTGTCAGGACCATAGATTCAATCCACCTGTCACTCAAGTGGCCACGCCCCTAATTATGCAGAACTTTAAGGCTTAATAAAATTTAAACGGATGAGTTATTAAAAAATTCACCTCCCTCACAGTTTTCATGAAGGGAAAAATTAGCTATATAGACCAAAAGCGGTTTTTGTACCAGGCTATAAACATATTTTTTTCTGCTGAAAAGTTGGGCATTTTAACATGGGGGTCTGTGGGATTGACTTGACTCTCTTTTGCAGCCGGTCTCTAGTGGCCAGTCGATGAATTGCAGTTTAAGTCACTTCAGTGTTGGATTCAAGAAAGAGACAGGAAGGTTGCAGCTTGATCATGATGCACGAATCGAGCGATTTATCTTGTGCAGTGTGTCATAGTGGATGACAACCAATGCTGCATCTGCGAGGCTTCACAGCGTCCCAACAGAAAGACTAGCTTGTTCAATTTTTGTCCGGTCCTCCACGATGGGGGCTTTGGGGCTTTACTGATGACAAAGCAACCAGTACAGAACACACCGCTTCTGTAGCCATTGTTTGTTTACACTCTTGTTTCCGCAAATCAACCGCTAGTTACGCCTTCTCGATGACATCATGCATATCATTAAAGACGGCAAGCAATGATTGGTCGGGAAGCAACGTGTAGTCTGACATGCTTCTTGTCAACGACACGACAAGAATTCAGGAGTCAAAAACGTATAATCTGACACAGATAAAAATAGCATGTAGCCTGAACCCAGGATTAGAGTATCATTCCCCTAACATTTTTAATAATATCAACATTTCAAACAGTAGAATACTACATTATGGTCACATCCATTACATCTATTGTTAATCGGTCATGAAAAAAATAATCCTATGTGAAAAAATGCATACATGTGAGGTAGGCATAGTTTATTTGTAATTTATTTATTGTATTTATTTATTTATTTAATTTTAATAGTAGGTGGTACGCCATTCACCCACATATTTTTATTTTACTCTGACTGGATGTTTATCTCCTCCAGGATTGTTGAGGTCTGCAGTCATTGAGAAACACTTGATTTAATGAAATGTGCCCTGTCATGATTTAGTGCACAACATTTCTGTGAGAAACCTCGTTCATCAGTGATTACTGGTGTCTGGTCTTTCATTCAGACATACTGACAGATCTAATCTCTTCTTTCTCTGGGGCTCGATTATAAACACATCTAAGAGTTCTTTCTTTTCATGTTTTTCACAATGTTGTGTCTATTTATTACATTGCAAATGCTGTTAAAATGAGTAAGCGTTGTGCTGTTTCGTTTCGAGATGTTTTTTGTGTCCAGACACCAAGGCAGTATCATACGTATATTTTTGTGATGCAATACTAGAATGCATATAATTATACACTCAGACAATCTATAAAATAGTTGTGATGACGATGTTTCCTCTGGTAATTCTCACATTTTCTTTAATTCTTCTCACATTCATTGATTCATTAATAAATCAGTTCATGAGCAGGTTTTGTTCCATCTGATTAGATTTAGTCTTTCTGCTTGTTTGTGTCTCTCTGATTTGTCCTCATCTTCATCAATCATCGCTGAGATGTTTGTTCAGTGCGTGAAGCTCTCATCATTAATGTGTCTCGTGTCAATTAGAGTCTCCGAGGCAGAGCGTCCATCAATCTGTGTGTAAGAGAGAGAGAAACTATAAACGGCCTCTAGTTTTTGTGATATATACATGGGTCGATCTGTCCCTCACTGTTCGGACGAGACACATTAGTCTTCATTCCCCTGATTCACAGTAATGACTTTATAATAAGCCCATATTAGAGAGGATTTCCACAATCTACCTAGAGCACTTCTCGTTTTAATTGCGCTTCAGTCTGTTTCTATTTCACATGCTAATTTATTATAGACAGACGGGAGAGAGAGCAAACAGTCCAAAACCCCAGTGAGCCCCTGATGAGAAACCTTATACGACCTCCTTCTGCCTGAAATATGAAGCAATTATGAATATTGTAGTCATATATAAATTTTAATATTATTATTGTGAAATATTATTTATCTATTTAATATATCTGTCTATCTATCTATCTATCTATCTATCTATCTATCTATCTATCTATCTATCTATCTATCTATCTATCTATCTATCTATCTATCTATCTTATATATATATATAATCTTGATATATTTACGCAAATTTTTATATTAAATATATACGGTATACAATTTACATATAATTTAATTATATAATTTAATATTAAAATGTATAATAAATTATATGTAAATTGTGATATTCAATTGATGTAATTGTAAACAACATCTGGATAAATGGTGCCATGACTTGATGTTTTATCGTCGTCATGCAACCCTAGAGTCGATGAAATGAATCAATCTATTCATTTATTGAATGAATAGAAATAGAAACTCATATAGAAACTGATCATTTATACGTTTTTCCTTTTTATCATCTCAGTATTTGTCATTGACCCCAAAGCTGAATTAAAATGGTGGCTTTAAATGTACAATCCTTCAGTTAGCATCATTGCTTTCATATGAGAGGTTTATCTCTATCATGTTCTGTGTCTCTCTCTGTGATGATGCAGCAGTAAATGCAGACAGTCGGTAATGAGGGTGACTTTTGCACGACGCTGCATGATTAATTCAGATGCTTTAACAGCTAGTTAATGTTACAGAGAGCCAATTATTTAATCCGACCTCATGCTGTTTCCCTGCGCTCAGAAAGAGCCAGAACCACGAGCGTAGCAATGCTCTGTTTGTCATTACAGTGTCCGGGCACTGGAAATAGAGGATATGCATTGACGTCACTTTCCTGCCGGAAAACACGAGTTAGACGAACGATTATCTGTTTAAACTAAAGGTTGGCCTCGATTTAGTGTTCCTTACAACTTACCACAGATCCAGTGATTCATGGATATTGACATGCAGCAGGAATCGTGTTTCCTTATATGAGCCTGATTTCGGCGTCGGGGAAATACATAACGCAAATTTGCTTGTGAATGCTTTATATAAACACAATATAGGTCTAAATCCATGTGATCACTCAGGGAACACTCAGTGTTTCCGCCAGTCAGTGTTTCTGCCGCTCTGTGTTTCTGCCGCTCAGTGTTTCTGCCGCTCAGTGTTTGTGCCGCTCAGTGTTTCTGCCGCTCAGTGTTTCTGCCGCTCAGTGTTTCTGCCTCTCAGTGTTTCTGCCGCTCAGTGTTTCTGCCGCTCAGTGTTTCTGCCGCTCAGTGTTTCTGCCTCTCAGTGTTTCTGCCGCTCAGTGTTTCTGCCGCTCAGTGTTTCTGCCACTCAGTGTTTCTGCCTCTCAGTGTTTCTGCCGCTCAGTGTTTCTGCCACTCAGTGTTTCTGCCTCTCAGTGTTTCCGCCGCTCAGTGTTTCTGCCCCTCAGTGTTTCTACCGCTCAGTGTTTCTGCCACTCAGTGTTTCTGCCGCTCAGTGTTTCTGCCGCTCAGTGTTTCTGCCGCTCTGTGTTTCTGCCACTCAGTGTTTCTGCCGCTCAGTGTTTCTGCCGCTCAGTGTTTCTGCCTCTCAGTGTTTCTGCCGCTCAGTGTTTGTGCCGCTCAGTGTTTCTGCCGCTCAGTGTTTCTGCCGCTCAGTGTTTCTGCCTCTCAGTGTTTCTGCCGCTCAGTGTTTCTGCCGCTCAGTGTTTCTGCCTCTCAGTGTTTCTGCCGCTCAGTGTTTCTGCCGCTCAGTGTTTCTGCCACTCAGTGTTTCTGCCTCTCAGTGTTTCTGCCGCTCAGTGTTTCTGCCACTCAGTGTTTCCGCCTCTCAGTGTTTCCGCCGCTCAGTGTTTCTGCCCCTCAGTGTTTCTACCGCTCAGTGTTTCTGCCACTCAGTGTTTCTGCCGCTCAGTGTTTCTGCCGCTCAGTGTTTCTGCCGCTCTGTGTTTCTGCCACTCAGTGTTTCTGCCGCTCAGTGTTTGTGCCGCTCAGTGTTTCTGCCGCTCAGTGTTTCTGCCGCTCAGTGTTTCTGCCTCTCAGTGTTTCTGCCGCTCAGTGTTTCTGCCGCTCAGTGTTTCTGCCTCTCAGTGTTTCTGCCGCTCAGTGTTTCTGCCGCTCAGTGTTTCTGCCACTCAGTGTTTCTGCCTCTCAGTGTTTCTGCCGCTCAGTGTTTCTGCCACTCAGTGTTTCCGCCTCTCAGTGTTTCCGCCGCTCAGTGTTTCTGCCCCTCAGTGTTTCTACCGCTCAGTGTTTCTGCCACTCAGTGTTTCTGCCGCTCAGTGTTTCTGCCGCTCAGTGTTTCTGCCGCTCTGTGTTTCTGCCACTCAGTGTTTCTGCCGCTCAGTGTTTCTGCCGCTCAGTGTTTCTGCCTCTCAGTGTTTCTGCCGCTCAGTGTTTCTGCCGCTCAGTGTTTCTGCCTCTCAGTGTTTCTGCCTCTCAGTGTTTCTGCCGCTCAGTGTTTCTGCCTCTCAGTGTTTCTGCCGCTCAGTGTTTCTGCCGCTCAGTGTTTCTGCCGCTCAGTGTTTCTGCCCCTCAGTGTTTCTGCCGCTCAGTGTTTCTGCCGCTCTGTGTTTCTGCCACTCAGTGTTTCTGCCGCTCAGTGTTTCTGCCGCTCAGTGTTTCTGCCGCTCAGTGTTTCTGCCAGTCAGTGTTTCTGCCGCTCAGTGTTTCTGCCGCTCTGTGTTTCTGCCACTCAGTGTTTCTGCCGCTCAGTGTTTCTGCCGCTCAGTGTTTCTGTCGCTCAGTGTTTCTGCCAGTCAGTGTTTCTGCCGCTCAGTGTTTCTGCCGCTCTGTGTTTCTGCCACTCAGTGTTTCTGCCGCTCAGTGTTTCTGTCGCTCAGTGTTTCTGCCGCTCAGTGTTTCTGCCAGTCAGTGTTTCTGCCGCTCAGTGTTTCTGTCGCTCAGTGTTTCTGCCGCTCAGTGTTTCTGCCCCTCAGTGTTTCTGCCGCTCAGTGTTTCTGCCTCTCAGTGTTTCTGCCGCTCAGTGTTTCTGCCACTCAGTGTTTCTGCCTCTCAGTGTTTCTGCCGCTCAGTGTTTCTGCCACTCAGTGTTTCTGCCGCTCAGTGTTTCTGCCGCTCAGTGTTTCTGCCGCTCAGTGTTTCTGCCCCTCAGTGTTTCTGCCGCTCAGTGTTTCTGCCGCTCTGTGTTTCTGCCACTCAGTGTTTCTACCGCTCAGTGTTTCTGCCTCTCAGTGTTTCTGCCACTCAGTGTTTCTGCCACTCAGTGTTTCTGCCGCTCAGTGTTTCTGCCACTCAGTGTTTCTGCCTCTCAGTGTTTCTGCCGCTCAGTGTTTCTGCCACTCAGTGTTTCTGCCTCTCAGTGTTTCTGCCACTCAGTGTTTCTGCCTCTCAGTGTTTCTGCCGCTCAGTGTTTCTGCCACTCAGTGTTTCTGCCTCTCAGTGTTTCTGCCGCTCAGTGTTTCTGCCTCTCAGTGTTTCTGCCGCTCAGTGTTTCTGCCACTCAGTGTTTCTGCCTCTCAGTGTTTCTGCCGCTCAGTGTTTCTGCCACTCAGTGTTTCTGCCGCTCAGTGTTTCTGCCACTCAGTGTTTCTGCCTCTCAGTGTTTCTGCCGCTCAGTGTTTCTGCCACTCAGTGTTTCTGCCTCTCAGTGTTTCTGCCGCTCAGTGTTTTTGCCTCTCAGTGTTTCTACCGCTCAGTGTTTCTGCCACTCTGTGTTTCTGCCGCTCAGTGTTTCTGCCACTCAGTGTTTCTGCCTCTCAGTGTTTCTGCCTCTCAGTGTTTCTGCCGCTCAGTGTTTCTGCCACCCAGTGTTTCTGCCTCTCAGTGTTTCTGCCACCCAGTGTTTCTGCCACTCAGTGTTTCTGCCACCCAGTGTTTCTGCCACTCAGTGTTTCTGCCGCTCAGTGTTTCTGCCTCTCAGTGTTTCTGCCTCTCAGTGTTTCTGCCTCTCAGTGTTTCTGCCACTCAGTGTTTCTGCCTCTCAGTGTTTCTGCCGCTCAGTGTTTCTGCCTCTCAGTGTTTCTGCCGCTCAGTGTTTCTGCCACTCAGTGTTTCTGCCGCTCAGTGTTTCTGCCGCTCAGTGTTTCTGCCTCTCAGTGTTTCTGCCTCTCAGTGTTTCTGTCGCTCAGTGTTTCTGCCGCTCAGTGTTTCTGCCGCTCAGTGTTTCTGCCGCTCAGTGATTCTGCCGCTCAGTGTTTCTGCCACTCAGTGTTTCTGTCTCTCAGTGTTTCTGCCACTCAGTGTTTCTGCCACTCAGTGTTTCTGCCCCTCAGTGTTTGTGCCGCTCAGTGTTTCTGCCACTCAGTGTTTCTGCCAGTCAGTGTTTCTGCCACTCTGTGTTTCTGCCGCTCAGTGTTTCTGCCAGTCAGTGTTTCTGCCACTCAGTGTTTCTGCCACTCAGTGTTTCTGCCTCTCAGTGTTTCTGCCGCTCAGTGTTTCTGCCGCTCAGTGTTTCTGCCTCTCAGTGTTTCTGCCTCTCAGTGTTTCTGCCTCTCAGTGTTTCTGCCACTCAATGTTTCTGCCTCTCAGTGTTTCTGCCTCTCAGTGTTTCTGCCGCTCAGTGTTTCTGCCGCTCAGTGTTTCTGCCGCTCAGTGTTTCTGCCGCTCAGTGTTTCTGCCACTCAGTGTTTCTGCCGCTCAGTGTTTCTGCCAGTCAGTGTTTCTGCCCCTCAGTGTTTGTGCCGCTCAGTGTTTCTGCCACTCAGTGTTTCTGCCAGTCAGTGTTTCTGCCACTCTGTGTTTGTGCCGCTCAGTGTTTCTGCCAGTCAGTGTTTCTACCGCTCAGTGTTTCTGCCACTCAGTGTTTCTGCCGCTCAGTGTTTCTGCCGCTCAGTGTTTCTGCCGCTCAGTGTTTCTGCCGCTCAGTGTTTCTGCCACTCAGTGTTTCTGCCTCTCAGTGTTTCTGCCACTCAGTGTTTCTGCCGCTCAGTGTTTCTGCCGCTCAGTGTTTCTGCCACTCAGTGTTTCTGCCGCTCAGTGTTTCTGCCAGTCAGTGTTTCTGCCACTCTGTGTTTGTGCCGCTCAGTGTTTCTGCCAGTCAGTATTTCTGCCACTCAGTGTTTCTACCGCTCAGTGTTTCTGCCACTCAGTGTTTCTGCCAGTCAGTGTTTCTGCCGCTCTGTGTTTCTGCCACTCAGTGTTTCTGCCGCTCAGTGTTTCTGCCACTCAGTATTTCTGCCGCTCAGTGTTTCTGCCTCTCAGTGTTTCTGCCTCTCAGTGTTTCTGTCGCTCAGTGTTTCTGCCGCTCAGTGTTTCTGCCAGTCAGTGTTTCTGCCGCTCAGTGTTTCTGCCACTCAGTGTTTCTGCCGCTCAGTGTTTCTGCCGCTCAGTTTTTCCTCCGCTCAGTGTTTCTGCCACTCAATGTTTCTACCGCTCAGTATTCCTGCCAGTCAGTGTTTTTGCCACTCAGTATTTCTGCCACTCTGTGTTTCTGCCGCTCAGTGTTTCTGCCCCTCAGTGTTTCTGCCCCTCAATGTTTCTGCCACTCAGTGTTTCTGCCGCTCAGTGTTTCTGCCGCTCAGTGTTTCTGTCGCTCAGTGTTTCTGCCAGTCAGTGTTTCTGCCGCTCAGTGTTTCTGCCGCTCTGTGTTTCTGCCACTCAGTGTTTCTGCCGCTCAGTGTTTCTGTCGCTCAGTGTTTCTGCCGCTCAGTGTTTCTGCCAGTCAGTGTTTCTGCCGCTCAGTGTTTCTGTCGCTCAGTGTTTCTGCCGCTCAGTGTTTCTGCCCCTCAGTGTTTCTGCCGCTCAGTGTTTCTGCCTCTCAGTGTTTCTGCCGCTCAGTGTTTCTGCCACTCAGTGTTTCTGCCTCTCAGTGTTTCTGCCGCTCAGTGTTTCTGCCACTCAGTGTTTCTGCCGCTCAGTGTTTCTGCCGCTCAGTGTTTCTGCCGCTCAGTGTTTCTGCCCCTCAGTGTTTCTGCCGCTCAGTGTTTCTGCCGCTCTGTGTTTCTGCCACTCAGTGTTTCTACCGCTCAGTGTTTCTGCCTCTCAGTGTTTCTGCCACTCAGTGTTTCTGCCACTCAGTGTTTCTGCCGCTCAGTGTTTCTGCCACTCAGTGTTTCTGCCTCTCAGTGTTTCTGCCGCTCAGTGTTTCTGCCACTCAGTGTTTCTGCCTCTCAGTGTTTCTGCCACTCAGTGTTTCTGCCTCTCAGTGTTTCTGCCGCTCAGTGTTTCTGCCACTCAGTGTTTCTGCCTCTCAGTGTTTCTGCCGCTCAGTGTTTCTGCCTCTCAGTGTTTCTGCCGCTCAGTGTTTCTGCCACTCAGTGTTTCTGCCTCTCAGTGTTTCTGCCGCTCAGTGTTTCTGCCACTCAGTGTTTCTGCCGCTCAGTGTTTCTGCCACTCAGTGTTTCTGCCTCTCAGTGTTTCTGCCGCTCAGTGTTTCTGCCACTCAGTGTTTCTGCCTCTCAGTGTTTCTGCCGCTCAGTGTTTTTGCCTCTCAGTGTTTCTACCGCTCAGTGTTTCTGCCACTCTGTGTTTCTGCCGCTCAGTGTTTCTGCCACTCAGTGTTTCTGCCTCTCAGTGTTTCTGCCTCTCAGTGTTTCTGCCGCTCAGTGTTTCTGCCACCCAGTGTTTCTGCCTCTCAGTGTTTCTGCCACCCAGTGTTTCTGCCACTCAGTGTTTCTGCCACCCAGTGTTTCTGCCACTCAGTGTTTCTGCCGCTCAGTGTTTCTGCCTCTCAGTGTTTCTGCCTCTCAGTGTTTCTGCCTCTCAGTGTTTCTGCCACTCAGTGTTTCTGCCTCTCAGTGTTTCTGCCGCTCAGTGTTTCTGCCTCTCAGTGTTTCTGCCGCTCAGTGTTTCTGCCACTCAGTGTTTCTGCCGCTCAGTGTTTCTGCCGCTCAGTGTTTCTGCCTCTCAGTGTTTCTGCCTCTCAGTGTTTCTGTCGCTCAGTGTTTCTGCCGCTCAGTGTTTCTGCCGCTCAGTGTTTCTGCCGCTCAGTGATTCTGCCGCTCAGTGTTTCTGCCACTCAGTGTTTCTGTCTCTCAGTGTTTCTGCCACTCAGTGTTTCTGCCACTCAGTGTTTCTGCCCCTCAGTGTTTGTGCCGCTCAGTGTTTCTGCCACTCAGTGTTTCTGCCAGTCAGTGTTTCTGCCACTCTGTGTTTCTGCCGCTCAGTGTTTCTGCCAGTCAGTGTTTCTGCCACTCAGTGTTTCTGCCACTCAGTGTTTCTGCCTCTCAGTGTTTCTGCCGCTCAGTGTTTCTGCCGCTCAGTGTTTCTGCCTCTCAGTGTTTCTGCCTCTCAGTGTTTCTGCCTCTCAGTGTTTCTGCCACTCAATGTTTCTGCCTCTCAGTGTTTCTGCCTCTCAGTGTTTCTGCCGCTCAGTGTTTCTGCCGCTCAGTGTTTCTGCCGCTCAGTGTTTCTGCCGCTCAGTGTTTCTGCCACTCAGTGTTTCTGCCGCTCAGTGTTTCTGCCAGTCAGTGTTTCTGCCCCTCAGTGTTTGTGCCGCTCAGTGTTTCTGCCACTCAGTGTTTCTGCCAGTCAGTGTTTCTGCCACTCTGTGTTTGTGCCGCTCAGTGTTTCTGCCAGTCAGTGTTTCTACCGCTCAGTGTTTCTGCCACTCAGTGTTTCTGCCGCTCAGTGTTTCTGCCGCTCAGTGTTTCTGCCGCTCAGTGTTTCTGCCGCTCAGTGTTTCTGCCACTCAGTGTTTCTGCCTCTCAGTGTTTCTGCCACTCAGTGTTTCTGCCGCTCAGTGTTTCTGCCGCTCAGTGTTTCTGCCACTCAGTGTTTCTGCCGCTCAGTGTTTCTGCCAGTCAGTGTTTCTGCCACTCTGTGTTTGTGCCGCTCAGTGTTTCTGCCAGTCAGTATTTCTGCCACTCAGTGTTTCTACCGCTCAGTGTTTCTGCCACTCAGTGTTTCTGCCAGTCAGTGTTTCTGCCGCTCTGTGTTTCTGCCACTCAGTGTTTCTGCCGCTCAGTGTTTCTGCCACTCAGTATTTCTGCCGCTCAGTGTTTCTGCCTCTCAGTGTTTCTGCCTCTCAGTGTTTCTGTCGCTCAGTGTTTCTGCCGCTCAGTGTTTCTGCCAGTCAGTGTTTCTGCCGCTCAGTGTTTCTGCCACTCAGTGTTTCTGCCGCTCAGTGTTTCTGCCGCTCAGTTTTTCCTCCGCTCAGTGTTTCTGCCACTCAATGTTTCTACCGCTCAGTGTTTCTGCCGCTCAGTGTTTCTGCCACTCAGTGTTTCTGCCGCTCAGTGTTTCTGCCACTCAGTGTTTCTGCCACTCAGTGTTTCTGCCGCTCAGTGTTTCTGCCACTCAGTGTTTCTGCCGCTCAGTGTTTCTGCCACTCAGTGTTTCTGCCACTCAGTGTTTCTGTCGCTCAGTTTTTCCTCGGCTCAGTGTTTCTGCCACTCAGTGTTTCTACCGCTCAGTGTTTCTGCCGCTCAGTGTTTCTGCCACTCAGTGTTTCTGCCACTCAGTGTTTCTGCCGCTCAGTGTTTCTGACGCTCAGTGTTTCTGCCAGTCAGTGTTTCTGCCACTCAGTGTTTCTGCCGCTCAGTATTCCTGCCAGTCAGTGTTTTTGCCACTCAGTATTTCTGCCACTCTGTGTTTCTGCCGCTCAGTGTTTCTGCCCCTCAGTGTTTCTGCCCCTCAATGTTTCTGCCACTCAGTGTTTCTGCCAGTCAGTGTTTCTGCCGCTGAGTGTTTCTGCCACTCAGTTTTTCTGTCAGTCAGTGTTTCTGCCACTAAGTGTTTCTGCCACTCAGTGTTTCTGCCACTCAGTGTTTCTGCCACTCAGTGTTTCTGTCTCTCAGTGTTTCTGCCACTCAGTGTTTCTGCCACTCAGTGTTTCTGCCAGTCAGTGTTTCTGCCACTCAGTGTTTCTGCCGCTCAGTGTTTCTGCCGCTCAGTGTTTCTGCCGCTCAGTGTTTCTGCCACTCTGTGTTTCTGCCACTCTGTGTTTCTGCCACTCTTTGTTTCTGCCACTCAGTATTTCTGCCGCTCAGTGTTTCTGCCACTCAGTGTTTCTGCCAGTCAGTGTTTCTGCCGCTCAGTGTTGCTGCCGCTCAGTGTTTCTACCACTCTGTGTTTCTGCCACTCAGTGCTTCTGCCACTCAGTATTTCTGCCACTCAGTGTTTCTGCCGCTCAGTATTTCTGCCGCTCAGTGTTCTGCCGCTCAGTGTTTCTGCCACTCAGTGTTTCTGCCGCTCAGTGTTTCTGCCACTCAGTGTTTCTGCCAGTCAGTGTTTCTGCCGCTCAGTGTTTCTGCCACTCAGTGTTTCTGCCAGTCAGTGTTTCTGCCACTCTGTGGTTGTGCCGCTCAGTGTTTCTGACAGTCAGTGTTTCTACCGCTCAGTGTTTCTGCCACTCAGTGTTTCTGCCGCTCAGTGTTTCTGCCGCTCAGTGTTTCTGCCGCTCAGTGTTTCTGCCGCTCAGTGTTTCTGCCACTCAGTGTTTCTGCCTCTCAGTGTTTCTGCCACTCAGTGTTTCTGCCGCTCAGTGTTTCTGCCGCTCAGTGTTTCTGCCACTCAGTGTTTCTGCCGCTCAGTGTTTCTGCCAGTCAGTGTTTCTGCCACTCTGTGTTTGTGCCGCTCAGTGTTTCTGCCAGTCAGTATTTCTGCCACTCAGTGTTTCTACCGCTCAGTGTTTCTGCCACTCAGTGTTTCTGCCAGTCAGTGTTTCTGCCGCTCTGTGTTTCTGCCACTCAGTGTTTCTGCCGCTCAGTGTTTCTGCCGCTCAGTGTTTCTGCCGCTCAGTGTTTCTGCCTCTCAGTGTTTCTGCCACTCAGTGTTTCTGTCGCTCAGTGTTTCTGCCGCTCAGTGTTTCTGCCAGTCAGTGTTTCTGCCGCTCAGTGTTTCTGCCGCTCAGTGTTTCTGCCGCTCAGTGTTTCTGCCGCTCAGTTTTTCCTCCGCTCAGTGTTTCTGCCACTCAGTGTTTCTACCGCTCAGTGTTTCTGCCGCTCAGTGTTTCTGCCACTCAGTGTTTCTGCCGCTCAGTGTTTCTGCCACTCAGTGTTTCTGCCACTCAGTGTTTCTGCCGCTCAGTGTTTCTGCCACTCAGTGTTTCTGCCGCTCAGTGTTTCTGCCACTCAGTGTTTCTGCCACTCAGTGTTTCTGTCGCTCAGTTTTTCCTCCGCTCAGTGTTTCTGCCACTCAGTGTTTCTACCGCTCAGTGTTTCTGCCGCTCAGTGTTTCTGCCACTCAGTGTTTCTGCCACTCAGTGTTTCTGCCGCTCAGTGTTTCTGACGCTCAGTGTTTCTGCCAGTCAGTGTTTCTGCCACTCAGTGTTTCTGCCGCTCAGTATTCCTGCCAGTCAGTGTTTTTGCCACTCAGTATTTCTGCCACTCTGTGTTTCTGCCGCTCAGTGTTTCTGCCCCTCAGTGTTTCTGCCCCTCAATGTTTCTGCCACTCAGTGTTTCTGCCAGTCAGTGTTTCTGCCGCTGAGTGTTTCTGCCACTCAGTTTTTCTGCCAGTCAGTGTTTCTGCCACTAAGTGTTTCTGCCACTCAGTGTTTCTGCCACTCAGTGTTTCTGTCTCTCAGTGTTTCTGCCACTCAGTGTTTCTGCCACTCAGTGTTTCTGCCAGTCAGTGTTTCTGCCACTCAGTGTTTCTGCCGCTCAGTGTTTCTGCCGCTCAGTGTTTCTGCCGCTCAGTGTTTCTGCCACTCTGTGTTTCTGCCACTCTGTGTTTCTGCCACTCTTTGTTTCTGCCACTCAGTATTTCTGCCGCTCTGTGTTTCTGCCGCTCAGTATTTCTGCCAGTCAGTGTTTCTGCCAGTCAGTGTTTCTGCCTCTCAGTGTTTGTGCCGCTCAGTGTTTCTGCCACTCAGTGTTTCTGCCAGTCAGTGTTTCTGCCACTCAGTGTTTCTGCCAGTCAGTGTTTCTGCCAGTCAGTGTTTCTGCCTCTCAGTGTTTGTGCCGCTCAGTGTTTCTGCCACTCAGTGTTTCTGCCACTCAGTGTTTTTGCCAGTCAGTGTTTTTGCCAGTCAGTGTTTCTGCGCGTCAGTGTTTCTGCCAGTCAATTTTTGCCAGTCAGTGTTTCTGCCCATCAGTGTTTTTGCCAGTTAGTGTTTCTGCTGCTCAGTGTTTTTGGCACTCAGTGTTTCTGCCGCTCAGTGTTTTTGCCACTCAGTGTTTTTGACACTCAGTGTTTCTGCCGCTCAGTGTTTCTGCCACTCAGTGTTTCTGCCAGTCAGTGTTTCTGCCCCTCAGTGTTTCTGCCGCTCAGTGTTTCTGCCACTCTGTGTTTCTGCCACTCTGTGTTTCTGCCACTCAGTGTTTCTGCCACCCAGTATTTCTGCCACTCAGTGTTTCTGCCGCTCAGTGTTTCTGCCACTCAGTCTCTTGCCACTCAGTTTTTCTGCCGCTCAGTGTTTCTGCCACTCAGTGTTTCTGCCAGTCAGTGTTTCTGCCAGTCAGTGTTTCTGCCGCTCAGTGTTTCTGCCAGTCAGTGTTTCTGCCACTCAGTGTTTCTGCCAGTCAGTGTTTCTGCCGCTCAGTGTTTCTGCCACTGTGTTTCTGCCAGTCAGTGTTTCTGCCAGTCAGTGTTTTTGCCGTACAGTGTTTCTGCCAGTCAGTGTTTCTCCCGCTCAATGTTTTTGCCACTCATTGTTTCTGCCGCTCAGTGTTTTTGCCACTCAATGTTTTTGCCACTCAGTGTTATTGCCAGTCAGTGTTTCTGCCGCTCAATGTTTTTGCCACTCAGTGTTATTGCCAGTCAATGTTTCTGCCACTCAGTGTTTCTGCCAGTCAGTGTTTCTGCCGCTCAGTGTTTCTGCCACTGTGTTTCTGCCAGTCAGTGTTTCTGCCAGTCAGTGTTTTTGCCGCTCAGTGTTTCTGCCAGTCAGTGTTTCTCCCGCTCAATGTTTTTGCCACTCATTGTTTCTGCCGCTCAGTGTTTCTGCCACTCAATGTTTTTGCCACTCAGTGTTATTGCCAGTCAATGTTTCTGCCGCTCAGTGTTTCTGCCACTCAGTGTTTTTGCCGCTCAGTGTTTTGGCCACTCAGTGTTTCTGCCACTCAGTGTTTTTGCCACTCAGTGCTTCTGCCACTCTGTGTTTCTGCCACTCAGTGTTTTTGCCGCTCAGTGTTTCTGCCACTCAGTGTTTCTGCCACTCAGTGTTTTTGCCGCTCAGTGTTTTGGCCACTCAGTGTTTTTGCCGCTCAGTGTTTTTGCCGCTCCGTGTTTCTGCCATTCAGTGTTATTGCCACTCAGTGTTTCTGCTGCTCAGTGTTTTTGCCACTCAGTGTTTTTGCCACTCAATGTTTCTGCCGCTCAGTGTTTTGGCCACTCAGTGTTTTTGCCACTCAGTGTTTGTGCCGCTCAGTGTTTCTTTCACTCAGTGTTTCTGCCACTCAGTGTGTGTAACCGCAGTCACTCCGGCCGACGGTGACATCACACGCATACACACTATAGTTACTAAAGATAAACGTACAAACTATAATCACCTCTCAGTAATTGGTGGTCAAGGACGAGAGAGAGAGAGACTGTTCATGACTGGCTCTAATTTCTTGTTGCTCAATAACAATGGCATCATATGAGCATGTTCCTCTCACATAAGCTTTTAAAAGCTGTTTTAGAGCAACTCGAGTGGTTTTTAATAAGCACCAGTGCAGTTAACAGCGCGTGCCGTGACTCCACTCACATTAAGTAGCTTTCAATTGTGGAGGCCATTAACACTTAACTGGACGTCCAGCTTCTCCAGAGGATTCTTACCATCAGGATCAGACAATCAGTCACTCTCTCTCTCTCTCTCTCTCTCTCTCTCTCTCTCTCTCTCTCTCTCTCTGTCACTCACTCGCTGTCTCTCTCTCCCTCTCTCTCTGAGCAGAACGGAAGGAGTCCAGACTTGTTCTGACCTGTTTTCAATTATTAGTGATTCAGAAAGAAACAATGCCACACACACACACACACACACACACACACACACACACACACACACACACACACAGACTCACACACACTCACACACACACACACACACACACACACTAACTCACACACACATACACACACACACACACACAGTCTCTCTCTCTCTCTCTCCTTATTTTTACATTTCAATTCATGAAGAATGCATGTCTAAGTTATTAAATGGTGTTTCTCAGTGTCATGCGTTTGGTAGTCGTGATACTCTGCCCTGTTCAAATGTCAGTGACATTCAGATGGAGCAGTGTGTGTGTGTGTGTGTGTGTGTGTGTGTGTGTGTGTGTGTGTGTGTGTGTGTGTGTGTGTGTGTGTGTGTGTGTGTGTGAGTGACAGCTCGTGTCCAACATGTCCTGTCCTCCTTCTCTGCCCTGTTCAGATTTTTCACATGACCTATGACCTGGCGAGTGCAATGGTGCGGATCGTGAACCTGATTGGGATGATGCTGTTGCTGTGTCACTGGGACGGGTGTCTGCAGTTCCTGGTGCCGATGCTGCAAGACTTCCCTGCCGACTGTTGGGTGTCCAAGAACAAGATGGTGGTGAGTGAGTGTTTGCACACACATCCTGTCTGTCACGTCCCTTTCAAAGCATGCAAATGTTAGGATTTCCTTTTATTCTTTCACAGATTGATTGGAGTTTGCCGGTATGACAGTATATGTCATGTGACAGTAACGATTTGTCATATTGTTGTATATCGTTTTTGAGTCTTTTTTTCTCAGCTGTTTCATAACACGAAGCTATTGTGTAATTATTATAATATAATATTAATATCAATATAAAAATTTGATTAATAACATTAAATTACAATGTTATGATCAATATTTACATAATTATAACAAATACTACTACTGCTAATACAAATACTAGTCATTTTTATTAATATTATCATAATTATTATTATTATTAATCTGATCTGTTCTATCATGATCCAAATATATAGAGAAAATAATAAAATTATATGAAGAACCTTTATTTATATATATATATATATAGAGAATTTCTTAGCTGAATATGTATATATATGTTACACCGTATATTTAATATTTATTTATAAATATTATATCATTAATACATTTTTGTTATTATAAATGTGTATATTTTTAGATAACAATAGCCCTCTGTCCTAGTTGAATTTAACCATTTCAAATAAGGACAACGATACAATTATATATTGCAATTTTTTTTCTCACGACATTTAGATCCTTGTACTGTACCTGTATTTTTATGTTTTGTTTTTTATTTATTTATCTGTGCATTCATATAATACCTTGTAGTTTATGTCTTTATGTCTTTTAAACCTGAAAAAGTTGCATTCATCATTAAAAGTATTTCATTTTCTTTATTTACCATCTCAAAATAGGCATTGCAACATGATTATTTAAATTTAAATATGAATAAACATTAATTATTATGTACTGTATCATAATATATATATATATAGGTTTCCATGATGTAAAATGACTCAGTATTTAGTTGACAGCACCTAGCAGTAGTAGTGAGTTACGGTGAGCTGTGTTATTACGTAATGCTGGTGAGTTAGTGAGGTCAAGTGTCACAGATTGTATTTTTTCTCCAGCCTTAATTCGATATCCGTCTGGTATTGACAGTTCTCCAGTGAGCTGGGCTTTAATTCCCTTCTGTTTTTAGTCGAGTCCCCAGCGTCCAGAGAGAGAGGACAGTCTTGTTCCTGACACCCATGAGATTTACTTTCTTAGCTGAATGCCAGAGACCCGAGCCACGACCCTGAATCAACCCGATGAGTGTGAGAATGGCAAAACTGCCAGAAAAGTCCTCTCAGGATCCCTCATGTATCGCTGGAGTTTATCGACGAGGCCTGTGGTGTTAATTGGGATAATTTGTGTTTTTGTGATTGCCTCGGTATTTACAGAAACATAGAGTCAGAGATCAGATTCAAACATGCGTGTTATCAGTCAGCAAACACAAGAGATTATATTAGAAAGCATGCTTAGATTTGCAACATTTAGTTTTTTAAGCCAGTTTGCATTTTTATAAATGTCATTCAGAAAGTGCCAGATAATGCTTTGGGCTCTATGTAGAATTGAGAAACCCTTGTTATTTGTTATTAGCGACACCGGTGGCCGTGAAGTTAGCTACAGCTCAAGAGATTGAACGCGATATACTCACGGCGAAGTTCTTTTCGTGACAGTGATATACTGTTAACGCTACACTTAATCATGGTCACTCCTGTTTGTTTTCTCCAAAAAAAAACTTTCATTTAAAAAAATTACACTGGATACAAAAGATATTCCTACTCACTTCTGTTTTTTTTTTATTATTAAACAAAATTATGCATTGAGAGAGAATTATGTAATGTTTATAATCTTTACAGAAAAGTTCTAAAGTTAAATTTACTGTTAACTGTTTAAAGGGTCTGTATATAGAATAGAGAAACCTTGTTGTTAGCGACACCGGTGGCCGTTCAGTGAACTGCAGCATTAGAGACTGAACGTGATTCTTTACTTAGAAGTAAAAGGAAGTTATGAATATGAATATGAGCTGCTCTTTCCTCTCAATAACACAATAGACAGAACAATAATGAGAAAACAGCAGTTCCGAAACTTCCGATCATAGAGATGTGTGAGATTCACCGTCGACAGATGAGCTCATTAAAACTACACTGTTATGATAGCTTGATTATAAAGTATATTTGAGACTATAGACTATATAGATACGGCTATGTGAGACTATGTTTCTTTTCAAGACACATTAACATTACAGTACAGAATGTCTCTTATCCTGAACATTGTATAAGCATTTGTATCATGTGTCTGTGAACAGAAGCACGTAAACGTCACTTCCTTTTGATTTTCCCGGCAAAAACGTCCCGAGTCCTTCACATAAACATCAGTCTACAGGCTTTCATAGACAACCTAGGAAGTTTCTTATGTTTCTTTACTAGCTGTTCAAACATTGGCAATACAAAAAGCAATACATAAAATGTACATATATTCCCTATAATGCAACACCTAAAATTAACTAACAATAACCAATACATTTGTTTCAGTAATTATGTATGTGTTACAGTCAGTTAATAAAAATACAACTGTGCATTCTTAGTTTGTCAGCTCAGGTACACTAAATAATATTAACTGATACAACTTGTGATTTGAATAATGTTAATGTTGACAAAGATTAACAAATGATTTAGAAGTGTTTCTGTCGGGACCACTATCGTCAAATACAATTGACAATTAGCATACAGTTTGGATTGGCGGTATGGTTCTGTTCTGGGCAATCTGTCCCTGCGTATCTATGTAGCCTAGCGTGGATAAGAGCAGCAAACCCCCCCCCCCCCCCCCCTCCCTTAGGGTAAACAGAACAGAACCAACACGAATGTATGCAGATATCATTAATTCAAGATTTTAAAGTACAACATAATTAGAGAATTTAGTCTGATTCAATGGGAATCAGGTGGAGCTGGGGAGGGAGGAGGGTAATCCGCTCCTGAGAAACGCTATAGCTGTTGATAATACTGAAGGATCTTATATATGCATAGAGTGATACCTATAATCCTATAGACCTTATGTAGCCCCGCCCCTTTTCAGCGCTGTGCTCGTTGTCTTTTGTCTTCCGGTCTGTATTTTCACAGCGATCTTGCGTATTTATAAATGAACGGCTCATTTTAAAATCTTCCCGGTCTACTGACATTTGTTAAGACAATCCTCATGATAACTTTCGTTAACTTTACATCAAGTAAATCCACTTCAAAAGCTAATTACTCCAGGACAGCAATGCCATAGAAATATACAGAGCGACCGCAAAAACGGAAGTTCAAAGACAATATTCTAAAGATGGCTGCGCCCTTGTTTCTTTGGCACATACGATCTATAGGTAGATGTGGATCAGCTGATGCGAGCTTGACTAACGTGACCTGCCAGAACTGACCTTTACGCTTGATTTTTATTGTTAGTTAATAACAAATGTTTTACCGTAAAGTGTAACCGTTTTAAGAGTACAATAGTGGCCAAAAACTGTGTGCCTAGGAAAATTTACATCTTCACCCTTTATTTAAATAATATAAAAAATGTGTAATCACATACCTGTCCTTGAGTCAATTGATAATAACGCAATGAAACATGCCAAATTGTGCTACATAAATTTTGACCAGGCTGTCATACAAAGAAATTATGAACACGTGTAAAAATTTGAGAGAAGCCAACAAAATATTAATAACTCATTTTGTTTTAGTCAATGTGAGCTTTTTCCTAAGAGATTTTTGTTTTTCTATGCATTTCTTTTGCATTGTAAAATAAAACCTGTAGCTGTAGTTTGCCTTTTTTTGCCAAAAAACAAATATCGTCAGATAAACACATTAACCAAGTTTAACCAAGTTAGTGTTTTGTTTTTGTTTGTTGTCCTTCATATTTATCAAATATTTTCCTCATATTTTGATCATTTAATCCAACTTGTAGGGTCATAAAAAAAAAATATCCCCTCCGGGCGTCACTTTTGCCCTTTACATTGAGGTACAAGTGCTGATTTTTCTAAGTATTTTAAATACACATGTATTAAAGTAAAATAGTGCCACACTGTATCTTTTCAAATTCACTTTTGACGCCCGCAGCTCCTTTACGTTGTTAGATCCAGCTATTCCAGTGACGGGGCTGTCATTATGAAACGGTATGATCTTTTTCCTCTTTTTGGAGCGCTGTAATAAGCTGGCGCTCTCTCAGGATTGAGCCTCTATAGAAATGAGTCTGAAAGCAATCTGGACATGTCACATCAGACGGAGCCAATATTGATTCCTCACGGACTCGCACACACATCCACAGGACAAGGGCAATTTATTCACTATTTTAGAGGCACGCAGAAATTCACATCTTTCTAAATAGCTGACCCACTTTTCTGCAGCTCTCTCGCATTTCTCTTTTCCGGCCTCGTTCGTACATAATTTCATTTTATATCACTGTGTTTTCTGTTTTCTCCCACCCCAAAACTCTCAGGAGTCAATCTGGATTCATATTCATGAAGTCACTGGAAGTGTTTCAACTTTCTGTTTCAATGCATAAT
The DNA here is from genome assembly GCF_051911475.1 of Siphateles boraxobius. Classification (NCBI taxonomy): domain Eukaryota; kingdom Metazoa; phylum Chordata; class Actinopteri; order Cypriniformes; family Leuciscidae; genus Siphateles; species Siphateles boraxobius. The sequence goes on from NW_027508942.1 coordinate 5,417,022, forward strand.
TGTGCAGCTGAAAAGATTATACCTTAATATTTTTCAGCCTTTGGGTTATATTGGATGTATATCTTTATTTATGCACACAAAAGACCAGATTTAATAACACTGCAGCGCAAACCCTCTTTTGCGTTAAAAACTACTGTCAGGATTTACTAAAGACACGTATATTCTATCTTTAGATAGAATGTCAGACAGATAGAATGATTTAACATATCGCTAACATGTTTTAGCATGTTGTTTACATAATTTAACACATTGATAGTGTGTTTTGCTAACATGGTTTAACACATTGCTATCATGAATTAGCATGTTATAATATGTTGTTTACATGAATTAGCACATTGCTAGCATGTTCTAACACAATGTTAACATTAATCAGCATGTTGCTAGCATTAATTAAAACAATGCTATAAGAATTAGCATGTTTTGCACATTGCTAGCATGAATTAACACATTGCTAGCATGTATTAGCAGATCTCTAGCATGTTTTGCACATTGCTAGCATGACTTACATTTACATTTATTCATTTAGCTGACGCTTTTATCCAAAGCGACTTACAATTGCTATATATGTCAGAGGTCGCACGCCTCTGGAGCAACTAGGGGTTAAGTGTCTTGCTCAGGGACACATAGGTGTGTCACAGTGGATTCGAACACGGGTCTCTCACACCAAAGGCATGTGTCTTATCCACTGCGCCATCACCACCCCATTATTTGGACTTAACATGTTTAACACATTGAAAGCATGTATTAGCACATTTCTAGCATGTTTTAGCATTTTGTTAACATGTTTTAACATTGGGTTAGTATGATTTAACATGTTGCAAACATGTTTCGAACATGAATTAGCACATTGCTAGCATGTTTGAACACAATTATAACATTAATTAGCATGTTGCTACCATTAATTAGCACAATGCTGGCATGAATTAGCATGTTTCTTCATATTACTAGCATGAATTAGCATGTTTTAACACATTACTAGCATGTATTACCAATTTGCTAGCATGTCTTAGCACTTTACTAACATTAATTAGCATGCATTTTGCTAGCATGTTTCAGCATGTTGCTAAGATGTTTTAACACATTGTTAGCATGATTTAACACGTTTTGACATTTGGTTAGCATGATTTAGCATGACATTGCTAGCATATTTCTAACATGAATTAACACATTGCTAGCTTGTCCTAAGTTAGTTGCTAGGCTTAGCTAGCGATTGATAGAGACAGACAGACAGACAGACAGATAGATAGATGTATAGATCGATAGATACATACATACATACATAGATCAAAGTCAATATGAGTATATCATTAACTTTATCACTACATAAACATGGTATAGATCTATAAGGTGGATATAAAGTGTTTGTGATGGTCTCTCACTCTCTCTCTCTCTCTCCTCTCAGAACGACACGTGGGGTCAGCAGTATTCCTACGCTCTCTTCAAGGCCATGAGCCACATGCTGTGTATCGGATACGGCATGTACCCGCCCGTCGGCATGACAGACGTGTGGCTGACCATCCTCAGCATGATCGTGGGCGCCACGTGCTACGCCATGTTTGTTGGCCATGCCACGGCGCTGATCCAGTCGCTGGACTCCTCGCGCAGGCAATATCAGGAGAAGGTGAGTGACGACCTGCTGGTTAACATAATGAAAAAATCACAAGGGGAAGCTTCCTGTGAAGGTGGTGCATTATGGGATTGGCATCTGTCGTCGTGGTGAGCGGACGGCGGGGACTCTCGCGCGTGAGAATGATGTGTGAATTATGAGTGAAGTGTGCAATTTCTACATCTGTTGCGGTGGCAAAACAATGGCAAAAATAAGCTGATTTTAATCATTTTAATAGTATTTGTCTATGTAACTTTCCAAAGCACAATGCAAGGGTGGTTTCCAGGTCGTTGATAGGTGGTTGCTATGTAGTGTCGCCAAAATACCTTTTTGAAGATAACACTCTAGTTTTGTCTTCAAAAATGTTGTAGGTGTTGTAGGTGGTTTCTGGGGAGTTGCTAAGTGGTTGCTAGGGTGTTCTGGGGGGTTTCTAGGGCGTTGCTAGGTGGTTGCCAGGGTGATGTGGGTGGTTGGTATGTAGTGACACCAAAGTAAATTGATGAAGATAACTAAAATGTTGTAGGGGTTTTCCAGGGAGATGCTAGGTGGTTGCTAGGGTGATTTTGTTGGTTTCCAGTGAACTGCTAGATGGTTGCAAAGTAGTGACAGCCACAGTTTGTTTTTGAAGATAATGCTAGGGTGTTGTAGTCAGTATCCAGAAAGTTGCTAGTTGTTTGCTAGGGCATTTTGGGTGGTTTCCCGGGCCTTTAAAGTTTTTTGCTAATATGAAGTAGATCAAAAAGTAAAAATACCTTAAAAATACTTAGATTTTAAATATGCTAATAGTGTTTGCTCATGCAAATGTCACAACCATGATACTAGGGTGTTCTGGGAGGTTTCCAGGCAGTTGCTTAGGTGGTTGCTATGTAGTGACACCAAAGTTAATCCTTAAAGCAACACCAAGGAACTTTTCCTCTGCAATCGCCCTACAGGTTGGATGCGGAATTGTCCATTACCGCTATCGTAAATAATTTAGCCTACCGCAGCCTACTGTCGCACGCGCACGCTCGCTGTTTATCCAGCACCGGCTTTGGAATCAACAATGGCCACAGACAAGGTAGAGTATGATGCATGATTTTATAAAAGACATCACAAACGAAGAAAAACTTTGTATGCCGTAAAGCAGTCGAATTTTGTAGTTCTTTTTGTGCTCCGGTTACTACCCGAAACCCGAAGTTACATAGTGCCAGTAAAAGCGATACAGACCACGTCAGGCTATGCTAGACGCGTCATTTAACCTATTGTAAGTCGATGTACCATCACAAGGGTCTTGTAAATATATTATGAAGGTTGAAAAACTACATAGTGTTACTTTAAAGATAACACTAGGGCGTTGTAGGTGGTTTCCGGGGAGTAGCTAGGTTTTTGCTAAGGTGTTCTGGGTGGTTTCCAGGGCCTTGCCAGGTGGTTACTATGCAGTGGAACAGAAAGTGAATCGTAAAAGAACAACAACTAGATATTAAAAATTTTAATGGTGTTTACTCATGCAAATGTCACAACCATGATATGAGGGTGTTGTGGATAGTTTCATGGGAGTTGCTACAGTGTTTCAGGTGGTTTCCAGGGGGTTGCTAGGTGGTTACTATGCAGTGTAAAAAGAAAGTGAATTATAGTGAAAAATTTCACAACCATGATACGAGGGTTTTGTGGATAGTTTCCAAGGGGTTGCTAGGTGGTTGCTATGTAGTGACACCAAAGTTAATCTTTGAAGATAATGCTAGGGTGTTGTAGGCGGTAACTAGGTTGTTGCTAGGGTGTTCTGGGTGGGTTCCAGGGCATTGCTAGGTGGTTACTATGCAGTGTAAAAAGAAAGTGAATAATAGTGAGAAATGTCACAACCATGATACGAGGGTGTTGTGGATAGTTTCCAGGGGGTTAATAAGTGGTTGCTATGTAGTGACACCAAAGTTAATTATGAAAATAATGTGTTTGCCCATGAAAAAGTCACAACAGTGTTATGGGTTGATTCTAAGTTGTTGTTAGGTGGTTTTCAGGTGATCTACATTAGACACTGTAGCTCTTATTATCAGAACAGAATATATAGTGAAATCTACAGAATCGACCAGCAAAACCAGTTGAAACTGTGAGGGTAAAACAGGATATTCATGAAGCTTGGAAGCAAGAAAATCTGTGAAGGAAGTAAGTCAATTATGTGGAATATGAGTGTGTGGAGAAAAACAGTCGAGCTGGACGACAGTGTGACACTTCTAAACTCATCTTAGCACGCTAACGTGATTACCACAGTTCCTGCCGGCTACTTTAATTCACAATAATGGACTCATAACGGCCCATAAACAACCAACTCGAGAGCACAGATATTAATATTCGCTTGCAGAGAGCTTTAGCTCTGATGATTGAAATTAAATTCAGAAGGGCTTTTTGAAACGAACCCAACTTCAGGATGTGCGTCATCCTGCAGCTTTGGGCTCCAGACATCACAATCTAGTTGTTTTAGTAGTTGCATGTCTGTAGTGTCCCGTACAGTGTGTTACGGGTAACTCATTACAAGTAACTTGAGTTACATAATCAGATTACTTTTTCAAGTAACTAGTAAAGTAACGCATTATTTTTAAAATTTACAACAACAAAAAAATATCTGAGTTACTTTTTCCAATAAAACACTTTCCTGTGCACAAAAAAACAGATTCAGGATTCCTCAAAATGGATAAAATCAATGAAATGCAAAATCAGAATACTATGCAAATCTCCAATAATTAAATGTGTCAAATGAAACAAATATTTTATGCATTTAATATCAAATACATTTTTTAAAAATAATTTAGTTTTTGTTTTTATTGGTGAAGTGTCAAACTAAAAACAAACTAAAGTGGCAATTAAAATTATTTAATTTTTGGTGTGAAAGGGTCTTTACATTTTCCCAAAACGATAACTTTTTTGTCTCTTTGCGTGTCGGTCAAAAATGACCGAATTTTCTTTTTTTCATTTCAATGAAATTAATGTACTATATTTAAGTTCGATAATGTTTTTTATTTAATATTTTGTATTTTTAGGGGATTTTATGGTACTAAATTATATTTTCGCCGTATTTATAATCCATTTATTCACTTTTTGAGCGTAGACCTGAAAATTAAATTTCCAACTTAAACTGGCATTAATCTTGAATGCTTTAGAGCACAGACTGAAGTTTGATCTCTTTTCAAAGACGACACTTGGCAGATTATTGCTGAAGTGAATTTTCTTTTTTTAAAAGTGAAGGAAAAAAAAGTTAGAAAATTTTCGTTTATTGTTACGAAAATGTGCAAAAATACTATTTTCAATTTTTATTTGAAATATATATTTTCAAAAAAATGTTTTACTTTAAAACTTTGAAAAAATCAAAGCCATAAATCTAATCAAGTTGTGTTCAAAATTTGAGCCTGATATCTCAAAAAATGAGCTTACAGTAAGATTTTATTGGGCTGCAGTACCAAAAGTTTTCACTAGATGTAATTCGTCTCCCATTCATTTCCAATGCGCTTATTTTGACCGCGAAGAGTACAAGTGTGACTATTTTTCAGGACCATTTAACCTTTTCGAATCATGTCCATGATTTTTTTTTTGTGTGTGTTCACACAGCAAGTGCCAAAACCTTTACCAACTTTTCGTACCATTCCGATGCCGAAGAGCACCAGAGGGGGAGTAATGCAATATTGTAATGCATTAGTTTTTAAAGTAACTTTCCCCAACTGTATCAGTTGTTGACCTCGGCTCACTCGTGGTACAGTGTGCCAGGCGGGTCCCTTCCCTGATGCCCACCTCACCATGGGCACATCAACACATGGTGCTCCATCTGTTGAGAGACCGAGGGACAGAAAAAGTGAAAAGCACAGAGATGGAGAAGAAATAAAAATAGGAGAAAGAGAAGGAAGATGCAGGGGTCTTAGAGTCTGAGTTGTCCTTGTAAAGGTTTTTTGGTGGTTGTTAGGGCGTTACTAGGTGGTTTGAGTGTAGATGCTATGTAGGGCCAAAATAAAAGTTCAGAAAATTATGGACAGATACACACACAAACTCAAAGCTGTTCACCCCAACCCACCAAAATTAAAGTTCAGACTATTATCGACAGAAACACACACAAAAATCCCGGTTACGTAATCCGTCCAAAATTAAAGTTCAGAAAATTATCGACAGATACACACACAAACTCAAAGGTTCAACTTAAAGAAATTGTGACAGAAATATATTACTATTGTACAGTATAAACTACTTCTCAAAGTAATAACAATACTAATACCGTTTATTAAAATATTATTTTTAGTTTTTAATTTAGAATGTAAACCTCTGTTGTGCAGCAGGAATTTTTATGCATTTTTATGCAAGTTTTATGCATTTTATCCATTTGATTACCACCGTTTTTTATAATAAAATTATTTTAAATCATAAAACAGAATCCAGCACAGAATTTCTGACTATAATTTCTAAATTTTATTAACATTTGAATAAATTAAATCATAAAGCACAGAATCCAAAATTAAAAACGAACAGCACAGAATTCCCGACTTAGGACACTAATATTGTTTAACATTTTTATATCTTGTTAAATTGTTGAGGTTTTATTAATTCAATTGATTAGACATCCTTTTTGATTATTAATATTTACACCATTAAAGTGGAATCTGATCACTGAGCCCTAAATGTGTGCAATAGTAATAGTAAAAGACGGACGAAAAGCACAAACACACATGAAGAGTGAGCTGGGATGCCCTTCGAGAGAGAGAGAGATGGCAAATCATGAGTGTGAGAATTACATCAACCTCTTGACTTTTTCAGGAAATTGTTTTTGTCTCATAAGGGTAAAGACACGGAGAGTCGAGTGAGTGAGATTATGTGACGGCCGTTCTGACCTCAGCGAGTGTGAATGAAACTCTGTGTCCTTTAAACTTCTGAAGGGAAATTTCAATTTGGCTCTGTCAGGATTATGTGAGAATGCAGATGAGAAAAACTTTAACGCTGAGGATGTGACAGGTGATTTTGAGTCCATAACATGCTGCGTTTATTTTAAGTTCATGCATCTCAGAAACAGAACAATTTGCTCCTCATTAAAGGTGCATTGTGTAATATTTCTGAGGATCTATTGACAGAAATGCAACATAAGATCCATAACTTTGTTTTCAGTGGTGTATAAAGACCTTGCATAATGAACCGTTATGTTTTTATTACCTTAGAATGAGACATTTATATCTCCAGGGACACAAGTCGGCAGCACAACTTTCGAGCAAAATGAGAAAGAAGACTTTTTTTTCAAAATTTGTGAATTAACATTTTTTGCAGAATCTGTTAATTGAAATCAAGAAGAAGCCTCTCCATGTTTGAGATAGCAGTATTGGTGTATTTAAAAGCTTACATTTTGAGGTTGAAATCGGCTTGTTTTCGGAGATTCTAGCATGCAGTAGGGGCGTGGCGTGTCATTGTCTGTGTGTATTTCCATACTGAATAACCCGGCGCTTTTGCCCCCGCCCTCCAAGTGAACCACATGGCTACTTATTATGCTGTGCTCTGGCCGGCTCTATCTGATATCAAAATTCAATGAAGATGGATACCGCAAAGATTGTCGCAGACGAGCTGAACCGTCTTGCAGTTACACCGAAAATGTTTTCGCCGCACTTCACGGGCTCGGGAAACTGAACCGGAGGTATGGGTGCGGCGCGCGCGCCCTCAGTGCTTGAATACGGCGGCTCGGCTCGCTGACAGCGGTGGCTGGCTGTTTCATATGTGACGTCCCGATTGCTTTGAATGGGGAACGCTTTGTGAAAAGGGAACAGAGTTAAAAAAATCTCCATAGAACATGAACTGGCACAGAGAATCGAAATAGAGGATGCAGTTAAGACCTTTGCTGCGATGAAGGCCCGCCGTGCGCGTTTTTGAAATGTAAGTTAAGCTTCATTTGCTCTTTAGTCGTTATTTAAGATGCTGAACCTGCTGATGATATAATGTGCTTGCGGACATTTCATTTGTGTGTGTATACGCACATAAGAAAGTGGTGTAAAGAGATTTGCAACAGTAATTTGAGGAGGTGAAATGTGATTATTTGGAAAATTCCTGTCATGACTGCAAAAGAAAAATGCCAGCAGGCATTTGCCTCCTGCATAAACTTTAATATTGTTGACATTTTGGGCACACGAGCGTTGCGCACTATTTGCGTTATATGTAGGCCTATGGCTTATTGGTCTTTGTGTGTTGTTGCTGGTTTTGCGTTATATGTATATGGCATTTTGATCTTTGTGTGTTGTTGCTGGTTTTGGGTTACATGTAGGCTATATGGCATTATTGGTCTTTGTGTGTTGTTGCTGGTTTTGCGTTATATGTATATGGCATATTGGTCTTTATGTGTTGTTGCTGGTTTCGCGTTATATGCAGGCTATATGGCATTATTGGTCTTTGTGTGTTGTTGCTGGTACGTTGCAAATAGAGGGGCAGCACAATTGTTTTTCGCCTAGTGCGGCAGAAGTGCACTCATTCGAAGTGCAAAAAAAGCTGTAACGCACAGGGAGGAGCTTTACAGGGGGTATGGCTTATCTAAATGAGATGTAAATGAGCCCTATTGTCACCCCCAGCAGCAGAGAGAGGTGAGAACTGCACAATCTTTAGAGGTCGTTTTCTCATCTTTGAGCTTTTTTAAGTGCCTACCTTCAAATGGCCACAACTTCTCCAAATATTATCAGATTTCCACGTTACACATCGTTGGAAAGCTTGGAGATTACACTTTCAGAATCTATGAATAACTCAAAATGCCCCAGAACCGACCCGTGTCCCTAGTTTCCGTGACCGGTCACATATTGTGTGGTCATGTTTCTAGCGTAGCCGACAGCGAACACACAGCGCTACAGCGAACACACAGCGCTTCGCAGCGCTACAGCAAACACACAGCGCTACAGCGAACACACAGCACTACAGAGCGCGTTTCCTCACTACCTCGAAAAAGAAGTTTTCAGTGGTGTATAAAAACCTTACTTAATGAACCGTTATATTGGGATTACCTTAGAATGAGCAGTTTCTGTGGGTCCCCGATCATTAAAATGCGCCGATATGTTTCTACGGTGACCCTAAACGGACAAACGTGTTTCGTTACTATGTTGCTCTTCGAGCAAGGAAGCAAGCTTAGTTCAGCGAATAAAACACTGACACGATGATGAACAAGTAACAATAATATTCGCAATAACATAGTTTTACTGAATAATTAAGTAAACGTAATTTCTTAATTTATCCTTGTAAAGAAACCTCATTGCTGAACTGCTACTCTCTGCTGTCTCAGACGATGACATCACTTCCTGTCGGCCACCGTAACTTTTGTTGGTTGCAATTCGTAACCTCACAACTAGATGCCGCTAAAAATCACACACTGCACCTTTAAGTTTAAGACGTTAAACCGATCTGGGGTGCGTTTCCCAAAAGAATCGTTGGCCGACTATGATCGCAATTTCCATTGAACTCAATTGGTAACGACGGAACTTGCGACCATAGTTGGCTTTGGGAAACGCACCCCTGATTAGTGATTTCAGATCAGTGTGTTTACACCCTGACTGTCAGGGTTATGCAGGCTGAAGGTTCCAATCCAAAGTGTTTTATTTAACAAGTACTCAGAGATACAGCAGGTCAAACAACAACGTTACACAGACGAGAACGGACAAAGACTGACTGAACAGAGGGAACTAAATACAAGTACAAATGAACACTAACGAGGTGAAGACAGGTGACACAGATGATGAAGACGATGAGCAGGTGGGTGATTGAGGGAGTGAGTTCAGGTGTGGAGACACGGAGGATTCTGGGGAGTGTAGTGAAGACGAAGACAGACTGGTGCAGACGAGGACTGTGACACTGACTGGAATAAGAAAGCAGACGAGATGTATTTTCAACATCTCCAGGCGCTGAATGAATAACGGCATTATGTTTTTCTGCTGACTGTAATCTAAACACTGACACAAATACCTGTTCTGTGCCGCAGGGAATACAGATCATTTCTTTAAAATCTCTCTCCTTCAATCCTGTTCTTATATTATATATTCATGCGGTGGGAACGGAGCATTTGGCTTACGACTGGTTCAGTTTGTCTGATACTTCACTGTGAATCTTTAATGCCTAAAGCTTATGTATTCACTGTTGGAGCGGCACGGCTTATTCAAACCGTTTGTGGAGATGTGAGATTTCTTGATTTGAAGATGACGTAAAATCACAGAAGTCCTGCTGTCTAATGGCCTATCCAATATGTTTTGTATTATTTTGCATTATGCTTCATGTGAGGACATTATGAGAAAACATTTGCTGTGGCGGTATTAAGGTTTAGGGTGGGAAGCACTATTAAAGATTCATTGGAAATTGATTATTTGTCATTAATGATTTGATCAGTATCTGTGACAGGCTGATTAATCAATTTCAGTGCAAATGTACATACATTTGGGGTCAAAAGTTTTTAACAATTAAGATTTCTGGTATTTTTGAAAGAAGTCTCTTCTGCTCACCAAGGCTGCATTTATTTGATCAAACAAAAACAGCTGTTTTCTATGTGGAAAATATATTAAAATATAATATATTCCTGTGAACAGAGCTGAATTTTCAGCATCATTACTCCAGTCTTCAGTGTAACATAAATAAATTAAATTTTTAGTAGAGCTGTCAAATGGATTAATTGCATTTATTGCATCTAACATACAACTTGTGAAGTTACTTTTAAAAAATTAGTAATCTGGTTACTCGATTAATCGTCAAAATAATCGTCCGATTACTCGATTATCAAAATATTTCAAGATATATATTTTTTAGAAATAGATATTATTTATCTTGGAATATTTTGGTAATCGAGTAACCAGACGATTATTTTGACGATTAATCGAGTAATCAGATGATTATTTTGACGATTAATCAAGTAATCGTATCGT
>NW_027508942.1:5432500-5447500 GCF_051911475.1 Siphateles boraxobius
TGTCACGCGCAGCGTCTCCTCCACTCGCACGCTGTGCTGTATTGTGTAGCTTAAGTGCAACATGGAGCTTGAAGAAGTAAAGAAAAAAATTAAAACAGGAGAATTAACTTTGAGCAAGTATGAAGGAAAGTCGGAGGTATGGAAATATTTTAAACTCGTGGGCAGTGACAACAAATGTGTTGGCTTTGTTGAGTCCAAGTGCGGCACGCTGCTAGAGAGTCTATATGTGTTGTAGCCATTAAATAAGCGCATTTAGTTTCATATTTATTAAAATATTATAATGTTATTTTTTTCCATCTATGTTGATTATGAAAGTGAACAGAGTAGATAGGAGGATGCGCAATATCAGGAGACATGGGCTGCGTCCGAAATCGCGTACTATGTGAGTAGGTACTACATTCAAATAAGAACGTACTTCTCAACCGTTAAAAAAGTACGTTCTATATAGTATGAATAGGTAGTATGAATGGAGTCCGGACGTACTACATGCGCCATGTTATAATTGTCACGTGACATACGCTGTCATAACAGCGCGAAAATTTAAAGAGCCCATTCATTCCACTGACTGCACCAACGTCGCGCTATGTTTTTAGTTCTGCTTTCTGTTCTCATCGGCGTTTTTACGTCTTTCGAGCTCACAATCCAGAGGAGGCGTCGGTCAGATGCTCGCAGATCACGCCTTCATCGAGAGCTTCTGCCGAGTTTCTCAAGTAACTTAAGTATCATTTATTTACCTAATACATTTTACCTCAGAAAACACACACACCTATGAACAATGACAGGTGTCGATTTTTGGAAAAGAAAAAGCTATTTATTTGCTTGTGATATTACCATTAATGAATAAAAATGAATGAATCAATAGAGATACATATGCATGTGTGTCTGTGTGTATCTATTGATTCATTAATTAGATATAAAAGCCTCAATGTGCCATCTTAAATTTTCTTCTAGAATTATAATTATCAAGCTTGTGTATATATATATATATATATATATATATATATATATATATATATATATATACATATATATATATATATACACATACCAGACATATTCAAATACATCATGCATAAGAAATGGATCATAAACATAAATATACATTTTTATAATTAAAGCCGACACAGGAAACAAGTGTCTAGTTGATGCAAATTGTATTCTACATTAAAACTATATAAACATTTACAGATTGTAAACCCTACAACCTACTGCCACCTAAATGCTGTTGTGCCAATTCTTCAGCTGTATTTTGAAGATGGAGCTGACCTCCGCCCCAACCTCCGACTTTCACGGCAGTCCATCCAGTCCTTGATTGCTGGAGTGAAAGCAGATTGCAACCATGGCTGGGAAAAGGACGTCGAGGTGCTGGTCTTCCTTTACTGGCTGGCCCATGCAGCATCGTACCGGGTAGTCTCACTTGCCTTTGACATCCCGAAGTCTACTGTGCACGACATTGTGCACAGAATAAGCAAGGCAGTCATCGCCATTATCACATATTTGAGCTTAATGTTTTACAAATAATTTTCTTCAAGTGGAAATCTAAATATTCTCCAAAGCATAAAGTCCTCATCTTGTACACATGCATTGAAAGAAATGTATTGAATTATTTTAAAGTGATGCCCTACAAATGAGATTGCTATTATCAAAGTCCCTTTAGATCTTTTAGAAACCTATGAAAGTTACCTTACTGAAGCTGCTGAAGTTCATTGTCTTTCCTCATGATGACACCATAATAAAAATGTTTTAATACGTTTCCTTTTGATGGTGCTTTAAACTCTATTATACTACTTTATGCCAAAGTTATGCGATTTTTTTTTTAGGCTTTCTATTCTGTATCCATTTAAAAGTTAAATAATACACAAAAATAAAGCACACAAAACACTTTTTAATTATTAACTACTAAACTAAAACTTGCTAAAACAGCATGACACAGTGAACTTACTAACAAAAAAATTAAAAGAAGAGTGTGTATCAATTGATTTCTTTATTAATATTATTTTTTAGCAATTATTTCTAACAGCTGAAGAAATCTTTCCTCTCTCTCTTTTGTCTCCCTTTCTCTCTCTCTCTCACTTCTCTGTCTCTTCTTTCTTCTCTTTCTCTGGCCTCCTGTTCAGGCTCTCGTCACTCTTTCTTTTCTTTCCTCCTTTTCCTCCATCTCTCTCCAGCGCCTCTCCTCTCCTCCCTTTCAATGGCATCTCGTTCTCTTTCAGCTTCCCTCTCCTCCATCTCTCGGATCATCTCCTCAAAATCATTTCTTTTCCTCCCTACTCTTTTACGCTGTGACCTCACTGAGGATGGAGAGGTAACAGCAACATTCGGGCCAGATGAGGCAATAAGGGTGGGTGGTGTGATGGAGGGTCTGCCCCCTATTGCCTCATCCTTGGCAGTATACCATTTCCAGGATGCTGCTGTTACCTCCCCATCCTCAGTGCTCACCCCAGTCTGTGGACATTTCAGATCCTACAAATATTTGTAAACAGAATATCAAGACAGTCAATTAAATTGTAACACATACCATTCGTTCAATGATTGCATTACAGGGCCAAACATGAGCATGATTAAATCATGACAGAATTCTCATTTTGAGGTTAACTATAATAATAATAAACTTACTTTATATTTTTGTTTAAGGTTTTCCCATTTTTTTAAAATCTGAACAGCAGACATTTTGCCCTCTAGGCTCTGCTCTGTGATAAAAACTCTGCAATAAATGCACAGAAATCAAGCATAAAAGAAATGCAGTAAGAGCTTGAGTATAAATGTTTACATCTACAAATAACTAATCTACAGTACTTTAATATAATTACATTTCACATTTGTCTTGTATACTTACTCAAAACCTTTGATTGCTGCATTTCTTTTCCCAGTGAAGAGGGCTTCATTAGCCACTCTCCACTCAATTAGAACACGGGTGTGTTCATCAGCCCCTGCAAAATCAACACAGAATTTAACATGTGATAAACTATGGTCAATCTATTAATGTTACATTGACAAGTTGAGGTACACTTGATAACAGTAGCTTGCTATGTAGCCAACAAATATTTTCATAATATCAACACTGGTAAAGGAGAAATAAAATCGTTTCAATTTACTGACGTTTTGTAACTATCTCATTAAACTGCTAAATAACGAACATATTTGTTTAAAGAAAACAGTGTTAGCTAGCTGAATAAACATTAGCTTGGTCTATTCCGTAATGATGATAAAACTATACTTTTTCTGAATTGTCTGGAAAAGGACACCCTCTATTTACATTATTTAAACTTTTAACAAGTCAATCGTTTACTTATATGATGTTAAAAGATACAATTTAACCACAAAGAAAGAAAAATGTGTTCTGAAGTACTTACACTTGAAAACAGCCGCGTCTCCGGTTTCCACCATTTTTCAAATATAACCGCGACAACTCCGCTCCCGTGGCATCATGGGATAGTAAAGTGTCCATCATATGCGCACTTCAGAATCTCGCCGGAAGTAGTAGGTCATCCGGGTACTTTTCGCCTACTGTTTTTCGAATTCTATGATTTCGGACATACTACTCTGCTCGCGTACTGTTTTTCGCATACTATATAGTAGGGAAGTACGCGATTTCGGACATACTACTCTGCTCGCGTACTGTTTTTCGCATACTATATAGTAGGGAAGTACGCGATTTCGGACGCAGCCATGGAGTGGTTCAGGCATGATTTTGACCACTTCATTATGTTTTGTTTTGTAGAAAGCCTTTCTTTAAAGTGAATTTCATTTTGTATAAATTGTATCTTAATTTTAATACATTTTTCATTAACCAATTGCCTGAAGAAGAAGAAGCATTAATAAGAAGCAAATATAGCAGGCAATATTTTTAATCAATTTAATAAAATTAAAACTATCATTGTGATAATTAAAATAATTGAATATTAAATATTAAGTGGCCAATTTTTACACATTTATTAATAGTATATATATATATATAATTGCGCAGCTCCACACTGTCAATGGTCTAGCACCCATTCAGCACCTGCGTTAAAAATGATCTGTCGTCGCCCCTGGTAATAACGGCCCACATATTAAAAATGGTCGGGTTTAAATCGGGCTCGGGCTCATAATTACAGTTAATGTGTCGGGCCGGGGCGGGCTCGGACACAACGTGCACGGGCTCGGGTCGGGTCGGGCTTGATTTTTTGGGCCCGATCTAAGCTCTAACTGTGATCCAGGGCTCAAGACGGACAAGATGTATATCTCCGATTTCGATTTAAGCAAAAACCAAGTTATGTCGGATTTTGTGCAAAACCTACTTTTGTGAACTAGTCCCTGGTTTTTCGCCCAATCGGAACCAAACCAGTCTAGGCCTATTCTCTGGACTCTCTAGATCAATAATTATCGAAAAAAAGTTGAAATTTTGCCATTGGGTGGCTGTAACAGGGTCATTTAGAATATCATGCAAAAGTTATAATTGTGATGATTATGGCTTACAGCTTATGAAAACCCCAAATTCAAAATCTCAGATAATTAGAATATTACATGAAATCTATAAAAATATATAGGTAGAATCTAATCTATATATATATATATATATATATATATATAATCTTTTGTAACATTACAAATGTCTTTACTGTCACTTTTGATCAATTTAATTCCTCCCTGATGTATAAAATTATTGATTTATTTGATCTATTTCCCCCCCAAAAAAAATCCTACTGACCCCAAACTTTTGAACGGTAGTGTTTAATGTTACAAAAGATTCTATTTCAGATAAATACTGTTTTTTTTAACTTTCTATTCTTCAAAGAATCCTGAAATAAAACTGGTACACAACTGTTTTCAACATTAATAATAATCATAAATGTTTCTTGAGCATCAAATCATCATATTATAGTGATTTCTGAAGGATCATGTGACACTGAAGACTGGAGTAATGATGCTGAAAATTCAGCTTTGATCACAGGAATAAATTACACTTTACTATATATTCACATAGAAAACAACTGATTTACATTGAAATAATATTTCACAATATTACTGGGTTTGTTTTGTATTTTTAATCAAATAAATGCAGCCCTGGTGAGCAGAAGAGACTAAAAACATTAAAAATCTTACCGACCCCAAACTTTTGAACAGCAGTGTATATTTATATATGTGCATTTATATTAAAATAAATCCGGGAAACCACTGTCCGATTTCCCTGTTGGGATCCTATAGAGACACACAGAGAATCGCAGGCATCCTCGCTCTAAACGCGTCGAGTAAGTGTTTGGATATCTCTGGTAATCCTGTTCACCAGGCCAGCGTAAGAGCATTACGGAGCAGTCATGACATGTTTTATAATTGCTTAAGTTAATGAGAATTAATTCTATCGCATCTAATCTAGTTGACTCACACATGCTCTTGCGTGCGCCGGCTGGATTAGCCGAGAGATTGCTGTTAGCGCTTGAGCCCGAGGCGAACGCTTCGTACGCTATCATCTCAAATCAAAGACTTCTCACCTTGAAATGCCGTGGGAGAGAAAGAGACGGTAAAGCCTGATAATAGAGGAAAATACTTCCTAACTGTCCTGAAAATACTCCTATTTTAAATTCAACTTAGCCATGTCAAAAAGTAGTCATCTAAACTTGAGCTAAATTGCCTATGTGATTCATTTAAAGTCCCGCTGTGGTGATAATACAGCTTTTAATCCAGTTGTTTTTAATATGCTTTAAGACAAACGATGTGTAAATTCATAAGTCGACAGCATTGCTGAGTATTTCCTCCTTAAAACTGCAGTGAACCAAAGACACACTTTGAAATCGCTGGTGTTTATGACGTCACAAACTACCTTGTAACCAATCAGATCAACGTGTGATCGTCAACGAGTGGATCTCTGAGTGAGTGAGTGGAGGCGGGGCTCATTTGCATATTCATAGAACCGCGCATACTAAATGAGGCACGGGTGTCGAGTTACATTCAAGCTATTTTAAGGCATGAAGAAATTTTTTTCATGGAAAAAACATTTAGTTATGTAATTTTAGGCCTCGTTCACACTGCAGGGGCGTAATGCTCAATTCTGATTTTTTTTAAAAATCCGATTTTTTTGCAAGGCCGTTCACATTTCCAATTAAATGCGACCTTTTGGGATCTCCTGTGTGAACGTGAATGTGAACATGAAGTGACCCGCATGCGCAAAAGAGTACTCAACGGTCAATGGCGTCACTTGTTGTTTGTGGAAGTAGCTAAACATGGCCTGAATAGAGCTGTCCCCCAAATATGAATTAAGTCAGAAACCTCGCTTCAGAATTATGACGTTTGTCGCATATCAATGACGTGCGGGTCGGATACATGTGACCTGGCCGTTCAGATTGAAGTCGCATTTCAAAAGATCGGATACATATCGGATTTGGACCACATACCCAAGTGGCCTGGGTCGCATTTGAAAAGATCGGATCTGTGTCGTTCAGACTGTCATGAAAAGATCAGATACAGGTCGCATAGGGGCAAAAAATCGGAATTGGGTTGTTTCAGCCTGCAGTGTGAGCGTAGCCTTAGTGATCAAAGATGAGTTTTAAGGGATACAATTATTGACTACAGGGGGACTTTAGTATGAGATTATAATGTGTGATTAAAATCTCACACAAGGCACAAAACAATGAGAGTGTCAGTATTAAACTAAAAACATCATAACTTATGCAACAACTGAGTTAATTAAACTGCAGTATACGGCAAAAATAAATATGCAAGACTTCCGAGTCATTAGTCTCTACAGATAAATAACTAGAAGAACAACAGTGCAGAAAATGCTAAAAGTAGTGTGTTTATGATTATGATGATGAAGTTAAAATAACATAATTAAAAGTTTGCAATATAAAGCAGCATAACGGACCATTTGAGTTAAAACAGAATAATTTACATAAACATGAAGATGTCTTTGGTGCGTCTCTTCTGCTTTACTAACAGCAAGACTGCAGATACATGAACAAAACCTCGTGATCATCCGGCAATTTTTGAGATGAAAATGGGAAAGTAGAATCTTAAAGTCACCATGAAATCAAAATTTGCAGTTCTTGTTTTTATTTTATTCCTGTAATTCCTCAGTGCACATCATTATTGTGTTAATAATCTTGAATCAGAATATCTTCCTCTTGCAGCATCTCTTCTCTGATGATGTGGGCGGGGCAACCTGTCAATCACATGAGATCAGCCAATAGCAAACCACAACCATCCAATCAATTCCACACGTACACAATTAAGCCCCGCCTACATTTGTTCTTGTTCCAGAAGCGTTTCACTCGGATATACGACACAATAGAGAAGAAAAAATGAGCTCAACTTTGGTTTCATGCATCTTTACTTTGTGTTTCTCTTAATTTTTTCTTAATTTTCAATGTTCTCTCAGACATTCTGTAGACATTCAGGACCAGTGTAACGAAATCCCAGTGAAAGAGACGTGTGTGTACAGTAGATGCGTGTTTTGACATGTCGGTCGTGAACAAGAACGTTGTGTTGCTTTGCCTCGCTGCCCATTCGCTCAGAATCTTTAATTAACACTTGGCAATTATGTGCATTTCCTTGGGGGCTGATAAATGAAAACTTTAAAGCTGATTTTATTCTGATGTTCTGACGCCTGGAGTTTGTGTGTGTGAGAAGGAGTCTGGTGTTCTCTCAGGTTCAGCTTTCAGAGGTTATTTTATCCCCAGTCGACCCGATGGCTCTAATCGGGTTTATTCTCCACTCTTGCTCTCCTGCTGTTTCTCCTCAGTCACTCGCTTTCATGTTAAGCCTTGCATCGGCTTCTCTGGAGGAACTGCAGGAGGATCTGTGCAGTTGCAGGAAACACATCAGTAGGAGTGGATCTGTAGGAGTGTTTTACACGGTTATTATCGCTAAATGAAACTAAAACCATAAAAACGTACTTGAATAAAACTGTTACTTGAAAAAAAAAACGTTCCTTGAAAGCAAAATAAAATATAAAAAAGTAACTTGTTTTATTTTAGCTAATTGCAAAGGTAATATTTATCATTTTTGTACTAAAATAACTGCAACTAAAACTTAAAATTTAAAAAACACAACAAAATTAATAAAACTTTAACTAATTAAACTTAAAATATAAATGGAAATAAATTAAATAAAAAGTAACACTAACTGAATAAAAAAAATAATAATGTCAGCTTGTTGATAAAGAAACTTAGTTTCACTTCAAACATGGAAAATAAACATGTAAATAAATCAAATAAAATCAACGTGAACTGAAATAAATAAAATCAAATAAAAAAACTTCCAGCAAGTTACTTGAAGTATTAAAATAACTAAAACTTAGACTGAAATAAAAATGTATAAATTATTCTAATTTAAAAAAAGTAAACGACAAAACTCACAGCAAAATTACTAAAACTAAGATTAAAATAAAAACTAAAATAAATGAAATAAAATTAACGCTTACTGAAATAAAATTAAATAAAAAACATTTGGCTTGTTGCCAAGGAAACATTATTTTCATATAGTTTGACTTAAATTATTAAAATAACTAAAACTGAGACTGAAATAAAAGATAATACATTAACCTTTTTAATGAAAGCTAATAAAAATTACAAAAAAACAACTAAATGACTAAAACTTGAACTAAAATTATAATAAAAGGGGAAAATATAAAAATGTTCTGTAGCCGGATCTCACTGACAGACGAACAGCGCTGGCGTTTCATCATCAGATAATTATGCCGGCTGGTTAATTGCCATTTACGGTTTGCGACCTAAATTAAGCCCAACCTTTGTGAGACCTTTGTGAATCTGCTCAGCCCAGGGCTTTATTATTTATTCTGCATTTCAAATGCCTCATAATCATGAAGACCAGGGTTTTCTCCTGTTGAAGTGCAGCTCATTCAGGAAACCTGGAATCTTCTGAAGCAAAACACAGATCCTTCACACACACTGGACTCTATACACACCCGTCACAGTCTGTCATGCAAATTCATCAATTCCCCTTGATCCTGTTCACACGGTAACCTGCTGTAGCCATGGAGACCGCTGGAGGATGATGGGATGGTCTGTGTATGAGGAGAGCGTCAAATCTGAAGCAGTTTTTGTTTGTGTCAGGGGGATGAAATTAAAATAGTTTCTGGACTAAATTACTAAATATATATATATATATATATAATGAAATGCTACAATAGTACTAATTCTTATTTTGTTTAATATTTTATTTAGGAATAATATTAATATTATTATATTCATGCTGGTATACAATAATTTTTTGTCCAAATTGTGCAGCCCTGCAAAATAAAATATTTCTATTTATTTTTATTTAAAACTGTATTTTTTATTTTGTAATGAAATGCTAAAATATAATTCTTGTATTGTTTAATATTTTTATTTAGTGATAATTATCATAATAAAAAATATTATTATTATTATTATTATTATTATTATTATTATTATTATTATTATTATTATTATTTAGCCATATTAATATATAATTGCAATTTTTGACCAAATTGTCCAGCCCTGCAAAATAAAATATTTATTTTTATTTTTATTAAAAACTGTATTTTTATTTTGCAGTGAAATGCTAAAATATATTTCTTATATTGTTTAATATTTTATTTAGTGATAATTATCATAATACAAATTATTATTATCTTATAGACATATTAATGTATAATTGCAATAGCCCTGCAAAATAAAATATTTATTTTTATTAAAAACTGTATTTTTTATTTTGCCGTGAAATGCTAAAATATAATTATTTTATTGTTTAATATTTTTATTTAGTGATTATTTTTATAATATAAATTATTATTATTATTATTATTATTATTATTATTATTATTATTATTATTATTATTATTATTATTATTTTATAGCCATAATAATATATAATTGCAATTTTTGACCAAATTGTGCAGCCAACTTTTATCAGAAAATTCACAATAAAAATGTTTGCCCATACAGCTTTAATTTAGTGTGAGTCTGTGTGTTAAAAAACACGTTCCATGTAGCTTATTTATTTTCTCAGCACGTTTCTGGACTTATAATGAAGGATTCATCAACGCATGCAGGTTATTTCAAAGATAAGTGTTATTTCAAAGAAAAGTGTAATTTCAACAAAAGCTCGTGTTTTTAGGGGTTTAAAGAAGTTTGATGTGATTCTCAGTTCTAGAGTTCTCTGTTCCTGCGTGAAAGATATATTGTGTTATTATAGTTTAATATGTCGGCTTCATGAATATTTTGCTAAAATTAGCAGCAAGCGTTCTGTGAAAACATGTTGTGGTCTGTGGTGTTGTTCTCTTCAGTTCGAGTGCGAGTGTTCAAGGCCGTGATTAGCCTGGGATTCGCTGAAACTCTCAGCGTAAAGACAGGAATACAGGCAGAAGGAAACATAAATGTTTAGAAATTATAATTAACTGGCTGACATCTCTGTTGGGACATAAATTATTCATGTTCATTTGGAAAGGAAATTTGCATGTAGTGTTAGGGGACAGAAAGAGGCGGAACGGATACACTGTGTGTGTGTGTGTGTGTGTGTGTGTGTGTGTGTGTGTGTGTGTGTGTGTGTGTGTGTGTGTGTGTGTGTGTGTGTGTATGAATGTGTCTAGGTGTATGTGTGTGTGTGTGTGTGTTCGAGAGTATGTGAGTGAGTGTACGAGAGTGTGTGTGTGTGTGTGTGTGTGTGTGAGTAGTCAGGTGATTTCATGTGTCGTGTGGGGGAACGTTGTTTCATGTAATCTAGGGCTGATGTTACAGTGAAGGGCAGCACTGTGTGTGTTTACAGTGAAGCGAAGCACTGTGTGTGTTTACAGTGAAGCACTGTGCGTGTTTACAGTGAAGCGCTGTGTGTGTTTACAGTGAAGCGAAGCACTGTGTGTGTTTACAGTGAAGCACTGTGCGTGTTTACAGTGAAGCACTGTGTGTGTTTACAGTGAAGCGCAGCACTGTGTGTGTTTACAGTGAAGCACAGCGCTGTGTGTGTTTACAGTGAAGCGCAGCGCTGTGTGTGTTTACAGTGAAGCACAGCACTGTGTGTGTTTACAGTGAAGCACAGCACTGTGTGTGTTTACAGTGTAGCACAGCACTGTGTGTGTTTACAGTGAAGCGCAGCCCTGTGTGTGTTTACAGTGAAGCACTGTGCGTGTTTACAGTGAAGCACAGCACTGTGTGTGTTTACAGTGAAGCGCAGCACTGTGTGTGTTTACAGTGAAGCACAGCACTGTGTGTGTTTACAGTGAAGCACAGCACTGTGTGTTTACAGTGAAGCACAGCACTGTGTGTGTTTACAGTGAAGCGCAGCACTGTGTGTGTTTACAGTGAAGCACAGCACTGTGTGTGTTTACAGTGAAGCACAGCACTGTGTGTTTACAGTGAAGCACAGCACTGTGTGTTTACAGTGAAGCACAGCACTGTGTGTGTTTACAGTGAAGCGCAGCGCTGTGTGTATTTACAGTGAAGCGCAGCACTGTGTGTGTTTACAGTGAAGCGCAGCGCTGTGTGTGTTTACAGTGAAGCACTGTGTGTGTTTACAGTGAAGCGCAGCACTGTGTGTTTACAGTGAAGCGCAGCGCTGTGTGTGTTTACAGTGAAGCGCAGCGCTGTGTGTGTTTACAGTGAAGCGCAGCACTGTGTGTGTTTACAGTGAAGCGCAGCGCTGTGTGTGTTTACAGTGAAGCGCAGCGCTGTGTGTGTTTACAGTGAAGCGCAGCGCTGTGTGTGTTTACAGTGAAGCGCAGCACTGTTTGTATTTACAGTGAAGCGCAGCACTGTGTGTGTTTACAGTGAAGCATAGTACTGTGTGTGTTTACAGTGAAGCGCAGCGCTGTGTGTATTTACAGTGAAGCGCAGCGCTGTGTGTGTTTACAGTGAAGCGCAGCGCTGTGTGTGTTTACACTGAAGCGCAGCACTGTGTGTGTTTACAGTGAAGCGCAGCGCTGTGTGTGTTTACAGTGAAGTGCAGCACTGTGTGTGTTTACAGTGAAGCGCAGCGCTGTGTGTGTTTACAGTGAAGCGCAGCGCTGTGTGTGTTTACAGTGAAGCGCATCGCTGTGTGTGTTTACAGAGAAGCGCCGCACTGTGTGTTTTTTAGAGTGAAGTGCAGCGCTGTGTGTGTTTACAGTGAAGCGCAGCGCTGTGTGTGTTTACAGTGAAGCACAGCGCTGTGTGTGTTTACAGTGAAGCGCAGCGCTGTGTGTGTTTACAGTGAAGCGCAGCACTGTCTGTGTTTACAGTGAAGCGCAGCGCTGTGTGTGTTTACAGTGAAGCGCAGCGCTGTGTGTGTTTACAGTGAAGCGCATCGCTGTGTGTGTTTACAGAGAAGCGCCGCACTGTGTGTTTTTTAGAGTGAAGTGCAGCGCTGTGTGTGTTTACAGTGAAGCGCAGCGCTGTGTGTGTTTACAGTGAAGCGCAGCGCTGTTTGTGTTTACAGTGAAGCGCAGCGCTGTGTGTGTTTACAGTGAAGCGCAGCACTGTCTGTGTTTACAGTGAAGCGCAGCGCTGTGTGTGTTTACAGTGAAGCGCAGCGCTGTGTGTGTTTACAGTGAAGCGCAGCCTTGTGTTTACAGTGAAGCGCAGCACTGTGTGTGTTTACAGTGAAGCGCAGCACTGTGTGTGTTTACAGTGAAGCGCAGCGCTGTGTGTGTTTACAGTGAAGCACAGCCTTGTGTTTACAGTGAAGCGCAGCACTGTGTGTGTTTACAGTGAAGCGCAGCACTGTGTGTGTTTACAGTGAAGCGCAGCACTGTTTGTGTTTACAGTGAAGCGCAGCGCTGTGTGTGTTTACAGTGAAGCACAGCCTTGTGTTTACAGTGAAGCGCAGCGCTGTGTGTGTTTACAGTGAAGCGCAGCACTGTGTGTTTACAGTGAAGCACAGCTCTGTTTGTGTTTACAGTGAAGCGCAGCACTGTGTGTTTACAGTGAAGCGCAGCGCTGTGTGTGTTTACAGTGAAGCGCAGCGCTGTGTGTGTTTACAGTGAAGCGCAGCACTGTCTGTGTTTACAGTGAAGCGCAGCGCTGTGTGTGTTTACAGTGAAGCGCAGCGCTGTGTGTGTTTACAGTGAAGCGCAGCGCTGTGTGTGTTTACAGTGAAGCGCAGCGCTGTGTGTGTTTACAGTGAAGCGCAGCACTGTGTGTGTTTACAGTGAAGCACAGCCTTGTGTTTACAGTGAAGCGCAGCACTGTGTGTGTTTACAGTGAAGCGCAGCACTGTGTGTGTTTACAGTGAAGCGCAGCACTGTGTTTACAGTGAAGCGCAGCACTGTGTGTGTTTACAGTGAAGCGCAGCACTGTGTTTACAGTGAAGCGCAGCACTGTGTTTACAGTGAAGTGCAGCACTGTTATTGTGTTTACAGTGAAGCACAGCGCTGTGTGTGTTTACAGTGAAGCACAGCACTGTGTGTGTTTACAGTGAAGCACAGCGCTGTGTGTGTTTACAGTGAAGCGCAGCGCTGTGTGTGTTTACAGTGAAGCGCAGCGCTGGGTGTGTTTACAGTGAAGCGCAGCACTGTGTGTGTTTACAGTGAAGCACAGCGCTGTGTGTGTTTACAGTGAAGCGCAGCGCTGGGTGTGTTTACAGTGAAGCGCAGCACTGTGTGTGTTTACAGTGAAGCACTGTGCGTGTTTACAGTGAAGCGCTGTGTGTGTTTACAGTGAAGCGAAGCACTGTGTGTGTTTACAGTGAAGCACTGTGCGTGTTTACAGTGAAGCACTGTGTGTGTTTACAGTGAAGCGCAGCACTGTGTGTGTTTACAGTGAAGCACAGCGCTGTGTGTGTTTACAGTGAAGCGCAGCGCTGTGTGTGTTTACAGTGAAGCACAGCACTGTGTGTGTTTACAGTGAAGCACAGCACTGTGTGTGTTTACAGTGAAGCACAGCACTGTGTGTGTTTACAGTGTAGCACAGCACTGTGTGTGTTTACAGTGAAGCGCAGCCCTGTGTGTGTTTACAGTGAAGCACTGTGCGTGTTTACAGTGAAGCACAGCACTGTGTGTGTTTACAGTGAAGCGCAGCACTGTGTGTGTTTACAGTGAAGCACAGCACTGTGTGTGTTTACAGTGAAGCACAGCACTGTGTGTTTACAGTGAAGCACAGCACTGTGTGTGTTTACAGTGAAGCGCAGCACTGTGTGTGTTTACAGTGAAGCACAGCACTGTGTGTGTTTACAGTGAAGCACAGCACTGTGTGTTTACAGTGAAGCACAGCACTGTGTGTTTACAGTGAAGCACAGCACTGTGTGTTTTTACAGTGAAGCGCAGCACTGTGTGTGTTTACAGTGAAGCGCAGCACTGTGTGTGTTTACAGTGAAGCGCAGCGCTGTGTGTATTTACAGTGAAGCGCAGCACTGTGTGTGTTTACAGTGAAGCGCAGCGCTGTGTGTGTTTACAGTGAAGCACTGTGTGTGTTTACAGTGAAGCGCAGCACTGTGTGTTTACAGTGAAGCGCAGCGCTGTGTGTGTTTACAGTGAAGCGCAGCGCTGTGTGTGTTTACAGTGAAGCGCAGCACTGTGTGTGTTTACAGTGAAGCGCAGCGCTGTGTGTGTTTACAGTGAAGCGCAGCGCTGTGTGTGTTTACAGTGAAGCGCAGCGCTGTGTGTGTTTACAGTGAAGCGCAGCACTGTTTGTATTTACAGTGAAGCGCAGCACTGTGTGTGTTTACAGTGAAGCATAGTACTGTGTGTGTTTACAGTGAAGCGCAGCGCTGTGTGTATTTACAGTGAAGCGCAGCGCTGTGTGTGTTTACAGTGAAGCGCAGCGCTGTGTGTGTTTACACTGAAGCGCAGCACTGTGTGTGTTTACAGTGAAGCGCAGCGCTGTGTGTGTTTACAGTGAAGTGCAGCACTGTGTGTGTTTACAGTGAAGCGCAGCGCTGTGTGTGTTTACAGTGAAGCGCAGCGCTGTGTGTGTTTACAGTGAAGCGCATCGCTGTGTGTGTTTACAGAGAAGCGCCGCACTGTGTGTTTTTTAGAGTGAAGTGCAGCGCTGTGTGTGTTTACAGTGAAGCGCAGCGCTGTGTGTGTTTACAGTGAAGCACAGCGCTGTGTGTGTTTACAGTGAAGCGCAG
>NW_027508942.1:5455000-5482500 GCF_051911475.1 Siphateles boraxobius
CACACACACACACACACACTAACTCAACCCCTAAACCTAGCCATCACACACACACAAACACACTCAAACACACACACTAGCCCGACCCCTAAACCTACCCATCTCTCACACTAATTTGTATTCATTGTCAAAGCAGTGCAGCAGCTAGCAGACCCAGAGCAGGCCATCTCGCGTGCTCATTGGCTGCCCTGCGGGCAACTGCTGCAGCCTACCGGTGAGCCCGGCGTGACGTCACACCCAATGAAGGGCGCCCGCGCCTTCATAGCGTCACAGCCCGCCGGAATGGGCGTGGCTTAGCGTATAAAAGTAGGGGCTGTAGGCTGACTTCCCTGGTTTTTTGTGACTGAAGCGAAGTCGCTCGTGGCGCGAGCACGGCCGGTTACGCAATACTCGTTCCCTCTCTAGAGAGAACCGACGTTAAGTTTAGTAACCGAGTATCGTTCTCTTACGAGAGGTTCTCTCGTATTGCGTAAGTTTAGCTTACGCTACGGGAACACTTTGTCAACGCCATGCGCGCCAAGCATCCACCATGAGACCCCG
Source organism: Siphateles boraxobius (assembly GCF_051911475.1). Taxonomy (NCBI): domain Eukaryota; kingdom Metazoa; phylum Chordata; class Actinopteri; order Cypriniformes; family Leuciscidae; genus Siphateles; species Siphateles boraxobius. Next base: position 5,455,541 of record NW_027508942.1, read on the forward strand.
AACTTTCAGGGGAACCCCATAAGTGGAAAAAATAAGGTTGCCAGCCACGCGGGCCATCACTTGTACATAAGCACACATAGGGAATACAGAGCAGCGCGTCGGTCTGTATAGGCACATGGCACATACCCTACTAGTGCAGCTCAACCAGGAGAGATGAGTCACGTGAGAGTGATCTGAGCAGGATGATCTGGGCAGAATACACCTCTCCTTCAAACTGACAAAAGTTTAGCCTGCAAGGCAGAAACTTCTAGGTTATAAAACCTGACAAAGGTAGACAGAGAGCTCCAGCCCGCCGCTACACATATGTCATGGATAGAAATCCCACTGGACCACGCCCACGACGAGGCCACGCCTCCCGTGGAATGATCCCTGATGCCCAGAGAGCATTGCAGACCTTTTGATGCGTAAGCAGCTGCTATAGCGTCCAATATCCATCTGGACAGGCTCTGTTTCGAGGAGGCGAGACCCTTGGTGCGCCCACCAAACGAAACAAAAAGCTGTTCTGAACGCCTGAAGGAGGCGGAGTGCGTAATGTAAAATCTCAGCGCCCTGACAGGGCAGAGGAGATTCACCTCACTTTTGCTGTCAGATGCTGGCAGAGCTGACAGCGAAATAACTTGCGCTCTGAATGGAGTGCCCATCACTTTAGGAACATAACCATGTCTAGGTCTGAGGATGACTTTAGAGTCATTCAGCCCGAACTCAAGACACGACACGCTGACAGACAGCGCATGCAGGTCCCCCACACGTTTTACTGACGACAGTGCAGTCAGAAAGGCGGTTTTCAGTGATAAATATTTCAACCCCACGGAGTCTAGTGGTTCAAATGGAAAGGCTTTCAGGGCCTCGAAGACCAATGAAAAATCCCACATAGGAACCAACGGGGGGCGCGGCGGTTTCATCCTTCTAGCTCCTCTAAGAAAGCGGATGACCAACTCATGTCTTCCCAGTGACTGGCCGTGCGTCGATTCTGCGAACGCTGCCACGGCCGCCACATATAATTTGAGCGTGGATGGGACCTCCCCTTATCCAACAGCTCTTGTAGGAAGGTGAGCAGATGCGCCACCCCGGATGTCCATGGGTCCAGACCTCTGTCGGTGCACCATCCGGCGAACACCGACCATTTAGACGCGTAGAGCCTTCTCGTGGAAGGAGCTCTAGACTGCGTGATCGTGTTCATCACTCCTTCTGGCAGGGCAACGAGTACCCATTGATCAACCATGCGTGCAGAGACCAGCGCTCTGGATGGGGATGCCAGATCGCGCCGCGAGCCTGAGAGAGGAGATCTGCCCTCACCGGAATCGGCCACGGAGCTGTAAGTGACAGCCGTGCTAGTTCCGGGAACCAAATCTGATTCTCCCAACGCGGGGCTATGAGGAGCACCGAGTGGCGCGTTTCCCTGATTCTCTTGATCACCTGTGGTAACAGAGACCGGAGGGAAAGCATATAGCGGGAGGCTGGGCCAAACCTGGGCCAGCGCGTCCTCGTCCTTCGAGAAGAACGTCGGGCATTGAGCGTTGTCTTTTGACGCAAATAGGTCGACTTCCGCTCTGCCGAATAGGCGCCACAGCTTCTGGACCGTTTGGGGGTGCAGGGACCATTCCCCTGGGGGAACATTGTCCCTGGACAGTTTGTCTGGGCGGTCGTTCAAATGGCCAGGCACTTGCGCAGCCCTCAGCGAACGCAGGTGCATCTGAGACCAAATAAGGAGGCGTTCCGTCAGATTGCAGAGATTTCTGGATCTGACACCGCCCTGACGGTTTACATAGGATACCACAGACATGTTGTCCGAGCGGACAAGAACATGTCGGTCCTGTATGAACGGTCCTGTATGAAGCGCTTCAGCGCGTTCTCGACCGCTATCATTTCCAGACAGTTTATGTGAAAACACTTCTCTTGGTCTGACCACTGGCCGAAGACCGGTCTGCCCTCGAACAGCGCGCCCCAACCTGAGTTGGACGCGTCTGTCGAAATGACTTTCCGATAAGAGATGGTTCCCATCATCACTCCCTGCTGGTACCAGTCGGCTACTAACCAGGGCTGCAGAGCCGCTATGCAGGTCTGAGTCACTCTGATTTTCTGGCCACCGTAAACCCAGGCTCAGTGGGACGCGCGAGCATTCAACCAGCGTTGGAGCGGGCGCATGCGCATTAGGCCCAGCTGAAGCACCGCTGCAGCTGATGCCATACAGCCCAACATCCTTTGAAATGTTTTCAAAGGGAGAAAGCTGCCCTTCTGGAAAGATGCGGCTAGGTGGCGAACACGGCGCGCGCTGTGTCGATAAACGAGCCGTCATGGTCACCCAGTCCAGTTCTATTTCTAAAAATGAAATTGACTGGCTGGGCAGTAATGAGCTCTTGGTCCAGTTGACCGTGAGACCCAAGCTTTCCAGGTGACTGAGAAGCACTGTTCTCTTAGATAGCAGTTCTGTCTCTGACTGTGCCAATATCAGCCAATCGTCCGGATAGTTCATTATTCGCAGCCCCTGACTTCTCAGGGGGGCGCGCGCCGCGTCCATGCACTTCGTAAATGTACGGGGTGCTAGGGACAGGCCGAACGGCAGGACGGTGTATTGATATACCTGACCGTCGAAGGCGAATCTTAAAAATTGCCTATGACGGGGTATTATCTGAATCTGAAAATAGGCATCCTTCAGATCTAGGGAAATAAACCAGTCCCTCGGGCGAACGTGCGTGAGGATTTTCCTGGTCGTAAGCATTTTGAGCGGTCTTTTCGCAAGCACTTTGTTCAAATGTCTCAGATCCAGGATAGGTCTGAAGGCTCCGTCCTTCTTGGGTACGAGAAAATATCGGCTGTAAAAACCTGACTCCCTCAGAGAAGGCGGTACCTTTTCTATAGCCCCTTTGCACAGCAGCTTTGCTATTTCTGCGTGAAGTAGGTGTGCTACTTCTGCATTCAGTATCGTCGCGGTCCGGGCTTGAAAGCGCGGGGGACGGCGAATGAATTGAAGTGTATAGCCCTGCTTTATAGTGCTCAGCACCCATTCTGAAATCCCTGGGATAGTTTCCCACGCAGCTATGTGAGCCGCTAGGGGGCGTATGGCCTCCGGGTTCAGATCGCCGCAATTTGCGGGCTTGTGAAACTGAACCGGAGCCGATAGCGCGGCGCGCGCGTTCTCGGTTCTGGGCAACGGCTGCTCGCTGAAAGCCGAAACCGGCTGATTTATGTGAGATGTCCCAATCATAAGGGATGGGTAACATTCTTTTTTCACTTTTTGATGTGCGAGCAGCGCTCCGGGCGGAAAAGCTTCCTGTAAGCTTCCTGAGACTTACAAGTGTATTTGACGCCCCGATCATAATGGATGGGGAGCGTCTTATTAATGCCCTGCGTTTTGTGATAACACTTAAACGCGCGAGCGGAGCCCGGGGGGAGGTTTGTGTTAGCAAGCGTGAACACTCTCTGGCGGGCACGAGACTTACATTCATAAACAGCTTTTTTGATCGTGTAACAGAGCGGGCAGATAGTGGGCACAGACCTGTGGACACATTTCTTACATTCAACACTCGAGCGGCTTTTCTGCGCTTTATGAGAGTGTGCTCTGTAAGTGACACGAGATTCGAAGAACTTGTGTGTAGGGGTGAACACTGGGGCGTGGGCACTTTCACTACACTTAAAACACCGACGGCGTGAGCCGGACCAGACGTTATACTCTTTTTGAGATTTCTCTGGTTCGCCGTGAAAACGGCGTTTGTGTGCAGGCGAGAGGGTGAACAAACCGGCTCGTTGGCTGCTAAATGAACCACTGCAGTAGCCTGTTTGAAGGGGACTGACAGGGAAATAAACTTTGACGGCGGTCTGGCCGCAGCGGGACCCGCGCGTCTTTTCTCTCTCTTTGTTAGGAGGGCTTCGCGTGCTCAGACTTCAGCGTGATCTTCTGCCGATGCCCTCTGGGGGGCGGCGGTCTGTGACAGCTGTCTGAGCGCGACCTAGGGCGGCCGCCCTGACGTCGCTGCGAAGGCTGAGGCTGTGCTGGACGCTGGGCGCTGGCTCACACAGGAGGCTGGCTTTGTCTCTCGCGAGAGCGGCCTGTAGCGGAGCTCGAGCGTCGCGACAGGAAGAGGTTCATGGCCTGCGTGGTCTTCTGTACCTCAGAAAAACGGTCAACGATCCCGTTTACCGCTGGGCCGAAGAGACCAGTGGGGGAGAGCGGCGCGTTCAGGAAGGTGGCTCGCTCAGTTTCCCTCGCGGCCATGGCTCGTCCAATGGCTTGAGCTGCGGTTTTAGTGGCTGGAGAGAGAGATCCGTCGCACTTCTCAGGTCTGTAACCGCAGCTGGATCCCGGCCCTTCTCATCCCATTGACGGAGGAGGTCGGCTTGCAGGATCTGTAGCACAGCCATGGAGTGGAGAGCAGACGCGGCCTGGCCGGAGGCGGCATATGCGCGGCCGACCAAGGCGGACGTGGCTCTGCAGGCTTCTTGCAGACCACCATCTTGCGGAGGGCGGGCAAAGGTGCGCTGCGACCGCCTCTTCCACAGGGGGAATAGCCGTGTACCCTTTCTCGGCGGCGCCGTCCAATTGGGAGAGCGACGCGGAGGCCTGTGACTGAAGTCTCGAGGTGAAGTTCCGGCAGGAATGGAGCGGGCCTGCTTGCTGAAGCTGCACGGCGGCTACTTTGAAGGAAACAGCCGTCGAGCCTGTTCGGCGCTGGTTCCTTCGGCAGCGACCACTCGAGCCCGAGACGGTCAACAGCCTGCGTCAGCAGGCGCATCAGTTCCGCATCAGCTCCAGCGCGGGTACGGGTGGATTCCTGGATCGACAAGGAGGCGAAGTGAAGCGACCATTCCTCGCTGTCTGATGCCAGGATGGAGCAGCAGTCTCTCGTGGCGTGTCCCTCTGCCTCATCCTCAGATGCGACGGCAGTGAGGCTCGTGTGCGGCAGCTGCGCGTCGGTGAGGAGGGGCGGGGAAGGCGAAAGCGAGGCTCGAGGGAGGTTCTCCGGGGAGCTCGTCGCTGTGGCCACAGGTTCCGGCTGTCTCAGGGAACGGCGCTTCTTCCTGCGCGGTCCCACAGAGGCCGGAGTGAATGCTGCGGTGTTGAAGGCTTCGAGTCGAGCCCGCAGGGTCGACAGCGGAAGCGCTTCACAGAGCTCGCAGCCCCCGGACACGAGGGCGAGCTCTGCATGTTCCAGGCCCAGGCAGAGAGCGCAGATCAAGTGGCGGTCTCCGGCGCTGAGTGGGGCTCTACACGAGCCGCAGGAAGCGCAAGGCATCTTTAAAAAGACACTCGCTGCTCTTTTTTCGAATAGGTTAGAAAGGTAAAGGATACGTCACCGGATAGCGTAGCTCGCACGGATGGCTGAAGGTGGCGAAGACGGCCGGCTTCCTCAGCGCTGTCCTAAGCCGGCTGTTTGCTGTTCGACGGCGCGGGGGCTTCTCTAAGATCCAGTGATGCGAAGAGCTCGCTGAAGAGACGAAGAATCAGGGAAGTCAGCCTACAGCCCCTACTTTTATACGCTAAGCCATTTTCATAATTTCTTTTTAGTTTTGGTCACTTCTGAGTACAAATTTGTCCCCAAAATATAGTTAAGTAGGTACACACACACACACACAGACACACAGTGGAGCTCAGCCATTCCTACAGATTTAATATTCATAATGATGGATTAGTCAAAACAAAAGCTTTTTGACCCTAAGCTGTTGGGACAGTCACAGAATCGTGGGATCGTCTCTGGTAAGTGCCCTATTTCTGGGACATTAACACAGATTCCTAGCTGGTAATGTTTGGGTCGTTTTTTGTTAAATTTTTTTGAGTTTTTTTTTTGCTCCTGTTGCTGTGCAAACTGTCTTTCCTTCATTTTTCATGATTCATAACAGAGATCTGAAGATGAATTAACAGCTCAGTTCTGATGTGTGGTTGATCATGAAACGATTGTTTTCTGTTGTGGCAAAAACACATGGTTTTAGATTTTATAAATAAATAAAGAATAAAAAAAACATTTTAATGTCCCAGCTGAACTGATGGCTTTCTCAGTGTTTGCTTCTTTTCATCCTAAATTAGAAAAGACGGTGCATCAAAGAAAATTAACACTTTACAATAAGGTTCATTAGTTAACATTAGTTAACTACCTTAGTTAACATGAACACAGCATTTATTAATCTTAGTTAATATTAATTTCAGCATTTACTAATACGTTATGACAGTCAAAGGTTGTATTTGTTAACATTAGTTAATGCACTGTGAACAAACAATAAACAATGAACAACTGTTTTTGTATTAATTAACATTAACAAAGATTAATAAATACTGTAAGAAATGTATTGCTCATTGTTAGTTCATGTTTGTAAATACATTAACTAATGAACCTTATTGTAAAGTGTTACCAATTTAAAAATATATATATATATATTTGTCGCTAGTGAAGCTTTGAGACTGTGTGTGTGTGTGCATGTGCGCGTGTGTGTGTGTGTGCGTGTGCGTGTGTGTGTGCGTGTGCGCGTGCGTGTGCGTGTGTGTGTGTGTGCGTGTGCGTGTGCGTGTGTGCGCGTGCGCGCGTGTGTGTGTGTGTGTGTGTGTGTGTGTGTGTGTGTGTGTGTGTTCTTGTGATGTCATCATATGCCAATAGGTGTTGTCATGACATAATTTTCCCGTATCTCCGGAGTAATTAGTCACATGACATTATATCTCAGGTGGTTTGTGGGTTATTTGTTCCAGAAAAATGTAAAACAGCTTTAAATGAGGTCGAAGGTCAGGGCTGCGAGGCGTAGCACTTCACACAGTTTCATTTGCTTCATGTCATTGTGTAGTTTCTGTTTAAATGACGAGGCGTTTATCTGCACGTCAGTAATTACAGCTGGTGTCCGGCGCACGCGACCTCTGACCTCCGACCTCTGACCTGTGACCTCGACCCGCGGGAGCACTACGGAAAATAATGTGAATCTTCTCAATGCTAATGTTAATCTGCAAGCTTCTGACCATCTCACGTCATTCCTGGCACCAGAGCATGCTGGGAAATGAACGGAAAGCTGTGGAGAATTTGTATTTATTCATGAGTTATGCACTCATGAAATTAAATTATGTAACGGCTCTTCAGGGGGCTGTTTATATTTATTACTTATCATTAGATGCTCGCATTGGCCAAAACAAGCTGGCTTATAGTCACCATGAAATCAAAACATTCTTATTCATAAATGATTTATCGAAATATCATTATTGTGTTAATAATTTTGAATCAGAATATCTTCCTCTTGCAGCATCTCTTCTCTTCTCTGATGATGTGGGCGGGGCAACCTGTCAATCACATGAGATCAGCCAATAGCAAACCACAACCATCCAATCAATTCAAGTGGAACAAAATCAAGCCCCGCCCACATTTATTCTTGTTCCAGGAGCGTTTCATGCTCCTATACGGCACAATAGGGAATAAAAGATGAGCACAACTTCCATTTCAAAAGAATTTTAAAGTCTTGAATTTTAGTGTCATTTTAGTCTCTCTCAGTTCATCACATAAATAAGGCCGTAAAAAACGTGAGTAAACCCTCAGATAAGCGTGAGTTTAAATGTCACGCATGAAAACACATGAATGGCCTCATGATTCCTGTGATTGTGTTGGGCATCAATGATTTAAATGCAGGGCCTGATGGTAATTATGTCTGGTCATGTGACTCGCTCTCTGTAATGAGGTCACATGGTTGAGCGTGATGTAATGACGAGGGAATGAATATAAAAGAAAACCTTGACGGGAGCAGAAAAATTCTGCTATAAAAAGTTTATAGTGCTGGGCAACAGTTAATCAAATCCAAAATAAAAGTTTGTGTTTACATAATATATGTGTGTGTACTGTGTATAATTATTTTGGATATATAAATACAAAATATTTGCATGTATATCATTTATATTAAATATAAATATTTTATATATTAATAAAAAAAAATTCTTAAATTTATACATGCATGTGTGTGTATTTATATGTACAACATAATTTTACACAGTACACACACATTTATTATGTAAACACAAACTTTTATTTTGGATGCGATTATTCGAGATTAATCGTTGCCCCGCGCTTTTCAATTTATTTATTTGTTTTGAAGAAAATGTGTTGCTTGTGTGTTCTGAGTGGTTGTAATATAGTTCCCAGTCCTGCATCCTCAAGTCTGTGATGTTTTGGTCTCTAGATTTGTTTAACTGTATTCATGAGCAGCAGTTTTGCACCACTATAAACGCACACACACACACACACACACACACACACACACACACACACACACACACACACACACACACACACACACACTGCAGGTGGAATGTGCCATGAGCTTCTTTTTCCAAGATCTCAAAGTGCAGCAGGAGTGTTTGTCGAGTGTGTGTCGGCCATTCTTAGTCAAATGTCATGATCGGGGATTCGGGAGCGTTTGATTTTGCCATGATCTGGATCGTGATGTCTTTGGGAAAATCCCACAGATCCGAGTCTCAGTTTCTGTCGGAGGAGGAAAATCGAACACGGTGTCTTATCAGTGTTGTCATCTTGAGTCAGCTGATCTGAGAATCACATGACGATGTGTGTGTGTGTGTTTGTGTGTGTGTGTGTGTGTGTTTGTGTGTGTGTGTGTGTGTGTGTGTGTGTGTGTGTGTGTGTGTGTGTGTGTGTGTGTGTGTGTGTGTGCGTGTGCGTGTGTGTGTGTGTGATGTGTGAGTGTATGTATGTATTATATATTAAACAATTAATTAATTAATAATAATTTTGAATTATTATTTTATGAATTAAATAATTATTAAATATATTTTTTTATTATAATAATTATTTAATTCACTATTCAAAAACAGTGTTTAATATATATATAAAAAAATTGTTGTTGAATTTCTAAAAAAAATTATTATAACATTATCTTGTTGTTTTTTTATGGTATTTTTTAGTATGTAATGTAAATGTAAACGTTGTGCTGTTTAGATTGTGTTTTTTGTGTTTGGAGTTTAAATAAACGCGAGCGATGTTCCAGAACAGATCCACAGTTTACATAATCCTGACTCTCCTTCTCTCTTACACACACACACACACACACACACACACACACACACACACACACACACACACACACAGCCAGAACCACAGTCCAAACACACACACACACACACACACACACACACACACACACACACAGCCAAACGACACAGCCAGAACCACAGTCCAAACACACACACACACACACACACACACACACACTGCCAAACGACAATGCCAGAACCACACACGCATGCATACACACACAAACACACTTATACACAGACACACACACACACACACGCAAACACACACACACACAAACACACACACACACACACTCCCATCATGGTAAACAATCCCAGTATTCCAGCAGATTATGTCCTGTGGAGTAAGGAGAGTGCAGAGATCAGCTGTGGGACGATCACACTAATGGAGGAGGAGGGCAGAGTCAGATCACCAAATCATCCTGGGACAAATCCAGTGTCACTTCAGACAGGAAATATGAATATTGCTCAGCTCTTTCATAACAAACAGTCAATATCGTCACACAGTACGAATACTGACTCTGAATGCAGCTCATATATTGATCAGTGTTGCGAATCTTTACGCTCCTCACGATTACACTCGAATTAAAGAGTCACAACCGTATTTTGCATTGAAAACTAAAGCATTTTCTGCATGTGCTTTGTTAATAAACAGAATTATTACTAATAAATCTAAAATTCTCACTATTGACTTTCTGAGAGTCGTTCCAGAATCGTGCATGAAAAGAATCGCAAGGCGTCTGTAAATTGATTTCTTCCCCCGTCCCTGATATTGATGTTTGGCACTTAAGAGGCAGAGGGGATTGTGGGTATTGGTTGAGTGTGTGAAAGAGGCCTGGTCGTCAGTGTTTCAGTTCTGAACCCCGATAAAAGCGAGTAATTCTCCTGATCCGCGTGACGTGTGAGGTCTGCCAGTCCTCTCAGCTCTGAGTGGCATTTAGTGCTTCGCCTGTGGATTACACAACAGTTTTAATCCAAAAAAGGGGGAAGGATAGTTGTTTTGGAGCTTGTTTTTGTTTTTGCCTGGATAGAAATACACCGTGATCATTTCTGGATGTGTTTAAAGAGAGAACACACATACACACACACACACACACACACACACACACACACACACACACACACACACACACACACACACACACACACACACACACACACAGGTTTACTGTTGAAGCATCATTTCCTGTAGGATTTTTCTTGTAGCTTTGATTCAGGAACTGTGTGTCTGTGTGTCTACAGGAACAATTTGAGATGAGCTGATATTATGATTTATGTTGATAGATAGTGTTTATGGCATTATTATCGTTCTATAAAAGATTTGTTATAATTCAGAAGATGAGTTCAAATTCAGTTACTTAAAAAAATACATAATTTTACAATTAACTGTTTTTTACAAAAAACCGCCTCAGCATGAAATGATTATAAATGCATTCTATAAATGTCAGTTATTGTAATTATAAATACATAAGAAATTATCATACTAAATTAATTTAAAATAATTTATTATTAAGCTAAAGAAAATGTACTATGCAGTTTATTATAATTATAAATGCAAATAATCATTTATTTATTCTAATTGACATTTATAACCTAAAGAACAAACTAATTATTATTACTAATAATTATCATAATAAATGAATTTACAAAACATTTGTTATTTATTCTAATTTGCATTTTTAACCTAAAATAAAAAATAATGCAATTTATTAGGATTATAAATGCAAATAATAATGACAGTAATACAAAATAATGATCATAATAAATACGTTTATAATAATTTATTATTAACTCTAATTTGCATTAGTAACCTAAAGAAGAAAAATTTATTCTTACAAGCCTGCCACTATGAATGCTTATAAATGCATTTTATTATAATTATAAATGCAAATACTACTAAATTATACAGTATCATATTAAATGCATTAATAATAATTTATTTACAACAATTTGCATTTTGTAACCTAAAAAACTGTATTACTTTTGCAACTCTGCCAGTATGAAATGCTTACAAATGCAATGTAAATGCAAATTATAATAAATAAAGAATTCTTATAATAAATACGATTTATATTATATTTATATTAAATAATGTATAGTTGAACATTTTTTTACCCTCAGTGTAATGGATCTACAGTGAGTTCACTGATTGTCATTACTGTGATTCCTCATAGCATGTGATCATTGTGTTTCTCTCTTCTCTCGTCCAGAGATCTGTCTCCTGACGCGCGGCAGACGTACGGCTAGCGTCCGGTCCGACACGTACTGTCGCCTCTACTCGCTGTCGGTGGATAACTTCAACGAGGTCCTGGAGGAGTATCCCATGATGAGGAGAGCGTTTGAGACCGTCGCTCTGGACCGCCTGGACCGCATCGGTGAGACACTTAAAGGGTTAATTCACAAAAATCAAAACTGTGGTCCGAAAAATAAAGATAGAAGGCCATAATAATGCATTAGAACAACACTAGGGTGAGTAAAGGGGGACTTCATTTTAATTTTTGGGTGAGTTTCCCTTTAAAGTCTGGGTATGTTTAGAATTGCATGCAGAATAGAACACAGCAACTGTGGAATCCATTTTAAATGTATTATAATGTATTTCTTTTACTACCGTGCACCAGTTGAACACACACACACACACACTCACTCGCACACACACACACACATTCGCACACTCACTCACGCACACACTCACACACACACTCACACACTCACACACACACACACACACACACACTAGAATTGCATACTAATCCATACTATTCCAAATAGAACAACGCATCTGAAAATCCATTTTTAAATGTATTATTATGTATTTCTTTTATTTCGGCAACCAATTGAACACACACACACACACACTTGGTTGCACACACACACACACACACTCACTTGCACACTCACACACACTCACTCGCGCACAAACACACACTGACTCGCTCACACACTCGCTTGCACACACTCACTCGCTTGCACACACTCACTCGCTTGCACACACACACACACACACACACATACTGACTTGCACACACACACACACACACACACTCACATACTCGCTTGCACACACACTCGCACACACTCACTCGCTTGCACACACACACACACACTGACTTGCATACACACACACTCACACACTCGATTGCACACACACTCGCACACACTCATTCGCTTGCACACACACACACACACACACACACTGACTCGCACACACACACACACACACACACACACTCACTCACACACTCACTTGCACACGCACACACTCACTCGCTTGCACACACACACTCACTCACTCACACACACACACTCACTCGCTCACACACACACACTCACTCGCTTGCACACACACTCGCACACTCACACACACTCTCTTGCGCACAAACCCACACTGACTCGCTCACACACAATCACACACTCACTCGCTTGCACACACACACACACTGACTCGCGCGCTTATACACACACACACACACGTATTATAATGTATTTCTCTGCCCGTGCACCAGTTGTACACACACTCACTCGCACTCGCACACACACACACACACACACACACCTATTATAATGTGTTTCTCTGCCCGTGCACCAGTTGAACACACACTCACTCGCACACACACACACACACACACACGTATTATAATGTATTTCTCTGCCCGTGCACCAGTTGTACACACACTCACTCGCACTCGCACACACACACACACACACACACACACACACACACGTATTATAATGTGTTTCTCTGCCCGTGCACCAGTTGAACACACACTCAATCGCACTCACACACACACACAAACACACACACACACCGGTTGTAATGTGTTTCTCTGCCCGTGCACCAATTGAACACACACTCACTCGCACACACACACACACACACACACACACACACACACACACGTATTATAATGTGTTTCTCTGCCCGTGCACCAATTGAACACACACTCACTCGCACACACACACACACACACACACACACACACACGTATTATAATGTGTTTCTCTGCCTGTGCACTAGTTGAACACACACTCACTCGCACACACACACACACACACACACACACACACACGTATTATAATGTGTTTCTCTGCCTGTGCACTAGTTGAACACACACTCACTCGCACACACACACACACACACACTCACACACACACACACACACACACACGTATTATAATGTGTTTCTCTGCTCGTGCACCAGTTATATGTGTAACTGAAGCTAAACTGAGCTCTCACTCCCTCTTGTGTTTAATGTCTCAGACTGGAGTGTAATTTCTCTGTCAGCGTCTCTGGTTTCTGTCTGATTGAGTCAGTGAGTCTCGCTGGCCCGCTGCGCTGCTGTTTAAACCACACTCACTGTTTACACCACACACACTGTTTATTTTCCCTGAGTAGCTGTTGTCCGTCACTGTAAACATCCACATCCGCCACCGACTGCGAGAAAAACAACAAACTCTATGAGTTCATAGCAGAGTTATTCACTTCACAATGAGAAAATACACTGCAGAAAAAGCTGTTCTTACTCAGTATTTTTGTCTTGTTTCCAGTCTAAATATATAAAAATTCATAAATCAAGAAGCATTTACTGGAGAAGTAAAATGACAATCTTGTATTCTGATAAAAAAAAAAATTAATCAAGTAAGTTTTTGCATAAAACAAGCAAAATTATATGCCAATGGGGTTAGAAAAAAATAATCTTAATTCAAATGGAAAACAAGAAAAATAATCTTAATACAAATGGAGAACAATATTATTTTTCTTAAAGAAAACAATCTCTTTTAACAATCTCTTTTTCTTAGATCATTTTGCTTGTTTTATGCAAAAATACCAAGTAATAAAAGGATTTTTGCAGTGTACAAGAGGGCTTATTATAGAGGAGAACTTCCTTCAGGAGAAACTCCTTCACTTTAAGCTCCTTTTTCACAATCTTACATTTACATTTATTCATTTAGCTGACGCTTTTATCCAAAGCGACTTACAATTGCTATATTTCAGAGGTCGCACGCCTCTGGAGTAACTAGGGGTTAAGTGTCTTGCTCAGGGACACATTGGTGTCTCACAGTGGATTCGAACCCAGGTCTCTCACACCAAAGGCATGTGTGTTATCCACTGCGCCACATCACCACCCCACACTCACTCGCATGCGTTTTTTTCGTATCCGTCATTCGGTGGCTCTAAATTGTCAAAACACCATTTAAATGCTTGTTACAGATGCGAAAAACGCAGAAAATCAAACCCGATTCGAATTTTTTCAGGACGGACGAAAGTTTCGTAGGTAATGTGTAAACGTGATTGACATAACGTGAGGTCGTATTTATTTTTTAACGTGCGAAAATTTTGTACTCAGTGTGCAAGGGCCTTTAAACAGCCACCTGGGAGTGTTTATGATGTGCTTCATATATACTGTAAACAAGAGGTGATATTTTTGCAGCAGAACTCTGGTCCTGTTATCCTCTGCTCACTGTCGCTCATAGACATCACTAATTAATTACAGATTAAATAGATCTGCATCTGAGTTTAAATGAATTGCGGTTCACACAGGATGAGTGTGTCCCTGCGGTGAAGAACTTCCTATCAGAAAATGGCCTAAACTCTAATCCAATTTGAAGTTTATCACCTTATAATTATGGAGTTGTTTCAGACAGTCTGCATTATGGCATTCTGGGACGGAAGAAATACAGGAGTTCTCCCTAAAAATAATAACTGGCCATTGTGTGTGTGTGTGTGTGTGTGTGTGTGTGTGTGTGTGTGTGTGTGTGTGTGTGTGTGTGTGTGTGTGTGTGTGTGTGTGTGTGTGTGTGTGTGTGTGTGTGTGTGTGAGTGTGTGTGTGTGTATGTGTGTGTATGAGAGTGCGTGTGTGCGTGCGTGAGTGCGTGCATAAGCATTCACGCGTGTGTGTGTGTGCGTGCGTGGGTGCGTGCATGCGTAAGTGTTCACGCGTGTGTGTGTGCGTGCGTGCGTGCGTGCGTGCGTGCGTGCGTGCGTGCGTGTGTGCGTGCGTGCATGAGTGCGTGCGTGCGCGTTCACGTGCGTGTGTGTGTGTTTGTGAGTATGTATGAGTGTATGTATTATATATTAATCAATAATTTAATTAATTATAATTTATTACAAATATGTAATTAATCGATTCATATATATGTATATATATATATATATATATGTATATTAAATGATCATAAAAATAATTTAAATTAAAATATATCAAATAAAATGAACATTAATGATAAAAAAAATTGTACAGTAAATATATATTTTCCTTGTTATCATTACCAAGACCAACCAATCTAAATTCAGAAATTAAGTTTAACACTGAATTAAATCAAGTGCACTCTCAAGGCACATTTATGTTTTATTACTCTATTATTGTTTAGCCAGAAGATCAAAAGTGTCTTGTGTCGAGCGGCTCCTCGACGGCCCGTTGTGAGAGTGAGTGATAGTGTGTCATTATTACCAAACATAGCAAAGTGCCCTTCCTCTCCTGTTATATCAGTCCCGTGTGAGGTAGAGGTCACGTCTGCGCTCTCTCTGTACTCGTCGTTATCTGGGACTGTCGTGAGGAGCAGTCAAACACAGGAACGATCAGCTCGTGCTACACTGGGTTATTTCCATCCGGCCCGTGTCCTGATTGCTCTCACAGTCGGTCTGAGGCGAGTCCATGGCTCCCGGATCTTTTAAACAGGAGAAGTGCTGAAGTGTGAGACGAATATAAGTGTTGCTGAAACTGTGGACAGATCCAACAGAGTGCTGCGCTTGATTTTTATTTCATATTCAAGGCGTAACCTGAGGGTGTATAATATCATTTTTGGTGGGTGTTAATAAAAAAGACATGATCCATTTGAATTAAGAGTGCAATTGCAACTACAGTTTTTTTTATATTAACATTCATAATTTTTATTTTGACATTCATAACCCTTATTATATATATATAAACATATATATATTGTGTGTGTATGCATGTGTGTGTGTGTATATATATATATATATATATATATATATATATATATATATTTATATATATATTATATATTATATATTATACATATAGCCCTTATTATAAATACTTATAACTTATAACATATAAAACATACAAAATATAATATCTACATATAAATATATCATATTTAAAATAGCTGGAAATCTATTTTTGCACATCTGAGGTGATAGATAGAATTTCTAAATCTGAATAATAATAAAGATTATGAATTATATATTAAGCTCAAAACTCACGACAAGAGGCAAAAAGACTGAATAATGAAGCACTAATGGAGGATATGCAATTGTGTACATTTTTAATTAAATTTGTGTTTTAGTTTTAATTAAAAAGACTATATATATAAATAAACAAACTAGCTGAAAAATAAACAAACAAACTGTGATGTGATGTGACTGCGTATGTTGTCATCTAGTTTTAATTTTGTGTTGTTATGAGAAATTCTGGATCAAAATTTGGAAACGCTTCATTTTACAGTACGTGTACTTACAGTGTACTTACCTAGAAAGTACTGGGTAATATAAGGTAAGTACATGGGTTAAGGTCAGGTTTAGGGGTAGGTTCAGGGTTAGTACCTAGTTATTACCCAGTTATTAACCAGTTATTGTAATTACTATAATAAGTACATAGTATGTACATGGGAAACAGGACTGTAAAATGAAGTGTTACCCAAAGTTTTATAGCCATAGTACCATGGTAATGTGACGGTATCAGATGGTAATACAGTGGTACTTTTATATATACTGTACTATGGTACTGAATGATTACCATATTCATGTAACCATAGAGTTGTAGAACGGAATATAGTTACATCAAAACAATGGTATAAACATGATATCATAACCAAAAACGTGGTAATACCATGGTATTTATTCCATAAATACCATAATTACTATATGTATGTACTATAGAATACAATATAGTTACAACAAAACCATGGTAATACCGTGTTATCATAACCAAAATGTGGTAATACTATGGTACTTATACCATATATACCATATTTATGTACCATAGAATACAATATAGTTACAACAAAACCATGGTAATTCCGTGTTATCATAACCAAAATGTGGTAATACTATGTTACTTATACCATAATTACCATATGTATGTACCATAGAATACAATATAGTTACAACAAAACCATGGTAATACAGTGTTATCATAACCAAAATGTGGTAATACCATGGTACTTATACCATATATACCATAATTACCATATTTATGTACCAAAGAACACAATATAGTTACAACATAACCTTGCTAATACTGTGCTATTATAACCAAAAAATGGTAATACCATGGTATTCTTTTTTAGTGTTGTTTATTAAAGTCATTAAATGTGTTTTTCTGCTGAATCCAAATGAAAAACTTTGTCTTTCACCCCTTAGGGAAGAAGAACTCGGTTCTCCAGCACAAGGTCCAGCACGACTTGAGTTCAGGAGCTTTGAACTACCAGGAAAGTGAGATAATCCAGCAGATAGTGCAGCACGATCGGGACATGGCTCACTGTGCCGACCTGATGCAAAGCCCCTCACCTCCTTCTCCTCCATCTCCCACTCCTGTGATCTGGGCTCCCCTGATCCAAGCGCCTCTTCAAGCTGCTGCTGCAACCACTTCAGTCGCCATTGCACTAACCCACCACCCCCATCCACCTGCAACTCTCTTCCGACCTCCTGTTTCCGTAATCGGATCGAGAAACGAGCCGCTTAGCCAGATAAAGAGGTTTCAGACAGTTGCACCAATTTTGGGAAGTCCTGGATCAGCTGGAGACTCTCCATCCGGTTCCCCATCAAAGATGCGTTCGGGAATCGACACACCGCTTCTTGCGTCCCTTCGAACACATCATTTGTCTGGCGCCACTGGTTCCAGTCAACAAGCGTCGGCATTCCCATTTGGGAGCTATTCTTCATCACCATCTCTGACTTCTAGCACTGCACAACTTCATTCACAGCCGAGGCAAAAGCAAGCCATTGCTCCCAGTACGCCACCCAGTACGCCACCGGGACGTCTCCAAAGAGCGACTGAACCCGGTGGATTTCCAACCTCATTAAATACAAGTCCTCTAGGGTTGTTCACTCATGCTCCTAATCATGGACAACCTCCACCAAAACCTTCTCAAACAAGCTCCTTGCAGTTTGCTTCCGGAGGCGGGAAGACTTGCACCGGATTGAACCTCTTCCAAACTCCCGGATCACCTACTTCCAACCGTTCCCAAGCCCTTGAGAGTTCATCCCACGAGATCCCACCCGCTTCATCAACTTACCTTCCTTTAGAAAGGTCAGCGCTGGCCTCGCTCGCTCAGTACGGCTCAGCGAACGCCTCTCCCTGCTACACCCCTTTAGCCCCAAGCCCGACTATCCAAAGCCCCGTAATTGGGAGAACTTTCCACTTTAGTGACCCTTCCAGTGCCACCGGCTCCCACTCATCCCTGCTTCTCCCGCAATCCTCCTGTCCCGGCCAACTCCCCGGTCACCACTTTTCAGGCACTGACTCTCCCCTAGGCCGCTTTTATGAGGATCTAAACATACTTTCCAGCTCCCACCCATCACTTTCCGTAGAGGGAGAGGGTCAACTTTCCCCTCAGGATCCCGGTTTCTGCTTATCCCCGTTTTCATCGCCTACGCTAACGCCCAAACCCTGTAGCTCGGTATCCGGGCACATGTCCTCCCCAGTACAGACTTCTCCAAGCTCTCGAGTTCAAGCTCACTCTATAGGGACGTCACCTGCACTTTCTCTCCCGCGTGCCTCTGACGGACACCCGTCGGATCTAGAACCGCTCCGTTCGAAACTCCCATCCAATTTGTGAGGCTAAATCACACCCTCCTAACTCAGTAGTGATCTTCCTCTGTGTGGCGTTTGACCTTTTCTTTAGTTACCTCTGTATTGGCACTGTGTTTAAATCTTAATCATTTTTAAATATCTATTGATATCTATCTAAATATCTATCAAGTAATCTTAGAGCTCTAGATTTCACTTTTGTTTGCTTTGTTATTCTCCCGTTTTCCTCTCATTGAATATATATATATATGAAATTATATATTTAAATATATGTTAATCAATCTATAGGAGGGTGTGAAATGCTACATCTATTGAGACCTAAAGGACATTTTGTTTATTTTATACCTACACCAAATTTATCCACAAGGAGATTGGTTATTAATATTGACATGGACAGAAATACTTTTTTGCAGGAACCTATGCACTCATGCCTGCATATATAAACTGAATTTTGTCTAATCCAAAACACCTTTTTAGTCGCACTAATGAGGATCACATATTGCTGATCTTGAATCTAAGGGGTTGTGTTTAAGGGATTGTACCTGTTTATTCATTCTACAAATGTTTGGGACTTTCTGAGGTGAAGAGGTGAACATAGGAAAACCAAAAAATGTTTCAGCCCACGTTCTTTGTAGCATTTCTTTGTTTTGTTCAGCTACGCTGTTGTAATATTAGCGGGCATTGAGTGGGCGTCAAGGGAGAGGATTTGAGAAACATCCTAACTAAATCACAATTCACTTGTGTCTTCCAGGATCATACGCTAGTGTAGCCCTGCTGTGTGTGTGTGTGTGTGTGTGTGTGTGTGTGTGTGTGTGTGTGTGTGTGTGTGTGTGTGTGTGTGTGTGTGTGTGTGTGTGTGTGTGTGTGTGTGTGTGTGTGTGTGTGTGTGTGTGTGTGTGTATGTGTGTGCGTTACTCTGATTGATGCGCGTTACTCTGATTGATGCAAGTGGCAATCAAGTTTGACTTAGCGAGAATAGTTTTGCCTTTTTACTGCAACAGAAGAAATGGAGAAATTTCCATGCAACATTTCTTATTTGTACATAAAATAAGCCAACAACATTAGTCAAAAAGCTGCTCAAAAGTTGTTTTGTTTGTTTTTCTATATCTTTAGCTGCTAAATGATTAACGTTCGGTGGAATTGTGTGAAAGATTCTGTATTTACGTTGTAAAGGTCCGTTCACACCAAGGGCGATAACTATAATCATAAAGATATGGCTCTTAAAATAAAAAAAAGAATTGCAGTTCACACTTCAACTGTAACGATAACGGCATAGAGAAATTCTATCATTGGAATCACTTTCAGAACGATTTTTTTTAGCTGATACGATAAAAACATTAAAGGAGAAGTTCACTTCAGAATAAAAATATCCTGATAATTTACTCTCCCCCACGTCATCCAAGATATTCATGTCTTTCTTTCTTCAGTGGAAAAGAATTTAAGGCTTTTGAGGAAAACATTCCAGGATTTTTCTCCATATAGGGACTTCAATGGAGTCCAAGGGTTGAAGGTCCAAATGTGAGTTTCAGTGCACCTTTAAAGTGTCGACACGATCCAGCCGAGGAAAAAGAGTCTGATCTAGACAAACCATCGGCCATTTTTTTTTAAAAAACTAAAAAAACATTTATATACTTTTAACCACAAATGCTGGTCTTGCACTAGCTGTGATGTGCCACACATTACGTAATCACGTTGAAAGCTCACGCAGGATTATCAACCTAGTGTTTACAAAGCAAACGTGCAAAGACTAAGTCAAACGCCATTTACTAAAAAATAAAAGGTAAAACAGCGATTTCGAACGATTTTGAAATTGGAGGAGAAAACGAGATGGAGTTTATCTACCCTACATTTTCCTCCTACGTTAGGTTGTCGACTGACCTTTCAACATGATTACGTAATCACAGGCGTAACTATGGTAACTTACGGGCCCAGACCAATCAGGGGCCCGCGTGACTGGAAGATATTGATTGACAGCTTTGGCCCCCTATCGCATTTTACTACTTTTAGTCTGATCGCATTTTACTTTATCGCAAATTTTTTGAATAAACAACATATTTTACTGATCATTGAATACATGTGTGAAACGAATAATGATGGATTTTGATGTAATTTGTTTGGAATTGGGACTGGGGAATCCCGGATCGGGAAGTGAATATGCATATTCTCACAGAGGAAAGCCCAGAAAATGCAGCCATAATGTAAGTGAGCATCTTTTTTTATTTATTTGGAGGCCTATGTGTGTGTGTCATAGCATTGAGTAACAATGTGTTGTGGTGCGCATAGACCAGTGTTTTTTTTTTGTTTTTTTGTTGTGTTGCGCATAGGCTACTCCTGATTTTGTCAGTCATCTCATCTCTTATATGCTGTGTCTCTATCCTATCCTGTCCTCTTCATGGTAGACACTCGTGGAAATTGTGTCATCACGTGCTGTAGTAGATCATATTGATAATCCTGCATAAGGGCCGGTGTTGGCTCGTTACGCCACTGTACGTAATGCGTGAAGTCGTGGACGTGCAAGACGAGCAATTGTGGTTAAAAAGTATATAAATGTTTTGTTTTTTTTAGAAAATGGCCGATGGTTTGTCTAGATCAGACTCTTATTCCTCGGCTGGATCGTGTCGAGACTTTGAAGCTGCACTGAAACTCACATTTGGACCTTCAACCCGTTGGACTCCATTGAAGTCACAATATAGAGAAAAATACTGGAATATATTCCTCAAAAACCTTCATTTCTTTTCGACTGAAGAAAGACTTGAATATCTTGGATGAAGTGGGGGTGAGTAAATTATCAGGAAATT
Organism: Siphateles boraxobius; assembly: GCF_051911475.1. Lineage (NCBI taxonomy): Eukaryota > Metazoa > Chordata > Actinopteri > Cypriniformes > Leuciscidae > Siphateles > Siphateles boraxobius. Next base: position 5,477,120 of record NW_027508942.1, read on the forward strand.
TTAATTTTGTGAACTACTCCTTTAACAGCCAATCAGAATCCATCCTGCTTTAGGAGCTCAGAGCGATATCGTGCGCTGGTGTGGACACTATTATAGTTATCGTTCTTAGTGTGAATGGGCCTTAAGTCCAAACGATGATGATCAAATCCGTTCAGGGATGATAGAAGATCTCAGCACACACACACTGAGTCTCTCACAGGTCATGACTCTCAGCCACAGCGTTTTGATTTAAAAGGACAGACAGACACCTTTCGGCGAACCTTGACCCTTGTCAGTTTGAGAACAGGACAACATAATGATATTGTAATGCTGCACACATAATTTGGTTTAAGAAACAACATAAAAAGCACAATATAAAAATTTTTTCCCTGTTCTTTCACCCTCAGTGTGTCTCGAAGTGAAATCAGGGACAGCATTTACACACACACAGAGAGACCTGAGAGCATCTGACCTGAGGAAAGTTCATGCGTCGTGAAAACTCAACTTTTTGAGATGTTAGACGAGGGAGGAAGGGAGACGGGAAGCACAAATGCAACGAGACACTGATGTATTGAGGAGATGTGTGCTGATGGCAGGTACCAGGACCCCCAGGGGCCGCTCGCCATGATGAGGTGTTTCGTTTGTTCCCCGCGTCTTGTGATTGTTTTCTCAGAGCTCTCGCTAGTTTCCAGAGGGGGTAAAATATTGATTGTGGAGTTTTTATTGTGACAGTTACATAAATAAATCAAAACACAAAGACAACCGCAGGGAGTCGAACCTTGTAGGCTTGATGGAAAGTAGCAAGTGAAGGAATCAGGGCGAACGAGTGACTGATAGAGAGAGAGAGAGAAAGAGAGAGAGAGAGAGAGAGAGAGAGAGAGAGAGAGAGAGAGAGAGATAGAGAGAGGGAGTGAGAGAGAGAGAGAGAGAGAGAGAGAGAGAGAGGGAGTGAGAGAGAGAGAGAGAGAGGGAGTGAGAGAGAGAGAGAGACAGAGAGAGACAGAGAGAGAGAGGGAGTGAGAGAGAGAGACAGAGAGAGAGACAGAGAGAGGGAGTGAGAGAGAGAGAGACAGAGAGAGAGAGACAGAGAGAGAGAGAGAGGGAGTGGGAGAGAGAGAGAGAGAGAGAGAGAGTGAGAGAGAGAGAGAGAGAGAGAGAGAGAGAGAGAGAGAGAGAGAGAGAGAGAGAGAGAAGAGAGAGAGAGAGAGAGAGAGAGAGAGAGAGAGAGAGAGTGAGAGAGAGAGAGAGAGAGAGGGAGAGAGAGAGAGAGAGAGAGAGAGAGAGAGGGAGAGAGAGAGAGAGAGAGAGAGAGAGAGAGAGAGAGAGTGAGAGAGAGAGAGAGAGAAAGAGAGAAAGAGAGAGAGAGAGAGGCGAACCCTGGATGATCTCTGAAGCATTGCATTAAATCCAGAGCAGAGACGCTGTCACAGAATAAGACTTTTGATTCAGAATCACAGACTCGTATTATAAGAATCTCGAATTCAGATCTTGGCTCATACATTGTTAGCTATTTGGTAAATGCAACTGTGTAGTTCATTGCTTTAGGTAATAGACAACTGATGATGTTCAGAATTTAGTCTTAATTGTGAAACATTTCAGTGTAAATCACACACTACCGTTTAAAAGTTTGGGGTCGGTAAGATGAATGTTTAATGTTTTTGAAAGAAATCTCTTCTGCTCATCAAGGCTGCATTAATTTGATCAAAAATACAGTAAGATTGTGAAATATTATTATGATTAAAATAGCTGTTTTCTATGTGAATATATAGTAAAGTATAATTTATTCCTGTGATCAAATCTGAATTTTCAGCATCATTACTCCAGTCTTCAGTGTCACATGATCCTTCAGAAATCACTATAATATGATGATTTGATGCTCAAGAAACTTTTATGAATATTATCAATGTTGAAAACAGTTCTGCTGCTTCATATTTTAGTGGAAACTGATCAATTTTAGTTTTCAGGATTCTTTTGATGAATAGAAAGTTAAAATTAGACTCTTTTGTAACATTATAAATGTCACTTATGATCATTTTATTGCATCCTTGCTGAATAAAAGTATTCATTTATATTAAAGAATATATATATAAAAAACTTACACCAAACATTTAAATGATAGTGATGAAAATCATAATTAGCACATTTCATTTAATGAGATTATTCACATACAAATTGATTTCTGTATGATTTAATGAATGAGGCCCATAGAGTTGCTCGGTGATATTTATGGCTATTTCTTTTGTCAATTTTTATGAACCACTTACCCATGAATCATTTTGTTGTAAAGGAAATTGGGAAACTCAGTGCCACACATGCATGATGAGACGCTTTTACAGACGCAGCATGAAGTCGAATCTGGACTCGATCCATCTGGAAACATGCAACGCTTCAGTGTGTGCCAGTGTTCAGAGCACAATTATAATTCAGGTTGGGAGCGTTCCCATTTCTGACGACTAATCTTACGCCGGCACCGTTTGCTTTGCCCGTGGAACGGCTCAGATGGTAATGAAATCAATGGCAGTGATTGAGGATTAGATTTCACACTCACCGAGCTCAACGAGATGATGGAGGAAAGGGACGATGCTTTAACTGGCACCATCATCTCTAATTCATGCTTACAGATGTGTGTTTTCTCAGAGCCGCTGCGACGGGACGTGTGTGTCACACAGGCAGGATTTAAACTGACACGGGTCACAGGTGTCCTTAACACAAACATATAACCAGAACACAGTGTACTGTTCACTGCATCCCTGTATGAATCATGTGTATCGAGATTCATACAGGGACTCTGATTTTGCAATTACCCAGCAAGCAATTTGGCATTTAAAATACGTCTAATAGCCTATCTAGGCTAAAACAAGGCAAAATTTGGGCTGTCAGTGAAGATTTTATAGTCGTCTAACCATAGCTGAAGAATAGACGCACATGTATCGCATAGAAAATGTCAAAGAAATGAAACCAAACACTGTTGACTTTGCTTAAATGATGGAATATCATAAATTTCGCAAGTTAATTTAGCAAAAACGATAAGTAACCAAATTCAAGGTTATTTTGGCTAAACATGTGTGTTACTCATAGCCGGTCTACACTCACCTATAGGATTATTAGGAACACCTGTTCAATTTCTCATTAATGCAATTATCTAATCAACCAATCACATGGCAGTTGCTTCAATGCTTTTAGGGGTGTGGTCCTGGTCAAGACAATCTCCTGAACTCCAAACTGAATGTCAGAATGGGAAAGAAAGGTGATTTAAGCAATTTTGAGCGTGGCATGGTTGTTGGTGCCAGAGGGGCCGGTCTGAGTATTTCACAATCTGCTCAGTTACTGGGATTTTCACGCACAACCATTTCTAGGGTTTACAAAGAATGGTGTGAAAATGGAAAAACATCCAGTATGCGGCAGTCCTGTGGGCGAAAATGTCTTGTTGATGCTAGAGGTCAGAGGAGAATGGGCCGACTGATTCAAGCTGATAGAAGAGCAACTTTGACTGAAATAACCACTCGTTACAACCGAGGTATGCAGCAAAGCATTTGTGAAGCCACAACACGCTCAACCTTGAGGCGGATGGGCTACAACAGCAGAAGACCCCACCGGGTACCACTCATCTCCACTACAAATAGGAAAAAGAGGCTACAATTTGCAAGAGCTCACCAAAATTGGACAGTTGAAGACTGGAAAAATGTTGCCTGGTCTGATGAGTCTCGATTTCTGTTGAGACATTCAGATGGTAGAGTCAGAATTTGGCGTAAACAGAATGAGAACATGGATCCAGCATGCCTTGTTACCACTGTGCAGGCTGGTGGTGGTGGTGTAATGTTGTGGGGGATGTTTTCTTGGCACACTTTAGGCCCCTTAGTGCCAATTGGGCATCGTTTAAATGCCACGGCCTACCTGAGCATTGTTTCTGACCATGTCCATCCCTTTATGGCCACCATGTTCCCATCCTCTGATGGCTACTTCCAGCAGGATAATGCACCATGTCACAAAGCTCGAATAATTTCAAATTGGTTTCTTGAACATGACAATTAAAAATACCATAGAAAAAAAAACTAGCCTAACTAATATAAATTTCAACCATTATCAAAGACAAGTAAACACTCAGTAAAAAAGGAACAAATAAAAAATTAGCAATCGCAACGAATAGATACAACTGAACAAAGATACGATTTAAAGAAACGGTGTTTTAAGATTTTTCAGGTATAGACACTGTAATCAAATGTAAAATAACACTGCACTTTATAAATAAAATATACAATATAGTTACAAAAGTTATTCAGTAAAGAACAAGTGAATTGTCTCTTTGTTGATTAGTGTTATTAGAGACGCTGCAGGAATATTAGTGCTGTAACTTTAAGAGCTGCATGGATCCAATATACTGATACACACGTGCATCACAGAAAACAGCGAGTCGTCTCGTGCTTGAATGGTTTAAAATCACATTGAAATGCTCACAAAGAAATCGATAAGAGGAATCAAAAAATTTTTTTCATAACAAGTATCCGATTCCAGAATTGGAATTGATTTTCGATTCCCAACCCTAGTCACAGTGGATGGAAATCGACACAGTGTCTGTGACGCTTCACAACATCCCGACAGAAAGACAATAGCATGTTTCTGCACGTTTCTGGTCCTCCATGACGGTTCCCTCACATCTGTGATTTTGACCAAGAGGAGCACAGCTTTCAAACATGGCGAAACGAAATGCGAAATGCGATGTTGTTTTAACCCACATTTGGGTCAAATATGGACGAACCCAACTGTTGGGTTCAAAATGTTAATTAAAAACCCAACGGTTTGTCCATATTTGACCCAAATATGGGTTGAAACAACCCCGCATTTTTTAGTGTACTGTTTGTTTACGCTCTTGTTTCAGTCACTAGTTTCACCTTCTTGATGACATCATGCACGTCGTTAAAGACGGAAAGTCAAAATCTGACACATTCTTAAGGCAAGACACTACAGGTGACTATGCCAAACATTTGAGCTAATAGACATCAGCATACTTCCATGCTGATTAATCCCAGTGCATTAAGACAAGTGTCTTTTTAAAATGTTGTTTAAATATGCAAATGAGACATTTTGTAGCCTAATTGAATATGCGCTAGTTTGTGTACATTTTGGAGAAAGCAATCTTGTTTGATTTTGTTGAGATAAGGAGAGTTTTTACAGAGGAGGTTTTGGATTTCTCTTGTTATCACTCCGGAAAGTCTGAAATATAACATGTTATGAAAGCAAAATCACCCAAATCTTAAAATTGCAGTGCATGAAAAACAAAAGAATGGTTTTGCCCGTATGGATCACTGCCAGGACAAATATCCCTCAAACACATGTAGCAAATGTTGAAAAACAGCGGTTCTCTGGATCTCTGTCACGATGTTGAAAGTTCAGGTGTTATATTT
>NW_027508942.1:5487500-5495000 GCF_051911475.1 Siphateles boraxobius
CTCTCTCTCTCTCACTCTCTCTCACTCATTCTCTCTCACTCATTCTCTCTCTCTCTCTCTCTCTCTCTCTCTCTCTCTCTCTCTCTCTCTCTCTCTCTCTCTCTCTCTCTCTCTCTCTCTCTCTCTCTCTCTCTCTCTCTCTCTCTCTCTCTCTCTCAGTGATTTCTGAAGGTCTCTCGTCCTGGTGTTTGGATCCACAGGTAAAACAACAGTATATTTACACTGAAAAAAAAAACTTCTTTAGGATTTAATGGATAAGACACTTTAATAAAGTAATATTGCAACTCAAATTAGAGTTTTATACACATTAAAGTTGCATATTTTTTCTCGGATGTCTCTATGGTGAGAGCAGACATAATCAGAGCTGCTTCATGAACTGAGATTACATAAACACAAAAACTCTTGATAACAAATTATGACTTTACCATGATTTTTATGTTTTTGTCCAGCTGGCGTTATTGATGAGCGTCGTCCAATAGGAACGCAGAGTGATAATTAGAATCAGAACATCCCAGCAAACCACTGTTGTTCTGAAACATTCTCAACTCCTTAGCAACTGAATTACAACACCATGGCAACCGACCCAAGCATCCTGTAAGTAAACAAACACATGCCCACATTTTCATTGACCAGCTAGTGTCTAAAACTGTATTTAAAGTCAATAATTTTATCCCTTAAAACTCATCTTTGATCACCAAAATTACATATTTAAAAGTTCTTTCTTTGAAAAAAATATCTTCATGCCTTAAAACAGCTTGAATATAACTCGACACCCTTGCCTCATTTAGTATGCGTGGTTCTATGAATATGCAAATGAGCCCCGCCTCCACTCACTCACTCACTCAGAGATCCACTGGTTGACGATCACACGTTGATCTGATTGGTTACAAGGTAGTTTGTGACGTCAGAAACACCAGCGATTTCAAAGCGTGTTTTTGAGACTGTCTTTGGTTCACTGCAGTTTTAAGGAGAAAATACTCAGCAATGCTGTCGACTTATGAATTTACACATGGTTTGTCTAAAAGCACATTAAAAACACCACATAGACATATAAACAACATTAAAAGCTGGATTTTCACCACACTTTAACATTTCAACCCTCCTAATGTTTGTTTGTGCTCTTTGTTTAAAACCAATGACATTTGCTTTGATATTTTGCATCTAATGCAATAACATTAATGCATTTTAAATACTTTCTCATGAATAAATGTTACAGTAACAGGTAACGGTGAAGATCTAATCACTAATCTCTCAGAATGTTTCTCATTACGAGTCTTTTCGTGCATCAGTCTAATAACTAGTCTTGCAAACTAGCAATTAGTAGCTTATTTTCAGGTTCAAATTAGACTAGTCTACCTTTTTATGTTCCTGACTTTAAAAAGTTATGTGACCAGTCTTGAAGAAAAGAGTTAGACGACTAATTATTCATATATTTGTTCTTGTCCACAGTAAAATCTCAGCACTTTTCTTCATTCCAAGAGGTCATAAACGACTCATCATTTCTGTAATGGCCTCCATTTCCATTCAGCGCTCGTTTAAACCGAAGCTCATTTTCATACGACACCTGAATAATCTCCATCCTCGTTTATGAGCAAACTTTTGTCCGTTCCTGTCATGATTCACCGGATCCAGTGACACCGGAGGTCAATACTGACGAGTTACTCTTCTGAGTCATGTTTGATGTGTTAATGCACCGCCAACAGCTTTCATTTACAAGATATTAATTCATAAGCATTGCTGTAGTTTAAACAGCAGAGTTCATCAAATCTATACGCGCGTGTGTGTGTGTGTGTGTGTGTTTGTGTGTGTGTGGGGGGGATTGCATGAACTGATCAAATCCATACTTTATATTAGTGTGTGTGTGTGTGTGTGTGGGGGGGGGGGGGGGGGGGTACGATTGCATGAACTGATCAAATTTACTTTGAATGCAAGTCGCTTTGGATAAAAGCATCTGCCAAATGCATAAAAACACATTTGTTCAGAAGATCTACTTTATCTCATGATAACATGCTGCTATCTTTCCTCTTCTGTTAGTATATTTTATATTTTTCCATTTTCCTCTGAAACTACAGCATCCAAATATCAGGAAAACATTGTGTTGCAGTGACCCAGTTTCACTCTGTCCCTCATTTATTATACCACACACACACACACACACACACACACACTTCCTTGTCAAACCTTTCTTCACGGTGACCTTGAGCCTCTGGTGAAGGTGTCGTGTGAAATTCAGCGGCACCAGAAAATAGTGTCTCACATTCTGAGTGAACACACACACACACACACACACACACACACACACACACACACACACACACACACACACACACACACACACACACACACACACACACTCTCTCTCACATATACACACACAAACAAATTATACATTTCAAAATCTTTATGACATTTCATATTTCTTTTATTGACAACTATGTGCCGTTATTATAACTTCGTAACTCGAACTGCTGTACATTTTTTTAATCTTGTTTCCAGCTCTTTACTTCCAAAAACTACTATTTGCACATGGTACTATGGTGATACCATGGTGTTTAGACACTGCCCTGACAGTAATAGCAGGTTAGGCTGAAGTACCTTATAAATACCATGGTCTGTGACTGTCAATCATTCTGGAGTTGGCTATATATCCAAGTACTGTGATATTCCCATAGAAACCACTATATAATAACATCTAACAACTCTCTCTCTCTCTCTCTCTCTCTCTCATTCTCTCTCTCTCTCTCTCTCTCTCATTCTCTCTCTCTCTCTCTCTCTCTCTCATTCTCTCTCTATCTTTCTCTCTCTCACGAAATAACCGGGAAAGGTGAGTTCCGGCGTGAAGTGTAAAAAAAGGAGTTGCGTTGCCATGGCGACCAGGTCCTGCTGTACCAACGCGTGACTACTCCATTTGCATACAGATTGCCCAGCTGGTACCTTGTTGTCATGACAACGGCATCCCAGCATCCTTCAGATGAGTGACATCATTGATAATTTTAACCCAAACACACCTGACAGCGTTAACAATGACACACACACTCACACACACTCTCCCTCACACACACACTCATACAGACTCACTCACTCACTCACTCACTCACTCACACATACACACACACTATATAATTTATATTATGTATATGTAAATGTACATATAACATATGCTAATAACATGCTTATTTTCTATATGTTTTGTCTGTGTTTGAACTGAGCAGATGTTTACAGTGAGTCTACACAAGCTGAATGCTGTTTGATTTTATAACGGCGTCACAGCGCCACCTAGTGACTGACTGACACATGACACAGCCTTCATGACTACAGTGTCTTAATTCAATATTTTTTTTCCTTCTCTCTTTAAATTGTTACTAAATTATTATACATTTTAATTATTATTAATTGTCTAACATTATTATAGTATAAGGTACTACATTGAATATTGATACTTTTATAAATTAATTTATCCCAGTGTAGGTCGCTTTGGAACATTTCCTGAATCAAAACTCAAAATCCTCAAAAGTAAGTTTTTATGTCAATGATCAAATCAATGTCATCAGAATGAATAAATGCTCATCCATGTTGTCAATTAAGCAGTTTTACTCTGTCAGTGTTTCCTGATGTAAACTGTGGCAATGCTTGAAGATACAAGACTTCACTTTATCTGTACGGCAACAGAGCAGATTTACACATTAATCTATGAGGGAAATTGTGTTAGTATGTCTCTATAAAGTATGTATATAATGTAAAATGCAAGTGGACCACTGTAATATAGCATTACAGTAAGCATACAGTATTAGAATACTGTGGCGAGGAAGGGCGTGGTCTCGCAAAGTCTGTAGCGAGAGACGAGTCAGCGAGCTGTGTGGTGAGTAAGTGGGTAAAGTGCAGATGATGAACACCTGTGTCTGATTGCAGTGATTGGCGTGGAGACCGCATATAAGCTGCCAGGAAAGAGAGAACGGGGAGAGAGAGTGGCTTTGGACTCGCACGGGACCCGCAGCTGTTACCAGCAGTGTTAGACACGGAGAGGAAAGAGTGGTCGACGGAACGAACTGAGCTATTGAGTAACGGGAAGAGTGATCGCTGGACTGAACCTTGAGAGCTGGAGACATACAGTGAGAGCTGGTCCAGCGGGCAGAGTGTTTTTTTTATATGCTGTAGTGAGATCTACGGTGAAGGCGCACGAGCGCACCTTTCTTTTGTTCTGTTATTTTTTCTGAATAAAGTGCGAGTCCCAAGTTCGCCGACCCTGTCTTCTTCTTACTTCACCCACACTGACTGAACTTTGTTACACTGGTGCCGAAACCCGGGAAGGAGAAGACCGCCGCCGCCATGCAGTACCCGCCAGGAACGCCATTTGCGGACCTCATTCAAACGCTCGCGGGTCTTCACAGGGAACAACACCACGCCCTGCTGGCCGTAAAGGAGGAGCAAGACCAACGGTTCCAGCTGCTTCTCCAAGGCCAGCAGGAAGACCGCGAGCTGTTCCGGAGCTGGCTCGACCGGGAGATTCGGGCCGTCCCCGATCCAGCTACGGCCTCGGCCCCGCCCCTGCCTCTCAACAAGATGGGGCCCCAGGATGATCTGGAGGCATTCCTGGACCTGTTTGAGAGGTCGGCCGAGGCCCGGGGATGGCCGACTGGCATCCTGCGGCTCATTCCTATACTATCAGGAGAGTCGCAGATAGCCGCCCACCAACTGCCAGTCCAGAATCTCCTGGTCTATGAAGATCTGAGGCGCGCCATTCTTCAGCGGGTCGGCCGGACCCCAGAACAACATTGCCAGCGGTTCAGGTCCTTGAGCCTGAGCAAGTCCGGCCGGCCCTTCGTCATGGCTCAGCAGCTCCGGGACTCCTGCCCCAGATGACTGATGGCCGACGGAGGCGACGTCGAGGATATTATCAGCAAGGTGGTACTGGAGCAGTTCATCACCAACCTGCCCAAGAAGACCGCGCAGTGGGTCCAGTGCCACCGCCCGACGTCGCTGGACCAGGCCATCCACCTGGGGGAGGATCACATGGTGGCATGCCCAGGGGTAGGCGAGCCCCTCCCCTCTGTCTCTCTCTCTCCCTCTCTCTCTCTTTCGTCCCCCTCTCTCCCCAAACCTGTTCCCCTTCCCAGGTCTCGTGGGGGGCTGATGCCCCGGCCGGCGCCGAGGTGGAGAACGGGACCGCCGGCGGAGCCCGTCCCGGCATCCAGGGGCCCACCCAGGGGACCCCCAGCGGTTGACCACTCCGCCCCGCTTCCTGCAGCTTTGCGCTCTCCACGCCAGTCCCTTGACTCAGGGCCGGCCTGTTGGCGCTGCGGGGACCCAGGACACTCTATAGACCGGTGTCCGGTGATGGAGGTAGGGACACTTATCCGGGTCCCCGACGCGCCACAGGCTGGCCCCGATCAAGCTGGCCTGTACCAGAAACCAGCGAGTATCAAGGGGGGTACTTATCAGGCTTTGGTGGATTCAGGCTGCAACCAAACCTCCATTCATCAAAGCCTGATTCAACCGGGGGCATTGGATAACAGCCGCATGGTTAAGGTACGGTGTGTGCACGGGGTGGTGGTGAGTTATCCTATAATGCCGGTGGTAATTCAATTTAGGGGACAAACGCATAGCGTAGAGGTAGCAGTTAACCTGCACCTCCGGCATCCGCTAATTCTGGGGACGAATTGGCCTGCTTTTGGGAAATTATTGGGGTCTTTATGCCCGGATGTCTCTTGGGGAAAGAAAAGCAAGGGAAAGACAGCGGCTGTTCAGGTGGGAGATGCTGAGCCGGGACCTCTGGCTTCTGCTGCAGGGGAACGGAGTGCTCTGGAGAGAACTATCCTCACCGAGCGCGATAATTTTCCCCTGGAGCAATCCCAGGATGAGACATTAAAACGTTCCATCGACGGCTAGGTACTCCACCCGGACGAACAGCTCTCTTATCCCTACTTTGCTATTTTGAAGGATAAGTTGTATTGGGTGACCCAAGACACCCAGTCAAAAGAAGATACAACACAGTTGTTAGTTCCGAAGAGCCGCCGGGAAATGCTTTTTCAGGCGGCTCACTGTAATCCAATGGCCAGGCATTTAGGTCAAACAGCGACACTAAACCAGCTCATGGCCCGATTCTTTTGGCCGGGCATTCACGAGAACGTGCGCAGGTGGTGCGCGTCTTGTCGGGAATGTCAGTTGGTGAACCCACCGGCCAATCCAAAAGCACCATTGTGCCCCCTCCCATTAATGCAGGTCCCCTTCGAACGAATTGGTATGGACCTCATCGGGCCATTAGAACGGTCAGCACGTGGGCACCGCTTTGCGTTAGTCCTGGTGGATTACGCAACGCGGTACCCTGAAGCAGTCCCGCTTCGTAACATTTCTGCCAAAAGTGTTGCAAGCACGCTCTTTTCGTTAATCTCCCGGGTGGGAATCCCTAAAGAGATTCTCACCGATCAGGGCACGGCGTTTATGTCACGAACTATTCGCGAACTTTATGAATTATTGGGCGTTAAATCGATTCGCACTAGCGTCTACCACCCACAGACAGACGGACTAGTGGAACGGTTTAATCGCACTTTGAAGTCCATGATTCGAAAGTTCGTTCACGAAGACGCCAAAAATTGGGATAAGTGGCTAGAACCCCTCTTGTTCGCTGTACGCGAGGTTCCCCAAGCCTCCACGGGGTTTTCCCCCTTCGAGCTTCTCTATGGGCGTCAGCCCCGCGGGGTGTTAGACATCCTTAGAGAGACTTGGGAGGACGGACCGTCCGCTAGTATGTCTTGGACCTGAGTATTCAGTATGTCTTGGACCTGAGAACAAAAATCCACACTTTGGGGCGGCTATCAAAGAAGAATTTGTGACAGGCCCAGGACAAACAGAGTCAGCTGTACAACAGGGGGGCTAGACTTCGTCAATTTGCACCGGGAGATAAAGTGCTTGTATTACTCCCTACTTCTAGCTCTAAATACTCGCAAAATGGCAAGGACCTTTTGAGGTCACACGGCGAGTTAGCGATCTCAATTATGAAGTAGTTCGAACGGACAGGGGCAGAGCACATCAAATTTATCACCTTAACCTCCTTAAAAAGTGGGTTGAGGCAGAGTCAATGATGCTGGCGACGGTAGTGAGTGGAGAGGAGGATCTCGGGCCAGAGGCGAACACAAAACCACAATCTCTCGCGCTGGCTCTTGGTGGAGATCACCTCTCACCCTCCCAGCTCACTGACTTGAAAAATTTACAAGCTGAATTTGCTGATGTGTTCTCGCCCCTGCCTGGTCGAACGGACCTCATTCAGCACCACATTGAGACGGAACCGGGTGTGGTGGTGCGCAGCCGCCCGTATCGTTTACCTGAACACAAAAAAAAGGTAGTTCAGGACGAATTAGAGACTATGCTAGATATGGGGGTAATAGAAGAGCCCAGCAGTGACTGGGCGAGCCCGATAGTTTTAGTTCCTAAAACCGACGGCTCGGTCCGGTTCTGTGTGGACTATAGGAAGGTGAACGCGGTGTCTAAATTTGATGCTTATCC
>NW_027508942.1:5500000-5597500 GCF_051911475.1 Siphateles boraxobius
GAGAGACCTTCTGTCTCAGGCAGGGGATGCAATAGTGCACCCCCGGCAGGGGATTTGTGAACTGTGGGTTTGGCCTCTGAGGGGGCCCAACTCATAGAGAGTGGTCTCTCAACCGAGGTTGTTGAGACCGTTCTAAGCTCCAGAGCTCCCGCTACGAGGAAACTATATACACTATTTCGAGAGTTTTTCACTTCTTGGTGTTACCAGCGTCAGTGGGATCCAGTTCACTGTTCAGTAAACACAGTATTCGAGTTTCTGCAAGAACGCTTTGTATCAGGTCTATGTCCTTCCATGCTTAAGGTATACGTGGCGGCCATTGCGGCTTTCCACGCCCTGGTGGGTAGTACATTTTTGGGTCGAGACCCCCTGATCACTTGTTTCCTTCGTGGCACTTTGAGGCTGAGGCCTGCAACTTGCACTAGGGTGCTGGCTTGGGACCTTGCAATAGTTCTAGAAGGCCTATCTGGGGCGCCCTTCGAGCCCTTAGATTTGGTCTCAGAGAAGTTCCTTTCTTTTAAGACTATTTTCTGCTAGCTATTTCGTCCCTATAAGAGTCAGACCTTCAGGCCCTTTCGGTCCCCACCTGCCTTGAGTGCACCGGGGATGGCCAAGGCTATCTTACCCGAAACATGGATATGTTCCAAAGGTGCCGACCATTATTCCGAGGCCTATTGTGCTGCAGGTTTCTGTCCTCCCCCGGTTTATCGGACCAGGAAAAGCTGAACCTTTTGTGCCCAGTGCGAGCACTGGACACTTATGTTCATCGGACTTCTCTGTCGAGAAAATCCAACCTATTGAGCAATTAGATAGTCGAGACTATTCTGCTTGCTTTTGAGTCCTCTGGCCAACCACTTGGTGGTCAGGGCTCATTCCACTAGAAGTATGGCTTCTAAGCTTTATTATCTGGAGTTCTCTCCAATACGTTTGTGATGTGGCGGGCTGGTCCTTACCGCTCACATTCGTGAGGTTTTACAGCTTGGACCTGGATGCTGCCCCAGGTTCCCAGGTGCTTCTTACTTAGTTTGCCGACAGTTTTATCATCTGGCATTTTTGTAAGTACGGCGGATTGGGTATTCTCGTTCCCAAAGCGTCATCGACGCATCGCGAGTTCCCTCGAAAGGGAACGTCTCAGGTTACGACTGTAACCCTAGTTCCCTGAGAAGGGAACGAGACGATGCGTCGCCCTGCCATACTTCCTGCATCCCTGCGATCGACTTTGCTTCGGCTCTAGAAGCTAACGCGAGTAACGCACCGGATGTGCTTATATCCTTTCCTGGTCATGACGTCACCCGCCCGTGGCGTTCATTCATTCCATTGGACTAGTTGACATACGTGCTTCAGAGGTAATCACGCGAAGGCGTTCCCAAAGCGTCATCGACGCATCGTCTCGTTCCCTTCTCAGGGAACTAGGGTTACAGTCGTAACCTGAGACGTTCTTCAACAAACACTCTTCACTTCTATAACAAACACTTTTCTCTTCTTCAACAAACTCTTCAGTTCTTCAACAAACACTCTTCACTTCTATAACAAACACTCTTCACTTCTTCAACACTCTTTAGTTCTTCAACAAACTCTTCAGTTCTTCAACAAACACTCTTCACGTCTTCAACAAACACTCTTCAGTTCTTCAACAAACACTCTTCACTTCTATAACAAACACTCTTCACTTTTTCAACAAACACTCTTCAGTTCTTCAACAAACACTCTTCAGTTCTTCAACAAACACTCTTCACTTTTATAACAAACACTCTTCAGTTCTTCAACAAACTCTTCAGTTCTTCAACAAACACTCTTCAGTTCTTCAACAAACACTATTCACTTCTTCAACAAACACTCTTCAGTTCTTCAACAAACACTCTTCACTTCTTCAACAAACACTCTTCACTTCTTCAACAAACACTCTTCACTTCTTCAACAAACACTCTTCACTTCTTCAACAAACACTCTTCACTTCTATAACAAACACTCTTCAGTTCTTCAACAAACACTCTTCAGTTCTTCAACAAACACTCTTCACTTCTTCAACAAACACTCTTCAGTTATTCAAAAAACACTCTTCACTTCTTCAACAAGCACTCTTCACTTCTTCAACAAACACTCTTCACTTCTATAACAAACACTCTTCACTTCTTCAACAAACACTCTTCACTTCTTCATCAAACACTCTTCACTTCTTCAACAAACACTCTTCACTTCTTCAACAAACACTCATCACTTCTTCAACAAACACTCTTCAGTTCTTCAACAAATACTCTTCAGTTCTTCAACAAACACTCTTCAGTTCTTCAACAAACACTCTTCAATTCTTCAACAAACACTCTTCACTTCTATAACAAACACTCTTCACTTCTTCAACACTCTTTAGTTCTTCAACAAACTCTTCAGTTCTTCAACAAACACTCTTCACGTCTTCAACAAACACTCTTCAGTTTTTCAACAAACACTCTTCACTTCTATAACAAACACTCTTCACTTTTTCAACAAACACTCTTCAGTTCTTCAACAAACACTCTTCAGTTCTTCAACAAACACTCTTCACTTTTATAACAAACACTCTTCAGTTCTTCAACAAACTCTTCAGTTCTTCAACAAACTCTTCAGTTCTTCAACAAACACTCTTCACTTCTTCAACAAACACTCTTCACTTCTTCAACAAACACTCTTCACTTCTTCAACAAACACTCTTCAGTTCTTCAACAAACACTCTTCACTTCTATAACAAACACTCTTCAGTTCTTCAACAAACACTCTTCAGTTCTTCAACAAACACTCTTCACTTCTTCAACAAACACTCTTCAGTTATTCAAAAAACACTCTTCACTTCTTCAACAAGCACTCTTCACTTCTTCAACAAACACTCTTCACTTCTATAACAAACACCCTTCACTTCTTCAACAAACACTCTTCACTTCTTCAACAAACACTCTTCACTTCTTCAACAAACACTCTTCACTTCTTCAACAAACACTCATCACTTCTTCAACAAACACTCTTCAGTTCTTCAACAAATACTCTTCAGTTCTTCAACAAACACTCTTCAGTTCTTCAACAAACACTCTTCAATTCTTCAACAAACACTCTTCACTTCTATAACAAACACTCTTCACTTCTTCAACACTCTTTAGTTCTTCAACAAACTCTTCAGTTCTTCAACAAACACTCTTCACGTCTTCAACAAACACTCTTCAGTTCTTCAACAAACACTCTTCACTTCTATAACAAACACTCTTCACTTTTTCAACAAACACTCTTCAGTTCTTCAACAAACACTCTTCAGTTCTTCAACAAACACTCTTCACTTTTATAACAAACACTCTTCAGTTCTTCAACAAACTCTTCAGTTCTTCAACAAACTCTTCAGTTCTTCAACAAACACTCTTCACTTCTTCAACAAACACTCTTCACTTCTTCAACAAACACTCTTCAGTTCTTCAACAAACACTCTTCACTTCTTCAACAAACACTCTTCACTTCTTCAACAAACACTCTTCACTTCTTCAACAAACACTCTTCACTTCTTCAACAAACACTCTTCAGTTCTTCAACCAACACTCTTCAGTTCTTCAACAAACACCCTTCAGTTCTTCAACAAACACTCTTCAGTTCTTCAACAAACACTCTTCACTTCTATAACAAACACTTTTCTCTTCTTCAACAAACTCTTCAGTTCTTCAACAAACACTCTTCAATTCTTCAACAAACACTCTTCACTTCTATAACAAACACTCTTCACTTCTTCAACACTCTTTAGTTCTTCATCAAACTCTTCAGTTCTTCAACAAACACTCTTCACGTCTTCAACAAACACTCTTCAGTTCTCCAACAAACACTCTTCACTTCTATAACAAACACTCTTCACTTTTTCAACAAACACTCTTCAGTTCTTCAACAAACACTCTTCAGTTCTTCAACAAACACTCTTCAATTCTTCAACAAACACTCTTCACTTCTATAACAAACACTCTTCACTTCTTCAACACTCTTTAGTTCTTCAACAAACTCTTCAGTTCTTCAACAAACACTCTTCACGTCTTCAACAAACACTCTTCAGTTTTTCAACAAACACTCTTCACTTCTATAACAAACACTCTTCACTTTTTCAACAAACACTCTTCAGTTCTTCAACAAACACTCTTCAGTTCTTCAACAAACACTCTTCACTTTTATAACAAACACTCTTCAGCTCTTCAACAAACTCTTCAGTTCTTCAACAAACTCTTCAGTTCTTCAACAAACACTCTTCACTTCTTCAACAAACACTCTTCACTTCTTCAACAAACACTCTTCACTTCTTCAACAAACACTCTTCAGTTCTTCAACAAACACTCTTCACTTCTATAACAAACACTCTTCAGTTCTTCAACAAACACTCTTCAGTTCTTCAACAAACACTCTTCACTTCTTCAACAAACACTCTTCAGTTATTCAAAAAACACTCTTCACTTCTTCAACAAGCACTCTTCACTTCTTCAACAAACACTCTTCACTTCTATAACAAACACTCTTCACTTCTTCAACAAACACTCTTCACTTCTTCAACAAACACTCTTCACTTCTTCAACAAACACTCTTCACTTCTTCAACAAACACTCATCACTTCTTCAACAAACACTCTTCAGTTCTTCAACAAATACTCTTCAGTTCATCAACAAACACTCTTCAGTTCTTCAACAAACACTCTTCAATTCTTCAACAAACACTCTTCACTTCTATAACAAACACTCTTCACTTCTTCAACACTCTTTAGTTCTTCAACAAACTCTTCAGTTCTTCAACAAACACTCTTCACTTCTTCAACAAACACTCTTCAGTTCTTCAACAAACACTCTTCACTTCTATAACAAACACTCTTCACTTCTTCAACAAACACTCTTCAGTTCTTCAACAAACACTCTTCAGTTCTTCAACAAACACTCTTCACTTCTTCAACAAACACTCTTCACTTCTTCAACAAACACTCTTCACTTCTTCAACAAACACTCTTCACTTCTTCAACAAACACTCTTCAGTTCTTCAACAAACACTCTTCACTTCTTCAACAAACACTCTTCACTTCTTCAACAAACACTCTTCACTTCTTCAACAAACACTCTTCAGTTCTTCAACAAACACTATTCACTTCTTCAACAAACACTCTTCACTTCTTCAACAAACACTCTTCACTTCTTCAACAAACACTCTTCACTTCTTCAACAAACACTCTTCACTTCTTCAACAAACACTCTTCAGTTCTTCAACAAACACTCTTCAGTTCTTCAACAAACACTCTTCACTTCTTCAACAAACACTCTTCACTTCTTCAACAAACATTCTTCACTTCTTCAACAAACTATTCAGTTCTTCAACAAACACTCTTCAGTTCTTCAACAAACACTCTTCACTTCTATAACAAACACTCTTCACTTCTTCAACAAACACTCTTCACTTCTTCAACAAACACTCTTCACTTCTATAACAAACACTCTTCACTTCTTCAACAAACACTCTTCAGTTCTTCAACAAACTCTTCAGTTCTTCAACAAACTCTTCACTTCTTCAACAAACACTCTTCAGTTCTTCAACAAACACTCTTCAGTTCTTCAACAAACACTCTTCACTTCTTCAACAAACACTCTTCAGTTCTTCAACAAACACTATTCACTTCTTCAACAAACACTCTTCACTTCTTCAACAAACACTATTCACTTCTTCAACAAACACTCTTCACTTCTTCAACAAACACTCTTCACTTCTTCAACAAACACTCTTCACTTCTTCAACAAACACTCTTCAGTTCTTCAACAAACACTCTTCAGTTCTTCAACAAACACTCTTCACTTCTTCAACAAACACTCTTCACTTCTTCAACAAACATTCTTCACTTCTTCAACAAACTATTCAGTTCTTCAACAAACACTCTTCAGTTCTTCAACAAACACTCTTCACTTCTATAACAAACACTCTTCACTTCTTCAACAAACACTCTTCACTTCTTCAACAAACACTCTTCACTTCTATAACAAACACTCTTCACTTCTTCAACAAACACTCTTCACTTCTTCAACAAACACTCTTCAGTTCTTCAACAAACTCTTCAGTTCTTCAACAAACTCTTCAGTTCTTCAACAAACACTCTTCACTTCTTCAACAAACACTCTTCAGTTCTTTAACAAACACTCTTCACTTCTTCAACAAACACTCTTCAGTTCTTCAACAAACACTCTTCCGTTCTTCAACAAACACTCTTCAGTTCTTCAACAAACACTCTTCACTTCTTCAACAAACACTCTTCAGTTCTTCAACAAACACTCTTCAGTTCTTCAACAAACTCTTCAGTTCTTCAACAAACTCTTCAGTTCTTCAACAAACACTCTTCACTTCTTCAACAAACACTCTTCAGTTCTTTAACAAACACTCTTCACTTCTATAACAAACACTCTTCACTTTTTCAACAAACACTCTTCAGTTCTTCAACAAACACTCTTCAGTTCTTCAACAAACACTCTTCACTTTTATAACAAACACTCTTCAGTTCTTCAACAAACTCTTCAGTTCTTCAACAAACTCTTCAGTTCTTCAACAAACACTCTTCACTTCTTCAACAAACACTCTTCACTTCTTCAACAAACACTCTTCAGTTCTTCAACAAACACTCTTCACTTCTTCAACAAACACTCTTCACTTCTTCAACAAACACTCTTCACTTCTTCAACAAACACTCTTCACTTCTTCAACAAACACTCTTCAGTTCTTCAACCAACACTCTTCAGTTCTTCAACAAACACCCTTCAGTTCTTCAACAAACACTCTTCAGTTCTTCAACAAACACTCTTCACTTCTATAACAAACACTTTTCTCTTCTTCAACAAACTCTTCAGTTCTTCAACAAACACTCTTCAATTCTTCAACAAACACTCTTCACTTCTATAACAAACACTCTTCACTTCTTCAACACTCTTTAGTTCTTCATCAAACTCTTCAGTTCTTCAACAAACACTCTTCACGTCTTCAACAAACACTCTTCAGTTCTCCAACAAACACTCTTCACTTCTATAACAAACACTCTTCACTTTTTCAACAAACACTCTTCAGTTCTTCAACAAACACTCTTCAGTTCTTCAACAAACACTCTTCAATTCTTCAACAAACACTCTTCACTTCTATAACAAACACTCTTCACTTCTTCAACACTCTTTAGTTCTTCAACAAACTCTTCAGTTCTTCAACAAACACTCTTCACGTCTTCAACAAACACTCTTCAGTTTTTCAACAAACACTCTTCACTTCTATAACAAACACTCTTCACTTTTTCAACAAACACTCTTCAGTTCTTCAACAAACACTCTTCAGTTCTTCAACAAACACTCTTCACTTTTATAACAAACACTCTTCAGCTCTTCAACAAACTCTTCAGTTCTTCAACAAACTCTTCAGTTCTTCAACAAACACTCTTCACTTCTTCAACAAACACTCTTCACTTCTTCAACAAACACTCTTCACTTCTTCAACAAACACTCTTCAGTTCTTCAACAAACACTCTTCACTTCTATAACAAACACTCTTCAGTTCTTCAACAAACACTCTTCAGTTCTTCAACAAACACTCTTCACTTCTTCAACAAACACTCTTCAGTTATTCAAAAAACACTCTTCACTTCTTCAACAAGCACTCTTCACTTCTTCAACAAACACTCTTCACTTCTATAACAAACACTCTTCACTTCTTCAACAAACACTCTTCACTTCTTCAACAAACACTCTTCACTTCTTCAACAAACACTCTTCACTTCTTCAACAAACACTCATCACTTCTTCAACAAACACTCTTCAGTTCTTCAACAAATACTCTTCAGTTCATCAACAAACACTCTTCAGTTCTTCAACAAACACTCTTCAATTCTTCAACAAACACTCTTCACTTCTATAACAAACACTCTTCACTTCTTCAACACTCTTTAGTTCTTCAACAAACTCTTCAGTTCTTCAACAAACACTCTTCACGTCTTCAACAAACACTCTTCAGTTCTTCAACAAACACTCTTCACTTCTATAACAAACACTCTTCACTTTTTCAACAAACACTCTTCAGTTCTTCAACAAACACTCTTCAGTTCTTCAACAAACACTCTTCACTTTTATAACAAACACTCTTCAGTTCTTCAACAAACTCTTCAGTTCTTCAACAAACTCTTCAGTTCTTCAACAAACACTCTTCACTTCTTCAACAAACACTCTTCACTTCTTCAACAAACACTCTTCAGTTCTTCAACAAACACTCTTCACTTCTTCAACAAACACTCTTCACTTCTTCAACAAACACTCTTCACTTCTTCAACAAACACTCTTCACTTCTTCAACAAACACTCTTCAGTTCTTCAACCAACACTCTTCAGTTCTTCAACAAACACCCTTCAGTTCTTCAACAAACACTCTTCAGTTCTTCAACAAACACTCTTCACTTCTATAACAAACACTTTTCTCTTCTTCAACAAACTCTTCAGTTCTTCAACAAACACTCTTCAATTCTTCAACAAACACTCTTCACTTCTATAACAAACACTCTTCACTTCTTCAACACTCTTTAGTTCTTCAACAAACTCTTCAGTTCTTCAACAAACACTCTTCACGTCTTCAACAAACACTCTTCAGTTCTCCAACAAACACTCTTCACTTCTATAACAAACACTCTTCACTTTTTCAACAAACACTCTTCAGTTCTTCAACAAACACTCTTCAGTTCTTCAACAAACACTCTTCACTTTTATAACAAACACTCTTCAGTTCTTCAACAAACTCTTCAGTTCTTCAACAAACACTCTTCAGTTCTTCAACAAACACTCTTCACTTCTTCAACAAACACTCTTCACTTCTTCAGCAAACACTCTTCACTTCTTCAACAAACACTCTTCACTTCTTCAACAAACACTCTTCAGTTCTTCAACAAACACTCTTCACTTCTTCAACAAACACTCTTCACTTCTTCAACAAACACTCTTCAGTTCTTCAACAAACACTCTTCACTTCTATAACAAACACTCTTCAGTTCTTCAACAGACACTCTTCAGTTCTTCAACAAACACTCTTCACTTCTTCAACAAACACTCTTCAGTTATTCAAAAAACACTCTTCACTTCTTCAACAAACACTCTTCACTTCTTCAACAAACACTCTTCACTTCTTCAACAAACACTCTTCACTTCTATGACAAACACTCTTCACTTCTTCAACAAACACTCTTCACTTCTTCAACAAACACTCTTCACTTCTTCAACAAACACTCTTCACTTCTTCAACAAACACTCTTCACTTCTATAACAAACACTCTTCACTTCTTCAACAAACACTCTTCACTTCTTCAACAAACACTCTTCACTTCTTCAACAAACACTCTTCACTTCTTCAACAAACACTCTTCAGTTCTTCAACAAATACTCTTCAGTTCTTCAACAAACACTCTTCAGTTCTTCAACAAACACTCTTCACTTCTTCAACAAACACTCTGTACTTCTTCAACAAACACTCTTCACGTCTTCAACAAACACTCTTCAGTTCTTCAACAAACACTCTTCACTTCTATAACAAACACTCTTCACTTCTTCAACAAACACTCTTCAGTTCTTCAACAAACACTCTTCAGTTCTTCAACAAACACTCTTCACTTCTTCAACAAACACTCTTCACTTCTTCAACAAACACTCTTCACTTCTTCAACAAACACTCTTCACTTCTTCAACAAACACTCTTCAGTTCTTCAACAAACACTCTTCACTTCTTCAACAAACACTCTTCACTTCTTCAACAAACACTCTTCACTTCTTCAACAAACACTCTTCAGTTCTTCAACAAACACTATTCACTTCTTCAACAAACACTCTTCACTTCTTCAACAAACACTCTTCACTTCTTCAACAAACACTCTTCACTTCTTCAACAAACACTCTTCACTTCTTCAACAAACACTCTTCAGTTCTTCAACAAACACTCTTCAGTTCTTCAACAAACACTCTTCACTTCTTCAACAAACACTCTTCACTTCTTCAACAAACATTCTTCACTTCTTCAACAAACTATTCAGTTCTTCAACAAACACTCTTCAGTTCTTCAACAAACACTCTTCACTTCTATAACAAACACTCTTCACTTCTTCAACAAACACTCTTCACTTCTTCAACAAACACTCTTCACTTCTATAACAAACACTCTTCACTTCTTCAACAAACACTCTTCAGTTCTTCAACAAACTCTTCAGTTCTTCAACAAACTCTTCACTTCTTCAACAAACACTCTTCAGTTCTTCAACAAACACTCTTCAGTTCTTCAACAAACACTCTTCACTTCTTCAACAAACACTCTTCAGTTCTTCAACAAACACTATTCACTTCTTCAACAAACACTCTTCACTTCTTCAACAAACACTATTCACTTCTTCAACAAACACTCTTCACTTCTTCAACAAACACTCTTCACTTCTTCAACAAACACTCTTCACTTCTTCAACAAACACTCTTCACTTCTTCAACAAACACTCTTCAGTTCTTCAACAAACACTCTTCAGTTCTTCAACAAACACTCTTCACTTCTTCAACAAACACTCTTCACTTCTTCAACAAACATTCTTCACTTCTTCAACAAACTATTCAGTTCTTCAACAAACACTCTTCAGTTCTTCAACAAACACTCTTCACTTCTATAACAAACACTCTTCACTTCTTCAACAAACACTCTTCACTTCTTCAACAAACACTCTTCACTTCTATAACAAACACTCTTCACTTCTTCAACAAACACTCTTCACTTCTTCAACAAACACTCTTCAGTTCTTCAACAAACTCTTCAGTTCTTCAACAAACTCTTCAGTTCTTCAACAAACACTCTTCACTTCTTCAACAAACACTCTTCAGTTCTTTAACAAACACTCTTCACTTCTTCAACAAACACTCTTCAGTTCTTCAACAAACACTCTTCCGTTCTTCAACAAACACTCTTCAGTTCTTCAACAAACACTCTTCACTTCTTCAACAAACACTCTTCAGTTCTTCAACAAACACTCTTCAGTTCTTCAACAAACTCTTCAGTTCTTCAACAAACTCTTCAGTTCTTCAACAAACACTCTTCACTTCTTCAACAAACACTCTTCAGTTCTTTAACAAACACTCTTCACTTCTTCAACAAACACTCTTCACTTCTTCAACAAACACTCTTCAGTTCATCAACAAACACTCTTCACTTCTTCAACAAACACTCTTCACTTCTTCAACAAACACCCTTCACTTCTTCAACAAACACTCTTCACTTCTATAACAAACACTCTTCACTTCTTCAACAAACACGTGTAACATATTCATGCAGACAACTGCAAAACAGTTCAGTAGTGCGTCAGAATTAATCAATCAATAAAAAACAAGTGCAACTCTGATTTATAAATACATTACAATTTAAATAAAATGTGTAATAAACTAAATATAAACTAAATTAACAAGCGTTACAGTTACTGTATTAATGATTATGGTAACACTATTTTACAGTGTTTTTATTACATTCTCTCTCTCTCTCTCTGTCTCTCTCTCTCTCTCTGTCACTCTCTCTCTCTCTCTCTCTCTCTGTCACTCTCTCTCTCTCTCTCTCTCTCTCTCTTCCTCTCTCTCTCTGTCTCTCTCTCTCTCTCTGTCTCTCTGTCTCTCTGTCTCTCTCTGTCTCTCTCTCTCTCTCTGTCTCTCTCTCTCTCTTCCTCTCTCTTCAATTCAATTCAATTTATTTCAAATGTGCTTTATTGGCATGACAATTTTTTCAATGTATTGCCAAAGCATTTCCAATTGTCATACATGTACATAAAAATACATAAAAATAAAGCAACATAAATAAAATAAAAATTTAATAAAAGTAAAAAAAAAAGTAAAATGTCTCTCTCTCTGTCAGGCCGTGTGGTCCAGGTGTTTCCCCGTGTACGCTGAGGTGGACCGGCTCCTCTCAGAGAACACTATCGGTGAGGTGAAGATGGTGCAGGTGTATTTCGGCTTGCCTCTTCTGGACCGGACCCGCACCACACAGAGAGATCAGGGTGGAGGAGCTCTTCTGGACATCGGCATCTACTGTCTTCAGTTCGCTCTGATGGTGTTCAAGGGGGAAAAACCCCAGTCCATCCACGCCACAGGGGTCCTGCTGCCCTCGGGTGCTGACCAGATCCACTGACACTGACACACACCAGCAGATCACACTTTCAGTGTCTCAGTCTGTCAGGCCTGTGTTGCCTTAGTAGATGTTGTCCTATTACGGAAACAAGTAAAATACTAAATATACTGAGTTTCAAAATTAGCTTTTTTTTATATATATATGTCTATATAATTTAGTTTTTAGTTTGAGTGTATTTATTATATCTTATGATAGTATTATAGTTTTTGTTAATATTTTGAAATCAATTTTATTTTTACGTTTTTATGTTTTCACTTTGATTTCAGTTAAAGTTTTAGTAATATTGTTGTGTTTTAGTCATTTTTATTAGTTTTAGTTTTTTTTTAAATTTTTGTATAATTTTAGTTTATATCTTAGTTTTTCTTATATATATATAGTTTTTGTTAAGATTTTAAATTTTAGTTTATTTTTACAAGTTCTATTCTCCCTTTAATTTCAGTTCAATGTTTAATAATTTTAGTATATATATACATATTTATTTATTTATAATTATATCTTAGTTTGATACTTTTATAGTTTTTGATAGTATTTAAAATTATATTTCATTTGTTTACAATTTCTATTTTAATTTAATTTCAGTTAAAGTTTTAGTAATTTTTATTAGTTGTTGTTTTTTAAATATGTCAATATAGTTTTAGTTTATTCATATCCTAGTATAATTGAGATACTAATATTGTTTTTGTTAATATTTTGAATTTTTATTTTTCCATTTTCTGTTTTCACTTTAATTTTAGCTCATGTTTTAGTAATATCTTGTTGGTCATTTCTTTTTATTTTAATTTTTTTAATTTTTGATTTTTAGTTCTTCAACTTCTGCCTGTGTCTAAAATATAACTGTCACCACCACATTGTTTACAGCCAATATTCTAGTGCGACAAAGGTTTTTTTCTGAGATGTTTTCTGTGTGTGTCAGGAGTGGACGAGTCGATGGTGGTGGTGTTGAAATTCTCCGGGAACAGGATGGCTTCATGTACTTGCACTCTCTCCTGTTTGCTCTCGAACGACGCCACCATCTGTGGAACCAGAGGAACCATCAGAGTGAGAACACACACACACACACACACACACACACACACACTTACCGTGGTGCTTCGTTTCACATCATTTTACAGGCACAATTCAAAGCGACTAACATTGCATTCAAGATATGCATAGGGGTGTAACAATATGTCACGTCACAATATATCGCAATACAAAAATGCATCAATATTTATCATGGATGGTGACAATTTCTATTGTGTATAGTTCACCCAAAATAAAAAATACCGTGTGAGAAGAGTTTTAGTGTCAGTACTACATTAAACTACTATATATAATGTATAATAATGCAATGGGGGAATATTTGTGTGTGCTGATAATGCCAAATGTCTGATGTCACCAGTAAAAAGTGGCCTACATTATTGTTTTAAATATATCTAGTCAGTGAAAGAGTACAAGCATATTAGTCTAAAACGAATCAGTATTTTCAGCTTCAGAATCATGAATATTTTTATTCTGGTGTCTCTATTTTCTTTTGCTTTGGGTTTCCAACACCAAGCCCAAGACTATTCATTTACACACACAATACACCAAATTGAGCATTTTAACCAACAGGACATTTTTTGTTAACCTTTTACCAAATGTCTTGGAGTATCGCAATTATATCGTATCGTGATATGTATCGAATCGTGACATTAGGGTATCGTAACACCCCTAGCATCTACTATTGCATGCATGCATTCCCTGGGAGTCGAACCCATGACCTTGGTGTTGCTTGCGCCGTGATCTACTGTTTGAGTTCCAGCTGTAATTACAAACCAGTGTTGTTTAGTGCAGAATAATGCATTTTCATAGGGTTATGCGCACTGATCTGTCGTCTGTTAGGTGGCGAATCCCATGCACTGCCCAACCACTGTGGAAGTGAACGGGATGAAGACGGAGTTCCCTCTCCCTGAGCCCGCGATGCGTCTGAACTTCGAGAACAGCACCGGACTGAGATACGAGGCAGAAGAAGTGAGACGCTGCCTCCTGAAAGGTAACACACACTTAAACACAACATGTGAAGTATCTCATGAGTTCTGGGTGTCATGCATCCGTCCTGGGGTGCATTTCCCAAAGCCGTAGTTGCTAACCTGTTATGGGAAATTGCATTGCAACCAACAAAGTTGCTAAGTTAACTTAGTTAGCAACTATGGTTTTGGGAAACGCACCCCTGAGCGTCTCTCATCTGTCTTTTTTAATGAAAAATTTTTTTAAACTTTTTTTGTCATGCTTGCAAACCGTACAGAGATGACATTTATGACATACAACTTTGTATACAATACACAAAATATATCAACGATATGTTCAATCTCATCTGAAGGATACTTTTACTGAATTCGTAACCGTGAATTAAATCTCTATTCTCTACTGTTCTGCATTTACACTTTATCACAGGCTTTTTATTATTCTGGTTCACTCTTCAAGTTCTGTATTGAAAATATTGAAGAAGAAAAAATAACAATGATTTGCTAAAAAAAAAAAAAAAAAAAAAAACTTGCAAAGGAAAAACAGGAGAAGATAGAAAAAAAAGACCATGAGGGTAAAATATTATTTTATACATAAGTTAGGGTGTACATATTAAAATCATTACAAATTGAGGTTGTTTTACTTGCTTTCTTATTTACTGAGGATGAAATGGTGTTAAGGTACTGTTTAAATTCTTTAAAAAAAAACAAGAAAAACTGAAGAAAAAAAATACCAAGAAAATAAATTAAATTCATCACAAAGCAAGCTATGTTTTTAGTAGGGTCAAAATCAAAGTATCCAAAAATAATGTCTTTAAAGGTTACGGATTTATCTTGCTGGATATTATCTTAAATAAATTTGTCAATATTTTTCCATCATTGTTCAGTATAGAAACAAGACCAAAATAAATTATAAACAGTTTCTGTGTGAACTTGGCAAAATGAGCATTTTGTGTCAATATTAATTTTATATTTAATCATAAAATATTGAACAGGGTCAAATTTATTTATTATTTTGAAAGACAATCCCCGATTCCTTTACTTTATAAGTGAGAAAATATTTGTAAAAAAAAATTCCAATTTAAATTTTTAATAAATTATTCCAGTAAAAGATTGCAGGAGATACAGAAATAAAATAGTGTCTTTCTGTCCTTGTTTTCTGAAAAACATATTTCACTTATTGAAGTTTCTATCGGTTCAGGAAAAGTAGTAGTTGTATTAAAAGGGTGAATGCAATTTTTAAAAACTCTCATCTGTGTTTCAGGACTGAAGGAGAGCATTAAAATGTCCCTGACAGACTCAGAGCTTCTGACTGCGATCATGGATGAGGCCCGGAGGCAGGTGGGCGTGGTTTATGAGCAGGACAGCCAATGACTGCCCTCCATTCATGATTGATCTGAGGCCTGATTGGACGGTGCTACTCAAGAAAAGATTTCGTTTGAACATTTGTGTAATAAACAGTCATGTGTGTGAATATTGTGCACAATAAACATAGTTTCACCATGATAGTCAAACGAGTGATGCTGAATGTGAATTTTAGTTTGTCCAAAATATTGTATAGCACAAATATAAAGCATGGACATATTTTTTTGTGTCTCTGGAATATAATTTGGGTCTGAATGGGTTAAGATGGATTTTTCATTATCATAAAAATTGTTGTATAGTGTAAAGTGGTTCACATAAAACTAAAATATAGAAGGCAGTATACAGTGCACACACTGCTCAATTCTGAAAGTTTGTCACCATCTGCTGGTTCTTACAGTAGTGATGCGAGAAACGAATCTTTTCGAAACTCTGAATCAATTGAACCAATTCTTTCACAAAACGATTCACTGATTCGAAGTTCTGAAACGCGTGACCCCTGCTGGACAAAACAGTGTAAATGCTAGGACAACTCAGCCAAAAGATGCATAAAACACCTTTTACAAACCAATTGCAAATGTTTTATTGACAGCGTGGTCTATTCAATACAATTAACTAATAATCTAATACCATTACATATGAGGTGTCTGCATATTAATATGTGTTATTTTATTCAAATGTATGGCTTGTTTTATGGTGAGCTTGGTTAATCTCGCAAATAATAGACTATTCACTTAAACTCTAAAACACAAATGTGTCATTAAAAAATGTCGACACATTTTTTATAAAAACTTAATCGAAACTTAAAAAAATTATCGCCCCCTAGTGGCGAACCATAGACGTTTCGAAACGTTTCGAAACAGTTATGACGTAACGACGCCTAGTTTACTGAACTCACGTGACTTTAGTAGTGTGTGACAAGCAAATCTATCGAAGTTTCAAGCTTCACGAAGCGTGTTTCGAAAGCGCCCGTCTAACACACACACACACACACACACACACGCCATGATGTCGATCAGGTGGGGAATCTGCAGCGCTGGAAGAATCAGTCATGACTTTACAGTGGCACTGAAGACTCTCCCTCCAGAACAACACCAGGTACAGACACACACACCTTCATTCAGTTCAGTGTCAAACTACAGGATACACATACACACTGCATGAAGACGTTAAACGAGTTAACAACTGATACTGACATGCACTGAGTCTCATCTACAAGACACTTTTATTGATGTCTCATCCATAAGACACTTTTATTGATGCATTCCACAAATTTCTATACGATTTGCTGAGTGTAAACCACCTCACATCTGAATCCGGGAACTTTACTGTGCAGAGGAGAAACAGCGACACCGCGAGCTGATACATATAATGTTTAATTATGCACAAGGATTTATACATTGTTGCATGTAATTATAATATAGCGTTTATTTATGCAACATGATAGATAGATTGTTGCATATAATATAATGTTCAATTATGCACAAGGACAGATACATTGTTGCATGTAATTATAATACAGCGTTCATTTATGCACAAGGAGACATTGTTGCATGTGATATAGCGTTTAATTATGCACTACAACAATAACGGTATATGTACGTACTAATATATAATAAAAATTGTAAAGTCTTAAAAAATGTACATAAAACATGAAATCTGGTATTATTTATTATAATTGTAAGAATTTTATTAAAATGCCATTTATTTGCTGAATACAGGTGGTGGCTGTTGGTGCACGTGACCTGACGCATGCGCAGGAGTTTGCGCAGAAGCACGGCATCCCACGCGCATACGGCAGCTATGAAGAGCTGGCCAACGATCCCGAGATCGGTGAGACAATATACTGATCTCAGAACAGCGTCTGTGCAATACTACCATCAGAATCTATCCATTAAACTGCCTCCATCTGTTCGCCCGTCACATAGTCAAGTTCATCTCAAGGTTGAAAATATCCAGCTTCTATTATGTTACATTATTTTTTATACTCAAATAGTACTGCAAAAGTTGTGTATTTATATATATATATATATATATATACATTTAGAATTTAACTTTTTAATCAGTTTTTATATTAAAGGGGTCATCGGATGCACAATTCACTTTTATCTGGTGTTTGCATATAAATGTGTCTTTGCAGTGTGTAGACAGAACCACCATACGATGAAAAAAATATCCATTTACTCTTTTTTTTTTTTTAATCCATAAAAATCTAAATACCTCAATCAAGCCTTTTGGATTTTCTGAGCAATATGATGTCATATTGCTCATGCTCCGCCCACGGCCGCTGACAGACTGTCGTATTAGCATATTTCCCGTATTAGCATATTTCCCCTAATAGCATATTTCCTCCCTTTAGCCATTTGTATACTGTCCGCCAGCCAGAGTATGTGAGCGGAGTGAAGTGGGAGCGGAGCGAGGAGTGGAATGGAGTGGATTTTTTAAAAGTCAGAGCGTCGTGGTTTTCACTCGCTCCGAGAGTGCTCCACTACCGCTCCATCACGAGTACAATTCATGCCAACGGCTCATTACAGAACTGCATTTTCTGTAAGGATTCACGCTAGCATGATACAGATGGATCACTCAAATCAGAAAAAAATGTGAAGGTTATGATGACGCCGATGGACATGCGTGGCTGCGGGAGGTTCTCAAGCCTACTGAATAGGCTATGATCGTGCAACACAGTCTCATGAAAGTGCGTATCTATTGCACAAATTTTATTTCCCGTGCCATTTATACGCCAGAAAATAGTTCTTTGCGTTCAAATGAAACACACTAAACCCCTTGGTTAGGATAATGGGTGTGAAGTGCGTTCACGCCATAAAGTGCGTATCATATGCACGCGAAAACTGCTTATCATAGGCTATGCAAGCAAAAACTATTTTTGGCGTATAAATGGTACAAGAAATCAAATTTGTGCTATAGATACGCACTTTCATGAGATCGGGCTGGATCGGGTGAAAGCACATTTTAAACAGGTAACACTTGTCACACACGCAATCGCTTTCTCACTAATGCATTGCATTCAAACAAATGTAATCTTACAGTACTGTCTGTAGCCTATTTGATTTCGAATGAGCAGAAATCTGTAAGAAATATAGCGATCCGTAGATAAAATAACTGATGAAAATGTAGTTATTTTCTTCTTTCCAAACAAAATGTGCTCTGCAAAAAGCAGCAATGAAATTTAACTTATAATGAGGATAACCATGTAATAAGCATAGCATGGCATAGGAAAAGTTTGCACACTATCCAATAAACCACATTCAAACTATTCTCCTAATGTTTTTTTATGTTTTTTTATTTAATAAGCCTATATTATGATGAGGAGAAATTTTGTGAGATTTCAAAGCATACTTAAATACTTTATTCTAGGGCTGAAACGATTCCTCGAGTTACTCGAGTTACTCGACTACAAAAATTCCTCGAGGCAAAAACTCTGCCTCGAAGCCTCGTTAAATTCCTATGTAAAATTTAATTCACTATACGCGGATCTATACTATAGCGCGTGATACATTTTGAATTTATTGGCGCGATGTCGGAGAGTAAAGATGTCCATAGACGGCAGAGAATGTCTAAAGTTTGGATCATTACATACTTAAAAAGGAAGAAAGGAAGAGAACAAGGTGCAATGTGTCTACTACGAAGTAGACCTGGCATACCACAACAGTACGACTTCAATGATTCAGAATCTGAACCGAAAACATCCACTCCATGCTCTCACCAAGCGTCACTGAAACATAACACACCGAACGCGAATAGAGCGTCAAATACGCGTCTATCGCGTCTAGTTAGACGCTTAAACATTCGCTCGAGTTAAATTTTTTCAACGTGCGCGGAAGACGTTCGCGTCATTCGCGACGCCCGGCGCGAATGATGAGTCTATTCGCATCTATGCACTGACTTTGTATGTAATCTACTCGCGCAAATAATTAAATTTGCGTTCGGTGTGTGAACCCCTTCACTCACTCACACACACACACACACACACACACACAGACAGAGACACACACGCATGCACCCTCGTCTCTCTCACGCGCCAGTCAGATCAATTGCGGCAATGCATCACATATGCTTTAACTTTCATGTAGCCACGCAACAATAATTTCAGCATGCATTCACTGTATACACCGCGACGTGATGGAGGAACAAATATTGTATTGCAGTCTTTGCTAGACCTTGTTTGTATGTCACGTCTTCCAAATAGTTACAGACAACAACAAAAAATTAAATTCCCCAGCCTGCTTCTCCGAATCCACTCGTACTTTTGGGGAAGACATTTTAATTGGCTACCAAAGTAATAGAACATTGTTGGCACTTATACTAAATGGGTAAAAATTGCAATAAATAGGCCTAGTTTTGGAGCCAAATGTTGGAGTTGAAATAAGTTTTTTTTTGTTTAGTTTTTTGAGAAATAAAAGCCAAATGCTTGATCATTTTACAGCCACATCATTTTCGTTATGCATTATTTGTTTTGGTTGTTTAAAAACTTTAAAAATTATCCGATTACTCGATTAATCGATCGATTAAGTGCTAGTTTAATCGATTACAAAAAGAATCGATAGCTGCAGCCCTACTTTATTCGCAATTTCCCGGGGGAACGAAGACGGAGCGGTGTTTCTGATATCAGTGAGCAAGGAGCGGTAAATGGTGAACCCGGAGCGGAGCTGGAGCGGAGTGATTATTAAATGCTTGGAGCGCGGAGGGAAAATTGTTGCCGCTCCACTACGCTCACATACTCTGCCGCCAACGCATCACTTTACGTGTCGACTCGACACCCCCCACGGGTGAGCAGCTGCTTATTATCATTTAAAGAGACAAGCACCGAAACGGGTCGCTGTGAACAGAGCTGTTAGGAGGTAAAAAGGGTGTTGTTATACACAACCATTCAGGAATTTTGAAAAAAGTATGTTACAAACTTTACATGAAGACCCGGCCTAAAGAGTCATACCAACGTGTGGAAAATGGGCGTCCGATGACCCTTTTAACTAGGGCTGCAACAACTAATCGATAAAATCGATTATAATCGATTATGAAAATCGTTGTCAACGAATGTCATTATCGATTAGTTGGTCTGCTTACGTCACGGGGAGCGTTTACTGGTACGCACACACACGCAAGGTCTCTCTCCCTCAGGCGCTCTGCCGAGCGCGCGCGCTACACGGTTTGGAGCAGTCTCTGTCTCGCATGCGCGCTCTTGCTTGCGCGCTCTAGATTTCGGGAGTTTGAACTAATTCGCGGGCATCAGGGAGTCGCAATCAATATGCGGGAGACTCCCGGGACTTCCGGGATCTTGGGATGTCTGTATTTTGTCTCGAGCATCAGGTTGTGCAATCAGTTCGCTCGCAACGTAAGTGATGGATTAAAATAGCGCTACCGCAGAAATAGGTTAAATTAAAACGGTCTTTACAAAGCGAAGCACTAAATATAAAGGCAGTTAATAACAGCAGCAGTAAAATATTGTTTTTTAGTCACTGTACTCAGTGGTTTTCAGCGAATGCTTGTGCACTAATGCATAATTTCTCCTGTCCTTTACTCAAGCCTGTTAGCTTGCTGGGTAACGTTACCTCCATTCCGTTCTCTTTTTATAGCATTTGTCTACTAAGTTTTAATTGTTTTTCAAACGCGATCTACTGCGGCTCTACATTCACACAATTGTTTTCAGTCTTTCTATATTTATTTAATCAATTTATCCTTATATTATATTCTTTTATATATTATATATATAATATATATTATATTCTTTATCCTTATATTCCTTATATATAATTAATTTTAAATAAAAATTAAATGAATTATATATTTTAGATGTTTTTAGTTTGTTTTTAGTTCAGATATTCACATCTGAACAACATGTCTGTGTAAATTTGTTTTAACAAAAATTGTGTTAAAACATAATATGTTGGATATCATTTTTTTAACAATAATCATGTTTGTCAACTTGCCATCAGCAATTATCATTAAAAACAATGCAAATATTGATATTAGTAAAACTCAATGTGTGGCTTTTGCACTTTTTAAAGTACACTTTTACACATAAATACCCTGATTTACGGTTTTATTTAGTTATAAAAAAAAAAAATCTAATTTAATTTCTATCCGATTAATCGATTAATCGAAAAAATAATCGTCCGATTAATCGATTATCAAAATAATCGTTAGTTGCAGCCCTACTTTTAACACACTTAAGTTTAAATAAGTATCCTGGTATGATTACTTTGTTTGTCCCTTATAAGGGAAATTTGTTTTGGGCATTACATTTAAAGCTGTGATAATACACTATAGTAGTAGTATAGTGTAGTGGTGGGTTTAGTAGATGAGATGTGTTGAGTGTGTATTGATGCTGATGTGTTCCAGATGTGTAGTGTGAGTGTAGAGATGCTGATGTGTTCCAGATGTGTAGTGTGAGTGTAGAGATGCTGATGTGTTCCAGATGTGTAGTGTGAGTGTAGAGATGCTGATGTGTTCCAGATGTGTAATGTGAGTGTAGAGATGCTGATGTGTTCCAGATGTGAGTGTAGAGATGCTGATGTGTTCCAGATGTGAGTGTAGAGATGCTGATATGTTCCAGATGTTTAGTGAGAGTGTAGAGATGCTGATGTGTTCCAGATGTGTAGTGTGAGTGTAGAGATGCTGATATGTTCCAGATGTTTAGTGTGAGTGTAGAGATGCTGATGTGTTCCAGATGTGTAGTGAGTGTATTGATGCTGATGTGTTCCAGATGTGTAGTGAGAGTATTGATGGTGATGTGTTCCAGATGTGTAGTGAGAGTATTGATGCTGATGTGTTCCAGATGTGTAGTGATTGTATTAATGCTGATGTGTTCCAGATGTGTAGTGAGAGAATTGATGGTGATGTGTTCCAGATGTGTAGTGAGAGTATTGATGCTGATGTGTTCCAGATGTGTAGTGATTGTATTAATGCTGATGTGTTCCAGATGTGTAGTGAGAGTATTGATGGTGATGTGTTCCAGATGTGTAGTGAGAGTATTGATGGTGATGTGTTCCAGATGTGTAGTGAGAGTATTGATGCTGATGTGTTCCAGATGTGTAGTGAGAGTATTGATGGTGATGTGTTCCAGATGTGTAGTGAGAGTATTGATGGTGATGTGTTCCAGATGTGTAGTGAGAGTATTGATGGTGATGTGTTCCAGATGTGTAGTGAGAGTATTGATGCTGATGTGTTCCAGATGTGTAGTGAGAGTATTGATGGTGATGTGTTCCAGATGTGTAGTGAGAGTATTGATGGTGATGTGTTCCAGATGTGTAGTGAGAGTATTGATGGTGATGTGTTCCAGATGTGTAGTGATTGTATTGATCCTGATGTGTTCCAGATGTGTAGTGAGAGTATTTATGCTGATGTGTTCCAGATGTGTAGTGAGAGTATTTATGCTGATGTGTTCCAGATGTGTAGTGAGAGTATTTATGCTGATGTGTTCCAGATGTGTAGTGAGAGTATTGATGGTGATGTGTTCCAGATGCGTAGTGAGTGTAGAGATGCTGATGTGTTCCAGATGTGTAGTGTGAGTGTAGAGATGCTGATGTGTTCCAGATGTGTAGTGTGAGTGTAGAGATGCTGATGTGTTCCAGATGTGTAGTGAGTGTATTGATGCTGATGTGTTCCAGATCTGTATTGAGTGTAGAGATGCTGATGTGTTCCA
Source organism: Siphateles boraxobius (assembly GCF_051911475.1). Lineage (NCBI taxonomy): Eukaryota > Metazoa > Chordata > Actinopteri > Cypriniformes > Leuciscidae > Siphateles > Siphateles boraxobius. Next base: position 5,523,175 of record NW_027508942.1, read on the forward strand.
GATGTGTAGTGAGTGTAGAGATGCTGATGTGTTCCAGATGTGTAGTGTGAGTGTAGAGATGCTGATGTGTTCCAGATGTGTAGTGTGAGTGCAGAGATGCTGATGTGTTCCAGGTGTGTAGTGTAGAGATGCTGATGTGTTCCAGATGTGTAGTGTGAGTGTAGAGATGCTGATGTGTTCCAGATGTGTAGTGAGTGTATTGATGCTGATGTGTTCCAGATGTGTATTGAGTGTAGAGATGCTGATGTGTTCCAGATGTGTAGTGTGAGTGTAGAGATGCTGATGTGTTCCAGATGTGTAGTGTAGAGATGCTGATGTGTTCCAGATGTGTAGTGTGAGTGTAGAGATGCTGATGTGTTCCAGATGTGTAGTGAGTGTAGAGATTAGTGTTGTCAAAAATATCGATATTTCGATAAATATCGATACTGAAATATCTGAACGGTACCAATACTAATTTCCCGAAGTATCGATACACCAATACTAGCCGAGCAGTCACTTTCACTTCTCTCCAAAGGCGCGTTGACAAACACCACACGTGACGCACTCGTCTCATTCGCTCTGGTTAAATAGCAAAAGTGAATGGAAAGATGGCGAGTGCGGCGTCCCCGCGACCGGCTTTGGTTGATTGATAAAGAACACCGCGAGCGGGCATGTCGGAGTCGGAGAATGGCGTGGACAGGACACGCGCTACACACCGCGAGCGGGCATGTCGGAGAATAGCGCGGACACACGCTTCACACTGCGAGCGGGCTGCGGGCACCCAAAAGATTGTTTGACTATCAATATCCCTCTCATCACTCATTTTGTAAGCATATGCTCAGCATCAGGGGTGTTTGTTTTTTGGACAGACCTGCACCACTGCTAAAAACATCCTAAAACACTGTAACTCTTCTCATTTTAACTTTTCTGAAACATTAACCAAGATGGCCTAGTATTGTTGTTGATATGAGTCTGTGTTTCGTTTTTTCACTGTAATTCTTAAAGTTAACATAATCTGACTGAGGAATCGTAGACAAGTAAATATTGTAACTGTGGTCAGATGTAAATTAACTTGTGTCTGTTTAACTTTATTCAAAAATTATTATTTAATTCTGCAATTTGCCTTCATTAGCGATTATCATCAATTTGATTACACATATACTAATTAAACTAAACTGAGCTAGACAATGGCATCTCTGAATTCAATAATGAAATGCCTTTAACTGAAAATTGAATGTTTAACCTTATTATTATACATTACTGACACTCTATCCTCCAATTTGATACAGTTAAGTGCTTCGACACAATCTGTATTATTAAAAGCAATATATAAATAAAGGTAACTTGACTAGATGCTGATCCAGTGAGCACTGTTTCCGCGTGTGATGCACACACGTTTGCGTTTAAATCTGTTCATCAAATTAAGTTAATGTATTAACCAGCATTTATGACCGATGACCAATGCATTTGTTACAGTATATTTTAATCTTTGATAACAGTAGGTAATAAAAACACAACGGATCATGTTAGCTCTGGTCCAATGAAAAAATATTAACAGATAGAACTCAGGACATTTTTGTTCATGTAAAATATACCTCATTGTCATGTTCTAGACTTGTAATATTTAGCTTTAAATATAAAAAAGACCCCCTTAATATTGTGGCAGTTTTTTTCTCTGTGGTATCGAAAATGGTATCGAATATCGATATTTTTCAAGGTATCGTATCGAAGTTAGAAATTCTAGTATCGTGACAACACTAGTAGAGATGCTGATGTGTTCCAGATGTGTAGTGTGAGTGTAGAGATGCTGATGTTCCAGATGTGTAGTGTGAGTGTAGAGATGCTGATGTGTTCCAGATGTGTAGTGAGTGTATTGATGCTGATGTTCCAGATGTGTAGTGTAGAGATGCTGATGTGTTCCAGATGTGTAGTGTGAGTGTAGAGATGCTGATGTGTTCCAGATGTGTAGTGTAGAGATGCTGATGTGTTCCAGATGTGTAGTGTGAGTGTAGAGATGCTGATGTGTTCCAGATGTGTAGTGAGTGTATTGATGCTGATGTGTTCCAGATGTGTATTGAGTGTAGAGATGCTGATGTTCCAGATGTGTAGTGTAGAGATGCTGATGTGTTCCAGATGTGTAGTGTGAGTGTAGAGATGCTGATGTGTTCCAGATGTGTAGTGTAGAGATGCTGATGTGTTCCAGATGTGTAGTGTGAGTGTAGAGATGCTGATGTGTTCCAGATGTGTAGTGAGTGTATTGATGCTGATGTGTTCCAGATGTGTATTGAGTGTAGAGATGCTGATGTGTTCCAGATGTGTAGTGTGAGTGTAGAGATGCTGATGTGTTCCAGATGTGTAGTGTAGAGATGCTGATGTGTTCCAGATGTGTAGTGTGAGTGTAGAGATGCTGATGTGTTCCAGATGTGTAGTGTGAGTGCAGAGATGCTGATGTGTTCCAGATGTGTAGTGTAGAGATGCTGATGTGTTCCAGATGTGTAGTGAGTGTAGAGATGCTGATGTGTTCCAGATGTGTAGTGTGAGTGCAGAGATGCTGATGTGTTCCAGATGTGTAGTGAGAGTGTAGAGATGCTGATGTGTTCCAGATGTGTAGTGTGAGTGTAGAGATGCTGATGTTCCAGATTTGTAGTGAGTGTATGTGTTCCAGATGTGTAGTGTGAGTGTATAGATGCTGATGTTCCAGATGTGTAGTGAGTGTATATATGCTGATGTATTCCATATGTGTTGTGTGTATAGATGCTGATGTGTTCCAGATGTGTGGTGAGTGTATTGATGCAGATGTGTTGAGTGTGTATAGATGCTAATGTGTTCCAGATGTGTAGTGATTGTATAGATGCTGATGTGTTCCAGATGTGTAGTGAGAGTATTGATGGTGATGTGTTCCAGATGTGTAGTGATTGTATAGATGCTGATGTTCCAGATGTGTTGAGTGTGTATAGATGCTGATGTGTTCCAGATGTGTTGTGAGTGTGTATAGATGCTGATGTGTTCCAGATGTGTAGTGAGTGTATAGATGCTGATGTTCCAGATGTGTAGTGATTGTATAGATGCTGATGTTCCAGATGTGTGGTGAGTGTATTGATGGTGATGTGTTCCAGATGTGTAGTGATTGTATAGATGCTGATGTTCCAGATGTGTTGAGTGTGTATTGATGCTGATGTGTTCCAGATGTGTAGTGAGAGTATTGATGGTGATGTGTTCCAGATGTGTAGTGATTGTATAGATGCTGATGTTCCAGATGTGTTGAGTGTGTATAGATGCTGATGTGTTCCAGATGTGTTGTGAGTGTGTATAGATGCTGATGTGTTCCAGATGTGTAGTGAGTGTATAGATGCTGATGTGTTCCAGATGTGTAGTGAGTGTATTGATGCTGATGTGTTCCAGATGTGTAGTGAGTGTAGAGATGCTGATGTTCCAGATGTGTAGTGAGTGTATAGATGCTGATGTTCCAGATGTGTAGTGAGAGTATTGATGGTGATGTGTTCCAGATGTGTAGTGAGTGTATAGATGCTGATGTTCCAGATGTGTAGTGAGAGTATTGATGGTGATGTGTTCCAGATGTGTAGTGAGTGTATAGATGCTGATGTTCCAGATGTGTAGTGAGAGTATTGATGCTGATATGTTCCAGATGTGTTGAGTGTGTATAGATGCTGATGTGTTCCAGATGTGTTGTGTGAATGTGTATAGATGCTGATGTGTTCCAGATGTGTAGTGAGTGTATAGATACTGATGTTCCAGATGTGTAGTGAGTGTATTGATGCTGATGTGCTCCAGATGTGGTGTATGTGGGCACCATCCACCCTCATCATCTGTCGGTGGGCGTTCTCTTCATGAACTCGAAGAAGAACGTCCTGTGTGAGAAACCTCTGGCCATGAACCTGAAGGAAGTTCGGGAACTGATCGCCACAGCAAAGAAGAACGACGTCTTCCTCATGGAGGTGAGCAGAGGTTCAGGTGTCAGGCTTTGTTCAAATCATAGAGAGATTTTAAGAGGGAAACATAATAATATGTATGAAATTGAATAAATGTGAAGACATCTCCTCCTTTAATTGATCAGTATAACTGAATTTGTGGAGACTGGTTTAAACATGATCCTGTGTTGTGCTTGATTTTATAGTCGTAATATTATATTTACATACCACAAATTATGTCAGAGATTTGAATAATTAATTTTTTCCTACAAGGATATTATTATGGGTTCGTTATACTATTTTATTTATTTATTTATTACTACTATTATTGTTATACTAATATTTTAATATATGCTTAATTATTTTGGCGGAAAGCATTATTGCTGGAAAAAATAAATAACTGTAATTTTATTAAGCTTTTTGTTAATGATTTGGAAAAGTTTACAAATAAATATTTTTAAAAATATAAATACATAAAAAAGCAATACAATGACTAAAGAGATTAAAATGCATTAACCATATTAAACAAATTTGTTTAATGTTATTATTCTTAATTTTTAAAATGTGTGAAAGTAATTAATAACATACATATTAATGTATTATTACTTATAAATAATAAATTATGATAATAATAAATATTAATTAGTAATAGATAACAACTAAAAACAATTTAATCATATTCATTTAAAAAACTAACCAAATGTCCAAATGCCTGGAGCTTGTCTTATAATTCATCAGTGTGTGAACCAGGTATACATCGGGTTTTATATAACCACACTACAATTCCATTGGAATATAATTTATAATTTTATACAATAAATAAATACACTATATACTGACACCCATAAAAGTAGACACACATTAGTATAAATTCATATTATATAATAATATACATTATTAATAATATTAATAAATAAAATTTTATATTTCAATTATTGTACATGTTTTGTGTTTGCATTCTGTACTGTACTACAAACACAAAACATGTACAATAATTAAAATATAAATACATATTTTAATTATTTATTAATAATGTTAATTAAACATTATTAATGTGTGTCTGCTTTTATAGGTGTCAGTATATAATATGTATTTATATATTGTATTATATTATACATTATATTCCAATTAAATTTTATACCTGGTTCACACTGATAAAAAATAAGACAAGCTCCAGGCATTTGGACACAAATCCATTTAAGTTTGTTTTTAAAATTAATATTTAAATTATTTATTACTAGATAATATTTTTTTATTATCATCAAAATTTACTAGTTATAACTAATAAATTAATATTTATATTATTAACTACTATTACATATTTTTAAATAAAAAATAGTAACATTTGTTTAATAAAGTTAATGTTATTTATTCTTAACGTTATTATATTGATAACTAATTCATATTTTTATTATCATCATAATTTATTAGTTATAACTAATAAATTAATATTTTTATTATGAATTACTATTAAATATTTTTAAATAAAAAATAGTAACATTTGTTTAATAAAGTTAATGTTATTTATTGTTAAGGTTATTATATTTATTACTATTTCATATTTTTATTATCATCATAATTTATTAGTTATAACTAATAAATTAATATTTTTATTATGAATTACTATTAAATATTTTTAAATAAAAAATAGTAACATTTGTTTAATAAAGTTAAGGTTATTTATTGTTAAGGTTATTATATTTATTACTATTTCATATTTTTATTATCATCATAATTTATTAGTTATAACTAATAAATTAATATTTATATCATGAATTACTATTACATATTTTTAAATAAAAAATAGTAACATTTGTTTAATAAAGTTAATGTTATTTATTGTTAAGGTTATAATATTTATTACTAATTAATATTTTTATGATCATCATTTATTAGTTATATAATTATAACAAATACATTAACGGGATTCTGTCTGTTATAACTAATAAATTAATATTTATATTATTAATTACTATTACAAATTTTTAAATAAAAAATATTAACACTCGTTTAATAAAGTTAATGTTATTTATTGTTACGTTATTATATTTATTACTAATTACTATTTTATCATCATAATTTATTAGTTATAACTAATAAATTAATATTTATATCATGAATTACTATTACATATTTTCAAATAAAAAGTAGTAACATTTGTTTAATAAAGTTACTGTAATTTATTGTTAACGTATTATTATATTTATTACTAATTAATATTTTTATGATCATCATTTATTAGTTATATAATTATAACAAATACATTAACGGGATTCTGTCTGTTATAACTAATAAATTAATATTTATATTATTAATTACTATTACAAATTTTTAAATAAAAAATAGTAACATTTGTTTAATAAAGTTACTGTAATTTATTGTTAACGTTATTATATTTATTACTAATTAATATTTTTATGATCATCATTTATTATTTATGGCTAATTCTACACGATTGATGTGGTGTTCAGGCTGTCTGGACCCGCTTCTTCCCGGCCTCGGCTGAGATCCGCCGGCTGCTGTCCCGGGACGAGGTGGGCGAGGTGAAGCTGGTGCGAGCAGATTTCGGGGCGTCGCTCATGCATGTGTCCAGGGCAGTGGAGAAGCATCTGGGAGGAGGAGCTCTGATCGACATCGGCATCTACTGTCTGCAGTTTGTGCTCATGGTGTTTAACGGAGAGAAACCGGAGCGTGTACAAGCAACGGGATTCTGTCTGGACACTGGTACTGAACTCATGCACACTACATATTACAGCCCAAACTGATAGATTGATGATGATTGATGATGATTATTGACACTTGGATCGTAATTGATGCAGGCCTGCAGGCAGTGGCGGCCTTATGCATTCGGGGGCCCGTTTCAATAACTAATATGGGGCCATACTCATATAAAACATAAACATAATAGAGCAGAAAAAGCAAGGATTCCTGTTGGTTTGCATCAATGGTATATTATTTTATTACGTGCACTTTCAGCTTCAAGAACAGGCAGCTCAACATAGAAGTTATCCAACCTTATTTGATTAAAATTATATAAAATTAAACAGCGTTTTATGTTGGAATAAGCCTCGCCCTTTCACGGACAACTAATTTGATTAGCGCAGTATATTTTCAGCTGTCTGGGCTGACTTCAAATAAACAGCTCAAACATCCCCTCAACTTTTTGTCAATTTTATTATCAAAAGCAAAGAAGAAAACGTGTCTGACTCAGACTGACACTGAACCGAACATAAATAACGTTACAATGATGGGCTCCGCGTGGACAGCTGAGCTCACCGGGCGGTGGGCGTAGATTTCACCTGAGCCCTTTTTGGAAATCCACCTTTCTGTGTTTTAGTGCTGAGAATGCCCTGATAAGTTCATCTTTGTCCAGCGATTTTGTAATCTCGCCTGGACCAAAGAAAGAGGTCACTTTTGGTAGACTGAATAAAGCGTTTCTTTTGTTGTCCAATATCTTTTTCGTTTTTCAGCACCACTGGCATATGTAGGCTACGTTTCATTTTCCTCTTAAAATTATTTTCCTGCTCAAAATAACATTTTAACTTAACGGCAAAAAAGGCAAATTTATAAACAAATAAACTACCGGTATTATGCTTCAGATCACTTAAGCCGTTCTCGTGAGAGGTAAACATCGCCATGGTCACCGCGAGTTTGACCAATCAGAGACCTCAGTGTTATGCTTAGGATTGTGGGTAGTGTAGTATTTCCATAGACAGTAAAAGAGTATTTCTCCAGAAGATCGCAGAAGATCGCAAAAACACGTTTTTCTTAAAACAATGTTGATTTCATACTGACTTGTGGTTTTTATAGGAGCAGAAACTTTTGTTTCACAATCTGGTAGCTTGTGGTCAGTCTACCTCGGATGGTTTAGACATTATGACTGAAAATCAATATCCTATGGAGAAAATGAATGAGATTTTTGCCGATGTTTTGGGGGCCCCCTTGGAGGGCGGGGCCCGTTTCAATTGAAACGGGTGAAACATAGATAAGGCCGCCTATGCCTGCAGGGCACATCATTTTATTATAATAATAATAATAATAGTATTTATATACATATATACACCGCCGTTCAAAAGTTTTAGGGCCCTATTTTAACGATCTGAAACGCAAGTGTCAAAGCGCAAGTAACTTTGTGGGCGGATCCCGGCGCTGTTGCTATTTTCCCGGCGGGATAAATGCCTCTTGCGCCTGGCGCAAATCTAAAAGGGGTTGGTCTGAAGTAGCTTCATTATTCATAGGTGTGGTTTTGGCTTAACGGGAAACAAACCAATAAGAGCTTTATATCACATTCCCTTTAAGAGCATGATGAACGAGGTGCGCTTGTTCCATGGCGCAATACTATTATAACGGCGCATTTACCAGGCGCGCTTCAGAATCGGTTCACAGCCGAGGAGATCGATGTTCTCGTCAGGGCTGTAAAAGAAAGAGAAGGGACATTGGGGATGCGACAAACCCACCCAAATTAGCTTCGGTTAAACATGCATATAATAATTTGGGTAAATGTGTAAGCTTTATGCCTATTTTCCCCATCGTCATGGACACAACAATGATTTCCCTCGTGTTTTAATATTTTTCCTTATAATAATGTATCATTTGTAAAAAGTTAAATGCATCTGTGTGGATGAGAGAATCATCTACAGTGTATGCGCGTTGTTCACACTCTGTATTATGGCCAAGCATGCGCGCTTAAAATAGCATCTGAATGTACGCGCAACGCGCCACTGACTTTAGACTGGGTCTTTACTGGTCAGTGGCGCAATTGTTTTATAGAACAGCAGAATAGCGTGAGGGAAAGTTTGCGCAGGAACACGCCTCCTCTTTGCGCTGAACCGCCCCGGGGAGCGCAAGTGTATTTCTTAGTTAACCGACGTGTGTCTGTGGAGGGAAAAGTCCGCTTTGCGCGGGTGCAAAATAGGAATGATACATGCGTCAGTGTACAAAGTCAATTGCGCCGGGTGCAAGATAGGGCCCTTAATGTTTTTAAAACAAGTCTCTTCTGCTCACCAAGGCTGCATTTATTTTATTAAAAATATAACAACAATTTAAAAAAAAAATATTATGAAAATTTAGAATAACTGTTTTCTATGTGAATATATAGTAAAGTGTAATTTATTCCTGTGAACAAAGCTGAATTTTCAGCATCATTACTCCAGTCTTCAGTGTCACATGATCCTTCAGAAATCAGTATAATATGATGATTTGATTCTTTAAGAAACATTTATGATTATTATTATTATCAATGTTGAAAATTGATCAATTGAATGCATCTTTGATGAATAAAAGTATTCACCCCCAAAATAAACCATAACATTCTTACTGACCAAACTTTTTAACAAAAGTGTATAATGTTATAAAAGCTTCTATTTCAAAGATTTCAAAAATAAATGCTGTTCTTTTGAACTTTCTATTCATCAAATAATATATTCACAGGTCTGTTTGACTGTAGTGTGTTTGACTGTAATATCCACAGGTGTGTTTGACTGTAGTGTGTTTGACTGTAATATCCACAGGTGTGTTTGACTGTAGTGTGTTTGACTGTAATATCCACAGGTGTGTTTGACTGTAATATCCACAGGTGTGTTTGATTGTAATATCCACAGGTGTGTTTGATTGTAATATCCACAGGTGTGTTTGACTATAGTGTGTTTGATTGTAATATCCACAGGTGTGTTTGATTGTAATATCCACAGGTGTGTTTGACTGTAGTGTGTTTGACTGTAATATCCACAGGTGTGTTTGACTGTAGTGTGTTTGATTGTAATATCCACAGGTGTGTTTGACTGTAGTGTGTTTGACTGTAATATCCATAGGTTTTTTTGACTGTAGTGTGTTCGACTGTAGTGTGTTTGACTGTAATATCCACAGGTGTGTTTGACTGTAATATCCACAGGTGTGTTTGACTGTAGTGTGTTTGATTGTAATATCCACAGGTGTGTTTGACTGTAGTGTGTTTGATTGTAATATCCACAGGTGTGTTTGACTGTAGTGTGTTTGACTGTAATATCCACAGGTGTTTTTGACTATAGTGTGTTTGATTGTAATATCCACAGGTGTGTTTGACTGTAATATCCACAGGTGTGTTTGATTGTAATATCCACAGGTGTGTTTGACTGTAATATCCACAGGTGTGTTTGATTGTAATATCCACAGGTTTGTTTGATTGTAATATCCACAGGTGTGTTTGACTATAGTGTGTTTGATTGTAATATCCACAGGTGTGTTTGATTGTAATATCCACAGGTGTGTTTGACTGTAGTGTGTTTGACTGTAATATCCACAGGTGTGTTTGACTGTAGTGTGTTTGATTGTAATATCCACAGGTGTGTTTGACTGTAATATCCACAGGTGTGTTTGACTGTAGTGTGTTTGATTGTAATATCCACAGGTGTGTTTGATTGTAATATCCACAGGTGTGTTTGACTGTAGTGTGTTTGACTGTAATATCCACAGGTGTGTTTGACTGTAGTGTGTTTGACTGTAGTGTGTTTGACTGTAATATCCACAGGTGTGTTTGATTGTAATATCCACAGGTGTGTTTGACTGTAGTGTGTTTGATTGTAATATCCACAGGTGTGTTTGACTGTAGTGTGTTTGACTGTAATATCCACAGGTGTGTTTGACTGTAGTGCGTTTGATTGTAATATCCACAGGTGTGTTTGACTGTAGTGTGTTTGATTGTAATATCCACAGGTGTGTTTGACTGTAGTGTGTTTGACTGTAATATCCACAGGTGTGTTTGACTGTAGTGTGTTTGACTGTAGTGTGTTTGATTGTAATATCCACAGGTGTGTTTGACTGTAGTGTGTTTGATTGTAATATCCACAGGTGTGTTTGACTGTAGTGTGTTTGACTGTAATATCCACAGGTGTGTTTGACTGTAGTGTGTTTGACTGTAGTGTGTTTGACTGTAGTGTGTTTGATTGTAATATCCACAGGTGTGTTTGACTGTAGTGTGTTTGACTGTAATATCCACAGGTGTGTTTGACTGTAGTGTGTTTGACTGTAATATCCACAGGTGTGTTTGACTGTAGTGTGTTTGACTGTAATATCCACAGGTGTGTTTGACTGTAATATCCACAGGTGTGTTTGACTGTAGTGTGTTTGATTGTAATATCCACAGGTGTTTTTGACTGTAGTGTGTTTGACTGTAATATCCACGGGTGTTTTTGACTGTAGTGTGTTTGACTGTAATATCCACAGGTGTGTTTGATTGTAATATCCACAGGTGTTTTTGACTGTAGTGTGTTTGACTGTAATATCCACAGGTGTGTTTGACTGTAGTGTGTTTGATTGTAATATCCACAGGTGTGTTTGACTGTAGTGTGTTTGATTGTAATATCCACAGGTGTGTTTGACTGTAGTGTGTTTGACTGTAATATCCACAGGTGTGTTTGACTGTAATATCCACAGGTGTGTTTGACTGTAGTGTGTTTGATTGTAATATCCACAGGTGTGTTTGACTGTAGTGTGTTTGATTGTAATATCCACAGGTGTGTTTGACTGTAGTGTGTTTGACTGTAGTGTGTTTGACTGTAATATCCACAGGTGTGTTTGACTGTAGTGTGTTCGACTGTAGTGTGTTTGACTGTAATATCCACAGGTGTGTTTGATTGTAATATCCACAGGTGTGTTTGACTGTAGTGTGTTTGATTTTAATATCCACAGGTGTGTTTGACTGTAGTGTGTTTGATTGTAATATCCACAGGTGTGTTTGACTGTAGTGTGTTTGATTGTAATATCCACAGGTGTGTTTGACTGTAGTGTGTTCGACTGTAGTGTGTTTGACTGTAATATCCACAGGTGTGTTTGACTGTAATATCCACAGGTGTTTTTGACTGTAGTGTGTTTGATTGTAATATCCACAGGTGTGTTTGACTGTAGTGTGTTTGACTGTAATATCCACAGGTGTGTTTGACTGTAATATCCACAGGTGTGTTTGACTGTAGTGTGTTTGATTGTAATATCCACAGGTGTGTTTGACTGTAGTGTGTTTGATTGTAATATCCACAGGTGTGTTTGAATGTAGTGTGTTTGACTGTAGTGTGTTTGACTGTAATATCCACAGGTGTGTTTGACTGTAGTGTGTTCGACTGTAGTGTGTTTGACTGTAATATCCACAGGTGTGTTTGATTGTAATATCCACAGGTGTGTTTGACTGTAGTGTGTTTGATTGTAATATCCACAGGTGTGTTTGACTGTAGTGTGTTTGATTGTAATATCCACAGGTGTGTTTGACTGTAGTGTGTTTGATTGTAATATCCACAGGTGTGTTTGACTGTAGTGTGTTCGACTGTAGTGTGTTTGACTGTAATATCCACAGGTGTGTTTGACTGTAATATCCACAGGTGTTTTTGACTGTAGTGTGTTTGATTGTAATATCCACAGGTGTGTTTGACTGTAGTGTGTTTGACTGTAATATCCACAGGTGTGTTTGACTGTAGTGTGTTTGATTGTAATATCCACAGGTGTGTTTGACTGTAGTGTGTTTGACTGTAGTGTGTTTGATTGTAATATCCACAGGTGTGTTTGACTGTAGTGTGTTTGATTGTAATATCCACAGGTGTGTTTGACTGTAGTGTGTTTGACTGTAATATCCACAGGTGTGTTTGACTGTAATATCCACAGGTGTGTTTGACTGTAGTGTGTTTGATTGTAATATCCACAGGTGTTTTTGACTGTAGTGTGTTTGACTGTAATATCCACAGGTGTGTTTGATTTTAATATCCACAGGTGTTTTTGACTGTAGTGTGTTTGACTGTAATATCCACAGGTGTTTTTGACTGTAGTGTGTTTGATTGTAATATCCACAGGTGTGTTTGACTGTAGTGTGTTTGACTGTAATATCCACAGGTGTGTTTGACTGTAGTGTGTTTGATTGTAATATCCACAGGTGTTTTTGACTGTAGTGTGTTTGACTGTAATATCCATAGGTGTTTTTGACTGTAGTGTGTTTGACAGTAATATCCACAAGTGTGTTTGATTGTAATATCCACAGGTGTGTTTGACTGTAGTGTGTTTGACTGTAATATCCACAGGTGTTTTTGACTGTAGTGTGTTTGACAGTAATATCCACAGGTGTGTTTGACTGTAGTGTGTTTGACTGTAATATCCATAGGTTTTTTTGACTGTAGTGTGTTTGATTGTAATATCCACAGGTGTGTTTGACTGTAGTGTGTTTGATTGTAATATCCACAGGTGTTTTTGACTGTAGTGTGTTTGACTGATATCCACAGGTGTGTTTGACTGTAGTGTGTTTGACTGTAATATCCACAGGTGTGTTTGACTGTAGTGTGTTTGACTGTAATATCCATAGGTGTTTTAGACTGTAGTGTGTTTGACTGTAATATCCACAGGTGTGTTTGACTGTAGTGTGATTGATTGTAATATCCACAGGTGTTTTTGACTGTAGTGTGTTTGACTGTAATATCCACAGGTGTGTTTGACTGTAATATCCACAGGTGTGTTTGACTGTAGTGTGTTTGATTATAATATCCACAGGTGTTTTTGACTGTAGTGTGTTTGATTGTAATATCCACAGGTGTTTTTGACTGTAATATCCACAGGTGTGTTTGACTGTAGTGTGTTTGATTGTAATATCCACAGGTGTTTTTGACTGTAGTGTGTTTGATTGTAATATCCACAGGTGTTTTTGACTGTAGTGTGTTTGACTGTAATATCCACAGGTGTTTTTGACTGTAATATCCACAGGTGTGTTTGACTGTAGTGTGTTTGACTGTAATATCCACAGGTGTGTTTGACTGTAGTGTGTTTGATTGTAATATCCACAGGTGTTTTTGACTGTAGTGTGTTTGACTGTAATATCCACAGGTGTGTTTGACTGTAATATCCACAGGTGTGTTTGACTGTAGTGTGTTTGATTGTAATATCCACAGGTGTTTTTGACTGTAGTGTGTTTGACTGTAATATCCACAGGTGTGTTTGATTGTAATATCCACAGGTGTTTTTGACTGTAGTGTGTTTGATTGTAATATCCACAGGTGTGTTTGACTGTAGTGTGTTTGATTGTAATATCCACAGGTGTTTTTGACTGTAGTGTGTTTGATTGTAATATCCACAGGTGTGTTTGACTGTAGTGTGTTTGATTGTAATATCCATAGGTGTTTTTGACTGTAGTGTGTTTGACTGTAATATCCACAGGTGTTTTTGACTGTAGTGTGTTTGACTGTAATATCCATAGGTGTAGATGAAGCGATGATCGTCACACTGATGTTCTCGGGACACAGAATGGCCGTCTGTACCTGCACAATCTCCACTGATCTTCCAAACGAAGCCATCATCGTCGGGACCAAAGGCACCATCAAGGTCTGTTCTCATTCCTGCTCATGTAGAACCGAGATCATGTAAATATTTGATCATATATTACTGTAACTGCTGTCATATTCCGGCAAATACAGCTTTTAAAGTGAAATTATTGTTGTACTGTTGAAACTAAATCACATACACCCAAACATCTCGTGATCGTGATTCAGATTATTTACATTCATTCATTTGGCAGATGCTTTTTTCAAAGTGCAGTGTACATTACTTTTTAATAATAATACTTTTTATTCATTTTATAGCACCTTTCATACATAAAATGAATTCAATGTGCTTTATAGGTCATAAAAACAAAATTTAAACCATTGAAATATATATATATATATATATATATATATATATATATATATACACACAGTATATATATATATATATACACACAGTATATATATATATATATATATACACAGTATATATATATATATATATATATATATATATATACACACACACACATCTTTATTCACATAGTTGACAAGTATTAATACTATGACTAAAGAGACTTAAAATACATACAGTGCATTTAATTAGCAAAATTTTTTTTTTATAGTATGTAATGTTTTATAAGGTAACAATAAGGTTCCATTTGTTAATATTAGTTAACTACCTTAATAAACATGAACTAATAATGAAAAACACTTCCAAAGCATTTATTAATGTTAATGTCAACATTTACTAATACATTATTACAATCAAAAGTTGTTAATGTTAATATTATTTAATGGACCTGAGCTGACATGAACTAACCATGAATAGTTATACTTGTGCTTAAGAAAGATTATTAAATACTGAAACAAATGTATTGCTTGTTAGTTAATGCACTAACAACCAGTAAAATTTATTTTTAAATTAACTTTAAAAAGATATGTTTCCAAACGCTTGGAGCTTGTCTTGTTTATCATCATCAGTCTATAAATGTATGATTTATAAACCACACAGATTTCTCAGTTTAAAGTGATGGATTCTCGGAATCAAACCCAATAGTTTAGTTGTATCAGTGGAACTACAGGAATGATCCGTCTGTGAGTTTTACAGGCACGCGTTGCACATTCAGAGCTGCATCTTCTGTTATGTTTGTGATCAGATTCCAGCACATATGTGGTGCCCGACGTCACTGATGGTGAACGGTGTGGAGACTCAGTATCCGCTGCCTGAACCCGATCTCCCGCTGAACTTCACCAACAGCACAGGCATGCGTTACGAGGCAGAAGAGGTCCGGCACTGCCTGATCACAGGTCAGATCACATGGCATGATACGACTAATGTCAATGTGAATCGCTGGATTAAAGGGAGAGTTCACCCAAAAATGAACATTAGCCCATGATTTACTCACCCTCAAATCATCCTAGGTGTATATGACTGTCTTCTTTCAGACGAATATAATCTTGAGTAATATTAAAAAATGTCCTGGCTCTTCCAAGCTTGGAATGGACAGATGCACTTTTCCAGGCACATATATTCAAACGCACATAACTATAGAATCAATTCTTAATACGCATGTGAACGCCATCAGCGCCTATCACAGGTTCACGTTTAAAGTCTGTTTAGAGAGAACAGGTCGTCTTAGCGGCCCCTAATTTAATAACAAATGATCATTTAAGACGGAAGTGAATCAATCAAAACTAACTTTAGCTGGAAAAAACATTCAAGAACCACTATAAAACCAAACCAATCTCTGTTACCTTAAATTATATGTTTATCTCTGTAAAGCTGCTTTGAAACAATCTACATTGTTAAAAGCGCTATATAAATGAGGATGACTTGACTTTTATGATGGATAGATGCACTTATGATGGATAGATGCACTTTTATAATGTATAGATGCACTTTTATAATGTATAGATGCACTTTTATGATGGATGGATGCACTTTTATGATGGATAGATACACTTTTATGATGGATGGATGCACTTTTATGATGTATAGATGCACTTTTATGAAGGATAGATGCACTTTTATGATGTATAGATGCACTTTTATGGAGAGATGCACTTTTATCATTTATAGATGCACTTTTATGATGGATGGATGCACTTTTATGATGTATAGATGCACTTTTATGAAGGATAGATGCACTTTTATGATGGATAGATACACTTTTATGGAGAGATGCACTTTTATCATTTATAGATGCACTTTTATGATGGATGGATGCACTTTTATGATGTATAGATGCACTTTTATGATGGATGGATGCACTTTTATGATGTATAGATGCACTTTTATGAAGGATAGATGCACTTTTATGATGGACTGATGCACTTTTATGATGGATGGATGCACTTTTATCATGTATAGATGCACTTTTATGATGGATAGATGCACTTTTATGATGGATAAATGCACTTTTATGACGGACAGATGCACTTTTATGATGGATGGATGCACTTTTATGATGTATAGGTGCACTTTTATGATGGATGGATGCACTTTTATGATGTATAGATGCACTTTTATGATGGATGGATGCACTTTTATGGAGAGATGCACTTTTATCATTTATAGATGCACTTTTATGATGGATAGATGCACTTTTATGATGATAGATGCACTTTTATGATGTATAGATGCACTTTTATGATGTATAGATGCACTTTTATGATGTATAGATGCACTTTTATCATATATAGATGCACTTTTATGATGGATATATGCACTTTTATCATATATAGATGCACTTTTATCATATATAGATGCACTTTTATGATGGATGGATGCACTTTTATGATGGATAGATGCACTTTTATGATGGATAGATGCACTTTTATGATGGATAGATGCACTTTTATGATGGAGGGATGCACTTTTATGATGGATAGATGCACTTTTATGATGGAGGGATGCACTTTTATCATATATAGATGCACTTTTATGATGGATGAATGCACTTTTATGGACTTCAAAACAGAAACAGCCATTCACTGTCATTATAAAGTTTGAAAGAGCCAGGACAAATTTTAATATAGAGAAGACATATACACCTAGGATGAGTTGAGAGTGAGTAAATGATGGGCTAATGTGAACGGTCCCTTTAAAGACCCTCAGCTCATGAAATCATGGAGTCTGATGATGTATTGCAGGTTTGAAGGAGAGTCCCTGCATGTCTCACGCAGACTCAGCTCTGCTAGTGGAGATCATGGATGAAGCCAGGAGACAGGTGGGCGTGGTCTACAGCCAGGACAGCCAATGAGCTGCCTCCATCACTGCTCATTAAAATAGGTCAATAAAAGCTGTTGGGTGCTATTTTTTGATTCAGCCACAAAATAAACTCAGTGTTATACTGTTGACATCATGTGTCTTTCTGGTCGCACTTATCTGCATATGGTATTATTAGATGGTTCAGATTTCTTGGTAACACTTTAAAAATAAAGTTCATTAACATTAGTTTGCATGAACTGCACTTATACAGCATTTATTAATCTTTGTTAATTTAGACAATTATTAATGCATTATTAAAATCTTGTTAACATTGCTAACGTTAACAAAGATTAATAAATACAGTAACAAATGTATTGCTCATGGTTAATTCAAAGTAAACTAATGAACCTTATTGTAAAGTGTTACC
The DNA here is from genome assembly GCF_051911475.1 of Siphateles boraxobius. Classification (NCBI taxonomy): domain Eukaryota; kingdom Metazoa; phylum Chordata; class Actinopteri; order Cypriniformes; family Leuciscidae; genus Siphateles; species Siphateles boraxobius. The sequence continues at coordinate 5,540,986 of NW_027508942.1, forward strand.
AATTTCTCCATAAGCTAAAACTACTTGTTTAAACTATAAAGATTAGAAATCATTCAAATTGCATTTTCTCCACTCAGCCAGTCTTGTTAATTTTCATAAAGTTGTGCATTTCATGGTGTTAATACATTTCAGAGTTGTATTTAAAGAACATTTTTTCTACTTTGTACATGTCGATGAGCATTTTATTAGTGAACTTTAGCTTCATTTCACATCCAACAAGGCTTTATTGTTTATATGGCTGGACAGACACTTTATTGTTAAGTAACCTTGAGCAGAAACACAGGAAGTATTCAACACAAGAGCAGTTTATTTAAAGCTAATAATGGAGTATTTAGACCTCTTTCTAACCCCTTCAGTATATCACTTAGTGCATTATTGAAAAGTGGGTTGCACTATATTTTACAGTATGTTTACTTGGTGAACTTGTCTAAGAAAGTACTGGGAAATATAAGGTAACTACATAAGGTTAGGTTTATGAGCAGGTTCAGTTAGTACAATAAGTACATGGTATGAACATTTGGAACAGGACTGAAAAATGAAATGGAAAACATGCACCTCAATTTCTTTCTTTAGGAGTGGCCACATTTTTTTCATGTCTGTTACATAAAGTAGATTAATCTAAAAATTGATCTTTAAAAGATAGCAACAATAAGACCATCAAAGCTAGTCTGACATTTCAGTCTGTTTATATGCAATTGGCCCCATAAATCACTGATATGTAATAATAAAACAGTAGTCCGGATAAGTGCTCATCTCCTTTATTAATTCAGTCTTGAGTAATACAACACGTCAGATGATACTAAGTACATCTTGGACCCTAGAGACAAGAAGCGGGTGGATCTACACACACACACACACACACACACTCACACACTCACACACTCACACAGGAGCAGCAGAGAGAATGGAAATGAACAGGAGAGATGGCTGGGAATGTTACAGTTGCTGCTCAATCAATATTCAATCTCTCACTCATAATCGTTCCCTTACTCCACTCAAACACAACTGAAATGAGCTGGACATCCCAATGGCAACATTTCAAAAAAATATATACTGCCGCACATTGGTTGCCTCGTCCCACATACAATGGTCTCATGGTCTAGTGCAACACAGAATGTAACATCATTAGGAGTGTGAACACAGACATGGTGCAAATAAAGCGCAGACAGAGGGACACTACAAGTAAAACAAACACAACTAGAGTTATGCGAGAGCCCTTGGCCACTCGGGAACCGTTATTAGGTTAGTTTCAGTAAGCCGTTTGTTCGCTCACGTTCACGACTCGTCTCTGCTTCGCCAGGGCATGCACACACAAGCACACAGACTTTAATGAGTAACACAACGCTGGATGAACATGATATTATGGTCGGCACGTGTGCCATTGAGACTGGAAAGGAAAAAATAAAGTGAGAACAACGTCTAAGTGATGATGGTCCACTGGCCTGTGTGGGAGGAGCCAGGCTTCTGTGATGACGTCAGTCACCAGTCTGAAAGCCTGCTGGGGAGGGTGGAGGGGGGTGATGTATGAACAGCAGAGGAGTGTGTGTTACGGTCCGGTGGTGCTTACTGCACTGGGACGACACGCATGGTGTTAGTGTAACCGGAGCCTGGGCGCCAGCCGGTCAGGACGATCACAACATCACCGGTCTTGAAGAATCCACGAGCTTTACCTGAGAGAGAACAGAGGGTTTGATATGAACAGCTTCAAATGCATCCAGATTCATAACAGCTTCATCCCCCACGTCAGAAGACTGCTAGCGTCCGGAGTGCATTAAGGGTTTTCTGTTAGAACGGTGTCGTGTTAGCGGCCCAGAAGTTAATAACTAACGATGGAAGTGAACCCACGAGCCTTAAATTTAAATTCTAACACAACTCTGATGCACAAAATATGTAGCTACTTGTCAAACAGTTATGTTTTTTTCTTTTTTTTTTATGCAATTCAAGGGATTTTCAATGCATGATTTTGGCAGGATATTCTAATAAAGGCCTTTCACAAATATACCCATTTATTATAGTCTGAAATGAAAAACAAACAATGAGAAACGTACAAGAGCAGAGTTTTCTGTCTGCTCACAGACATCTCTGCATCGCTACTCTTAACTGATCTGCAAATACGGATTCATTGCTAAAACGTGATCATGGATGAACGCACACAGTTGTCTTTTTGACTGTTTACGCTCAATGAGCCGTGGACAATAACTCAATGTGTCACTCACAGGCTGTTTAAGAGGCGGCTTTAAAGAGTGCTAAACCTGTGGGAATGAGTAAAAATATGCAACAAAACTCAGGCCCTGTAACACAAACACTATTCAACCAGAGAAACGAGACGAGTGAGTGAGAGGAGGCGGGTGTGTGTCAGCTGGCTGTCACAGAGAGTGAGAAAGTGCAGCTGGTATCGGTGTATTGATACTAAATTATATAAAATGTTTCCAATGCTAATTTTCCGCAGTATCAATATGCATTAAAAAAAACAAAATCTATATTTCTGCGTGTGTGTGTGTGTGTGTGTGTGTGTGTGTGTGTGTGTGTGTGTGTGTGTGTGTTCGTGTGTGTTCGGAACGACTTGAGGGATCCTAATCTTTTAGTGTGATTTACTCCCTAACCATTTACAAGAGAATATCGACTAGTGTATTCAAATCTGTTTTTGATTTGAAAGGTTTTATAGTAAATTTCAGCCTTTAGTAATATCTGTTTCTTGTCTTACCAACTTCCATGGCAAAGTTGACCCTCAGGTCCACATCCTCGGCCCACACATCATTAGAAGGATTGTTGTAGAATATGGGGAAGATGCCGCGGTACAGATGAGCCTGCCGAGCTGTCTGCTCGTTACGGGTCACGGCTATAATTGGGGCACGTGGGCGGTACCGGGAGATCAGATGAGCAGACCTGGAATAGAAGAAATGAGTGTGTTAGGAGAGAAAAAACAAATCTGTGATGTAAAATGTTCTGAGGACTCAAGAAAAAACTTCTTACTAAAGATAACTTACTAAAAGATAAGCTGGTCAGGGACAGATGTGAATAGATGTGTGTGACTTACCTACACTGCAAACCCACCCACACTAGCACACACACAGCTGACCCAGAGACATGTGACTAAATCAAACTAAGGTTAAACCCTACTCCATTCTCTTGCATAGTCCACACACACACACACACACACACACACACACACACACACACACACACACACACACACACACACACACACACACACACACACACACACACACACACACACACGGGAAAAGGGTCAGGGAATGAGGATAATTTAAATCAATATTCTGTTATTATCCAATTAATTTTGCATCACCATGCTGCTTTTAGTGAACAGAAGAATGCCTTTTTACTGAAATGGTGAATAACTAATATATTCAGGAAAAAAAAAATGCAGCAAAAAAAATAAAAATAATAATATACACACACATACATATTACAGTTTAATTTGGTGGCAGTACTTTGTTTTAGAAATGTTATTACCTTATTCAGCAAGGACACATTAAATTGATCAAAACGGCAGTAAAGACATTTATAATCTACCAAAACTATTTCAAATTAATGTTGTTTTGAATTTGATGAAAATGCACTTTCCAAACTTAAATGGTTGTAATTCAAGAATGCTTTGGAATGTAGCCCTACATTTAGTCTTGTATTAACGAAGACACTCAGCAGATTATTGCTGAAGTGAAAGCACTTCACATGAAAGTTCGGAAAAGTTATGGAAGTTTAAATTTACTGTAATAAATATGATTATTTTATATAAAATACATTTTACAAAATAATTGCATTTATTAATGTAAAAGTATTAGTAAAAAATAAAATAAAATAAAAACACCACTTGGTTAGACATGGCTTTGATTTTTTTTTTTTTGGTGCTGTACTAAAAATAGCCACCGGGTGTCACCCACATTCTATTGATTTTTTTTTTTAATGCATTCAAATGTGTAATAAAAATATTCAATGTCTGTACAAATATCACCTCCATCACAAAATATGGATACACAACCCACTAGGGAAGAAGATTGCTAAAAGAAATTGGAGTACTGTTTCCATATTAACGCAACGCCCAATTTCACAACGGTTTTCACAGGATGAATTTTGAATTAAGCTTTCAAATGATACCTAATTTATGATAATTACTAAAATGCGAATTATGAAAAAAGGCACGAAAAAAAAAAAAAAAACAGGACGGTGATAGTTTTTCTCAATCCCGTTCCTGAAAATCATAGCAATCAGCCGACTTCAGATAACCATAACTTTTGTTACTGACAAACGAAGGCAGAAAAAACGATTTGGAAAGGGCTTGAAACCAGCTTTCATATGGTATGAAAACCTGTAATGAGCTCAATTTCACCATGTGAAATTGCGCTTATTTCAGGTTTTTAGCATCACATATATATGCCCATATATATACCCATATATATATATATATATATATATATGGTGATGTGCATTATATTCCAGCCCTTTTGTCTCACCTGTTGGATGCTGACTCGCCCCTCAGGCCCTCCCCTCTTACCTGCCAGTCTTGGTGAGCACGATAAGGGCGCTGGCGCGGCATTTGAAGGAGGACTCGACAGCGCCCACAGCTACAGCATCTGAAGGATCGCGTGTCAGAAGAGTGGAGCGCCTCAGCTCCTCAAACAGCTGCCGGTGGAACGTGGCTGCCTCTGCCTCACGGGCAATCTGACAGCGCCACCCGGTGGAGGGAGGGGGAAGGGAGGGGTTATACACAATCATACCGTCAACCACTCAGACAGAGAGAAATACACAGAGACACACATGGACAAGAATGTTTATGCTAGTCCTGTACTGTTCCAAAGCTCTCGAACAGTCGTAAAAATTATTTATTATTTTGTAATTTAAGTTATTATTATAATTTAAATACATTAGTATGATTAACCCTCTGGTGCTCTTCACGTGTCGGTCAAAAAAAATACAGAAATTTTATTTTTATTTCAATTAAATGAATGTGCTATATGCTTTTATGCTTTATTTATAATTTATTCACTTTGAGTTTCCAACTTACTGTCACAAATCAGACTGAACCCTCTGGGGCCGGCGCGACCAGCTCGCTTTTTTATCATCAGTGCAAAAGAGACTCAAGTAACTCTGTTGATTTTTGTCATACAGACAAGTGTTATACATCATTCAAAACTGTTAAATGTCTTGTGTATACTTGTCAAATATTCTGCACTCTCTCAATGTTAATTTCATTCTGAAACTCGATAAAAAAATGACCTGTAACTCAGCAAATGGTTGTCACACAGACTTGAGACATATGTCTTTACAAAGCTTGAAGTCTCTATTTGTTTTTGATATGATTTACAAATATTCTCCATTTAAGTAATCCGTATGAAAGCAACGACATATAGTTTCGCAAACGACTTTAGCTCTAATATGACCAACCCACGCGTGTTTATGTTTGATAAAACTCAGCATGAAATAAAAGTGGGCTAGTATGAGGGTTTACTCTGGTCTAAACATTCTAATATTCACCATATTAGGGTTTACTGTTAAATACTGTGTTCGTGCTCAAACGTAGATATGTATAATGTGGTAAAAATAATGTTTCATAGTTTGGAGCGGCTTGATTGCTTCAGTAAATGTTCTCTTCACGCGCTGTAGGTTTGAGTCACTCGCGCTGTGCGTTTGAAAAGCAAAACGCACCAAACATTAGGCTTCATGTTTTTACTCCAATCTCATTTCATAAAGTCATAAGGAATGGAAACATTTGGAGTAACAATGTAACATTCCTTTTAAACCATTTATAGGCGTCTGCTACAGGCTATTCTTATTTTATGCAGCAGTATATGCCTAGGAGGCACAGGTGTGTTCTTTCTCAGGCGTGAAACACATCAATATTCATGATTCACCCTTACTCGCATAGACCTTTCTTACACAAAACATTATAAATTTTAAATCAATATATTGTTTTATCTGAATGAGTACGAAGGATGATTTTCACAGTTTTGAAGCAAATATTCTAGGCTACGCGATACTTCTTTCTTCAAAAGTCTTGAGGAAATAATCAGTATGGGTTTCAGGACCTTATTTCAGTGACAATTTTTTTGTTTTTTCACGAACCACGCATAAACGTCATTATCTCAAAACTATAAAGTTTTACATACATGCTGCTGACATATTATTGTAGCAGTGTTTGTGCTGAATACAGTTTAATCAGACTTTAGCCATGAAAATGTCACAAGTAATTGACATTTGTGCTTATTTCTGAGCATGTCAGAACACCTCCAGGACCCAGAAGGTTAAGTTTGATCTCTTTTCAAAGACAACACTCAGCAGATTATTGCTGAAATGAAAAAGGTTTTGAAAAGTGAACTTTGAAAACAGCTGCAGAATTTAATGCTTATTGTTATAAAAAAAAGTGCAAAAATACTATTTTCAATTTTTATATGAAATGTATCATTTTCAAAAACATGTTTTACTCTAAAACTGAGAAAAATCAAAGCCTAAAACTGAGAAAAATCAAAGCCTAAAACTGAGAAAAATCAAAGCCTAAAACTGAGAAAAATCAAAGCCTAAACAAATTGTGTTCAAAATTTGACCCTGAGATCTCAAAAAATGAGCTTTCAGTCAGTTTGTTTGGCTGCGGTACCAAAAGTTGTTTTTGCCGCAAGGAGCGCAAGTGTGACTTTTTCAGGTCCATTTCAACCTTTCTGTCCATGATTTTTTTTCCACATTTTTGTTTTGGTAAAGGTTTTGGGAGTTTCCAAACACAAGTTTCGTATCGATTAAGAAAGAAAAACTTAAAAAACGGTTTTCTTCATCAGAGCACTAGAGGGTTACATTTTTTTTTAATGAATTTTTAGGATTATAGCATTTCCTTGCAGATGGACATCATTAACATTGACAGTGTGCCATGTGTCTCTCTCATTTCTCTCTCTCTTCCAGCCCTCTTCTGTCCCTGCTCTTCCTACTCCCTGACTGTGCCGAGCTGGTTTTCCACATCATTTCCATACTGCCCGCCTACCTGCCAGACCCAGTGAGGACTATAAACGCAGAGGCCAGGATTTTAAAGGAGGCCTCCACAGCGCCAATGGCGATGGCCTCGGCGGGGTCGGTGGAGTGGCCCAAACAGCGGCGCAGGTCCTCAAACACCTGCCGGTGAAACATGGCCGCCTCTGCCTCACGAGCGATCTGATGCAGCCAGCGCATGATACGACAGGCAGAACAAAGAAGAGAGACAGACACGCCCATACATGAGATAAGGGGTGGAGAACAGAGGTGAGGAGAGTCAAGAGTAAGAAAATCAAAATGAATTGAGTGAGGAAAAAGAAGAGACAGTAGAGAAAAAAAGGAAGGGAAATTAATGCAGGTGTTAATTCAGAAAAAGTATTAGTACAAAAAACAAAATGAATATTAGAACACATTCACTCTCTCTCAGTAAATTATTAAATACACATTAACATTACAGTGAAAACCACCACCATTAAATCACGAATATTATGACATATATAAAACAATGACTAGTAAAGTGTAAGGCTGTAACGGACTTGTGATGATAGAGTTAAAGAAATCATGCAAAAGAAAGTTAAAAGTGGTTGCTATATTTGTTGAAGATCACATGACTTCAACATGCAAGTCAAAATGAAGAGGAAAGGTTGAGCACATGACAGGAAATCATGCTGGTTTTCAGAAAGCTTTGAACTCATTGAAGCTGGTTTGTTCTTTTGAGAATGTTTAAAGGTTTGTTAAAGACAAGGGACTTATTCCCAACTTCAGGAGTTAAAGGCCATATCTGTGATGACTGGGCAAACATGTGACTGCTAACTCAAACATGCAAACCTTGAGCACAATGCAGAACAGTTTACAAGCTCATCAAGAACTGGCAGACAGAAAAAGTGTCTTGTAAGAAGGCTGTTGTCTGTAACTGACCCTGACAACTGAGACAAATAAAACTAGCAAGTGAAGGCAAAACACATGCGTATGAGAGAATGAAAGAAATGAAGGATGTTGTGATATTCAAGAAATATTATGGGTTAAAAACAAAACATACAGTGGGGTCTACATTTTTAGAGTACATTGGAAATTTAGGTCTCAAAATGTAATTTAAAACCTGGGGAAAATATATATTTTTAAGTAATTTGTATAATAATATTTCAGATTCTACAATATTTCTAGGCGATTAATCAAATGTAAGTAAATGAGTGACATCCGCTTTGTAGAGACAAATACCAAAAAACAATTTTTGACAGTTCACTTAGTTATGATGGTATAATTTGCAATAGAATTATGGAATAAAGTGCTTTAACCAAAAAAAAAAAAAACAAGCTTCTCATTTCTGCTTTTAAATGACCCACAAACCTCCACTGTATGTGTATTGTAAACAATACCCAATGTTTTTACAAACAGAGACAAGAGAAAATTATTTTTGTTGGTGATCGACAGCATGCCACAAAATGCTGTCCATAATTTGCATTTAACCCGTAAAATTCCTTTGAAAATTCTCTTAATTAGTATTTTTAGATGAGAAAGTTATGCATTAATAAAATGTGCGAGTCGGGTACTAAACCGTTTAGCTGTCTAACAGTGTTAATGTGCATGTCAGTAGGTGGGGGGCGCTCTCACCATGTGTTGGGTGCGTACGGCCTCCAGAGGATAGTCTCCCTTCGCAGTCTCTCCACTCAGCATGATGCAGTCGGCACCGTCCAGAACAGCGTTGGCCACATCACTGCCCTCGGCACGTGTGGGACGAGGCTTCTTGATCATGCTCTCCAACATCTAGAAACACATGAGACTTGAGTGGGCTTGAGCATACAGTGCCAGTAGTAATGGTTAGATATTTGGGGTGTCACAATACAAAGTATAGTTCAGCCAAAATGAAAATTACCGTGTGAAAAAAAAAAAAAAAAAAAAAGTTTACAGAGTTTAAGTGTCAGTACTACATTAAACTACTATTTAATGTATAATAATGCAATGGGGAATATGTGTTGGTCCTGATGAAGCCAAATGTCACCAGTAAAAAGGGGCCAACATTATTTTAAATACATCTAGCCAGTGACAGTGTGCAAGCATGCACTTCTAAATTAATTCTATATTTTCAGCTTCAGAATCATGAATATTTTTATTCTGGTGTCTCTATTGTCCAGTGCATTGGGTTTCCAACACCAAGTCCAAGACTATTTATTTACACCCACAATGTAATGCCAAATTTAGCATTTGAACTAACTGTACATTTTTTGTTAGCCTTTAACCATGTCTTGGAGTATCGCAATAATATCGTATTGTGAGTTCAGTATCGTGATATATATCGAATCGTGACATGAGGGTATCATTACACTAGGGCTGGGTATTGTTAGGAATTTCTCAATTTTGATTCTTGAGGCTTCGATTCGATATTGATTTATTAGCTTCGATATTGATTCAATAATAAGTAAATACACAAAGTAATTAAGTACGTGAGTATATTTTTAAATAATGTGTGCAGTATTACCAATGTTTAAGAAAAAATTGACCCCAGCATGTTTCCTGTCATGGTTTATTTAGCAGAACAAACTGTACAATATTGTACATGTGTTGAATACAAACCACAACTGTAACAAACAGGTGCTTTATTAACACCTCTAAAGTGCATGTAACTGTAAGTAGTAGAAAGTATATTTCTTCCTTCCTATACATTCAAGTTATAAAAGAAATGTAAACAGAAACACAAAATGTGCATACTCATAAAAAAAAAAAAGCGCTTTGTGAGGCACATTTGCACACACGCAAGGACTCTTCCTCTCTGTCGTGCGCGGCTTGGAGCTCACGAGCTCTAGATTTCGGGAGATTTTAACTTATTTGCGTACATCAGAGAGCCGCTATCAATATGCGGGAGACTCCCGGAGACTTATTGTTCTTATTATCATTTAGGGGGGCTTAGGAACATTTTGGGGTAGCTTCAGCCCCTCTAAAATAGGCCTATCGACATCCCTGGTTGGTGATGCAGGCTTTAACGGAGTGCAGCTACAGTCCGTCATCTTGCTGTTTAAAGCAAGTCTTGTACAACGCTGAACGCTCTCACTAGAGTGTTGCCCACAGTGCCGCCACTGGCCGGTGGGCTGAATCGATTCATAGGATTTGATTAATTGATTCATAGGATTTGATGAATCGATATTGAATTGAGAAACAAATAATTGCAATGCATTGATGAATCGATATTTTTACCCACCACTACATTACACTCCATTTGATATTTAGAGCTTGTTTTACAGATGCACATGTCATCATTGTAAGAAAACTTCACATTTACTTTACTGCAGCAATTAAACTGTAATATTGAGCCTATTTAAATATCACAGAAGAGTTATTGGTTCTATACATAATTTGTAAACTCATTCTGCCTCTGGAACAATTTCCATTTTAGAATATTTTCTAGAAAATACATGGATAATAATACAGGATTGTAGCTTAGCTGACCTGTGTGGCACAGATGATCGGCTTTCCTGCCTTGTTGCAGCGACCAATCATCATCTTCTGGGCCAGGAACACCTTTTCCGTGGGGATTTCAATTCCCAGATCACCACGAGCGACCATGATGCCATCACTGGCCTCCATGATCTCATCAAACCTGGCAAATAAAGGGGAGACATTCAAATCCAAATAATTTTTCAATCACATATTGAAACATGAAAAAACTATTCATTACTAAAATGAGCTTCTGCCTTAAATTAATACATTTTTGGCTAACTGTGATTTTGTATATGTACATTTCTGAAATACATAACTTAGACAGGTTCCTCTGATAACAGATCACTCTAAATTGTAAAGTGGACTCGTGCATTTTCTGTAAAGCTGCTTTGAAACGACGTGTATTGTGAAAAGAGCTATACAAATAAATGTGAATTGAACATAACATCTAGTACCGCATATTGAGTGCGATGGTCAGCGCACCTGGAGAAAAAGGTTTAATCCACTCACTTGCGCACACCCTCGTGGTTCTCCAGCTTGCTGATGATCTTGATGTTCTTGCCCTTCTCTCCGAGCACCTTACGAACCTCATGCACATCCGCTGCCTTGCGAATAAAGGAGGCAAAGACCATGTCGACTCCCATCTTTACACCGAACTGCAGGTCCTGGATGTCTTTTTCTGAAACGGCTGGAAGGTCGACTGCGGCCCCCGGCAGATTGACACCCTTCTTACTACCCAGGGTTCCTCCATTCTCAATTTCACAAATCAGATAGTCAGAGCCTGACAAAGAGAGAGAGAGAGATTATTCATAAAACCCTTCCACAGTGTCTACACTAGAGGCGACAAGCATTAAACCACAGACTTATTAACTTGACACTAAACTTCAGCAAAAGCAAAGTGGGTGAAATAAAATATTTATCAATTCCTTTGATTACCATGTTTTCAATAAATAAAAAAAATAGCCACAAATCTATAACTCACCGATTTCCAGGACCTGGAGAGAAATGAGTCCATCATCAATATAGACCTTACTGCCCACTTCCACCACCCTGGTGATGTTCTTGTAGTCCAGCCAGAGGTTATCCTCATCACAGTTCTCCATGAAGGAATCATCTAAGGTCACTTTGATCGAATTTCCCTTCTTCAGCTCAACCTCAGCCGTGCCACTCTGGAACAGACAGATGCATATTTGCAATATTAAAACAAATTGCTAAGGGAAAAATTATTATGCTTTTAAATACTGAATGGTGTAGATTTTAAATTTCTTTAGAACTATATGGTGTTTTATAACCATCTCTCTTATTATATGCACTAATAACAGCTAATTCAGTAGTATACACTGAAATTGACCAGCAGCTGTAACAGTGGGACATCTTTGTATCACCTTGCGTTGAAGTGAAATAAGTAAACTCACCCCTTTAATGAGCCCGGTTCGGATTTCTGGCCCCTTGGTGTCCAGGGCGATGCCCACTGGCCTGTAGTGGATGCTGCCCGGCTCGAAACTGGCACTAGCTTCACGTACATTTTTAATAGTTTCTCCATGATACTGAAATAGAGAAGAAATCAACACTGTGCTTAACAAAACAAAGAAACACTGAATCTTCAGAAAATACTCCAAAAAACATCATAAATGTCTCTAATGGAGACGTTCTTTGTGTAACAGCTAGGGGCGTAAACGATACGCTCATGACACGATTCGATACATATCACGATACTGAACTAATGATACGATATTATTGCGATACTCCAAGACATATGATAAAAGGTTAACAAAAAAAAAAGTCCTGTCGGTTAAAATGCTAAATTTGGTGATTACATTTGAAATATTCATGATTCTGAAGCTGAAAATACAGAATTATTTTAGACGAATATGCTTGCCCTCTTTCACTGAGTAGATATATTTTAAATAATTTAGGCCCCTTTTTACTGGTGACATAAGACATTTGGCATTATCAGGACCTGCAAATATTCCCCCATTGCATTATTATATATAGTAGTTTAATGTAGTACTGACACTAAAACTCCGTAAACTTGAATTTCTCACACAGTAATTTTCATTTTGGATGAACTATACATATAGTCACTGTCCACGATACATAGATGCATTTACACAAGTGAACTTGAATGTCTCACAGCAAAATGATAATTATCTAACAGCGCAGGTTACGTCATGACAATCTTCTATTTGAACACGCTCACACACACGCAACTAAGCAACGGTCAAGGCGTGTGTCTAGACGAGACAAACTGGGTCACACACACTCATGCTGTGCACAAATGATTAGACATGCTTATGTGCATGTAATGTGTGATATGACATGATGCAAAGTTCACCTGTTAAGAGTTTGATCTACTGATCACGCTTTAATAAACCAGGTTAGACAAGCACCTTTGATCCATGGCGTTACATGTGTCATACAGTAGCACTAATCACTTAACCTAGTCACTTTCACTTCAGTAGCTCCTGTACAGGTGCTGGTCAACGAATTAGAATTATTTTAAATAGTGCAATCATGAAATTCTTTGAATGCATTTTTTGTGCAGAAAGCAAATCAGGTGTTCACCGCACCTGTCTTACTCGTTAGACTAATCACAGAACTCGTTATCTGGAAAAAAATTTGCTCAGCTGAGCTTTCCAAAAGGCCCATTTAGGCCATTTAACTGTGACACTGTTGTTTTATTGAATTAGAATAATGGTGAAAGCGTTTCATTGAATTAGAATAAATGCTCAAATTTTTGTTTTCTGTGAAGAGTGTTCACTGTGCAGTATAAAGTCAGGGTTGAGTAGAATTTCTAAGTTGTAAAATCAATCATGGGTAAGCAGCGCGACCTCTCAACCGGAATAGTGGCTCAAATTCAAGCCCTTCGCCAACAAGGCTTGACCCAAACTAAAATTGCTGAGCAGCTCGGCATCAGCCAGTCTTCCATCTGCAAAGCTCTCAAGAAAAACTGCAGCAAGCGCACCAACTGTTCCGGCGTCCGAAAAACTTCTGCTCGCGACAACAAGCCGCTGAGAAAGATCGCAGTCAGCAACCGGTTCAAGTCCACTTCCGAGCTCACCGACTTGTGGAACAAGCAGACCGGCGCTGACGTCTCCAGATCAACCACTTACCGTCGTCTGCGCGAACTCGGCTTCAAATCTCGCGTTCCAGCAGTAAAACCGATGCTGAACAAGAAACAAATGGTGAAACGGCTGAAGTGGGCCAAAGAACACGGCGAGTGGACTGCTGAAGACTGGCAGAAAGTGGTCTTCAGTGACGAATCACGCTTCTGCATCTCCTTCGGTGACCAAGGTCCTCGTGTCTGGCGTCGTGGTGGCGAAACCTACAACCACGAGTGCGTGAAAAGATCCGTCAAGTTTCCCCAGAGCGTTATGGTCTGGGGATGCATGTCCGCTCGAGGTGTAGGGAAACTCTGCTTCCTCAAGAAGACTGTCAATGCTGCCGTATATCAAGATGTTCTGGAAACGTTCCTGATTCCGACTGTTGAGGAACAGTTCGGCGAAGAAGACTTCATATTTCAACAGGATCTTGCACCGGCTCATGCGGCAAAGTCGACCAAAGATTGGTTCACTAAAAAACAGCTTGAAGTTTTGGCATGGCCGGCCAGCTCGCCTGACCTCAATGTCATTGAAAGCCTTTGGGCCATCGTCAAGCGGAAAATTCGCGACAGAAAGCCTACTACGCTGGACCAACTGAAGCAGAACATCGCCACTGCCTGGGAAGCTGTGAGTGCGGAAACTTGCGACAAGCTGGTCAAATCGATGCCGCGGAGACTTCAGGCAGTCATACAAGCCAAAGGGGCAGCCACAAAATACTGAGAAAGTGATGATTGTAATTATAATAAAAATTATTGCAATTCAATGAAACGCTTTCACCATTATTCTAATTCAATAAAACAACAGTGTCACAGTTAAATGGCCTAAATGGGCCTTTTGGAAAGCTCAGCTGAGCAAATTTTTTTCCAGATAACGAGTTCTGTGATTAGTCTAACGAGTAGGACAGGTGCGGTGAACACCTGATTTGCTTTCTGCACAAAAAATGCATTCAAAGAATTTCATGATTGCACTATTTAAAATAATTCTAATTCGTTGACCAGCACCTGTACACTGACAGCTCGACCTCCACACACTCAAGGTCATTAATTGTGTTGGGCAAACAGGCCACCCTTAGGCATCTGGTGTGGACACACAAGCTGTTTGTTTAAGAGTGTGAAATGTTGAATAATATGGCAGAATTTTTTATGTTTAACCCAAACCCCACCATTAGCTAAGCCACATAGGAACATATGAGGGGCAAAATGTCCATGTTCATAAAATGAGAACAGTGATTGTTAAACGCACACTTCCTTTCCTGGTGCCAACTAAACATGTTCACATGTTTTTTGTTTAAACTAGTGTATCTTTAGTTTTTGGAATAATGATGGGCTCAAAGGATATTAACCTGAAATAACCTTTCTGGAAAGGTCTGGCTCATAACAGGCCAGAACTGCTTGAGAAAATTCAAAGAATGATTTCAATTCACGAAACACTTGTGACTATTATTCAGAAATCTGAGATGAATTTTACTTGAAATTTGATCTAATAAGCTTGCAAAACTACAAAAGACATTGCAAAGCTCTTCTCATAGCCAGCGGCTTCTGTATGAACTATCAGTGTGGAAGAGAATGCTGTTGAGACATGATAAGCTCTGCTGGGAAGGAACAGATAAACTATTTATAATAGGCTCACTGTAGATTAGGTTACACACACACACTTTCTTTCTCTGTGGCCTTTGACCCTGTACGTTTTTTAAGCTGTGAACTACATAGATGTTTTAGTATAATTTCTTGTAGAGAATGGCTTGCACCCATTGACTGCACAACTGATGTTGGACATATATAAATAGAATAAGAGAGAGAGAAAGGAGAAAGACAAGCACAAGAGTGTAAATAATGATAAATAGGATGTACCTCATGTGAGCCATGAGAGAAGTTCATGCGAGCAATGTTCATGCCAGACTTGATCATCTCCTTCAGCATGTCCACAGAGCGAGAGGCCGGTCCTGTGGTCACATGACACACAATGCACAATCAATTCCTGCTTCCTCTGGACTTAGGCTATTTGCTTTTTTTTTTTTTTTCAACATCCAGTCTGTTTCATTACATGAAAACAATCCAAGTCAGAACAATGACAGATGAGGGAGAGTTTGGTAAATCTGTTTCAACAACAGCACTCATCAGTAGGGTTGGGTATCGTTTGAATTTGAACGATTCCGATTTCGATTCCGATTCCTTGTTTCGATTTCGTTTCCAAACGATTCTCGATTCCGATTCTTTTAAGAAGCAGGGTCAAAAAAGTTTAGGATATTTTAAATGAGCTAGCTAACCAACGATCTTTCTGAAGGAAATCTAACCTTCTCCATCAATTGTAATTCTATGAAATTTTAACTTTTTATGAACTTTACTATGAATTTCTCACAGGGTTGTTTTCAACTACAATATAAATATCAAATCTATGAACTTGAATATAAATATTATAAATTATGAATATATTTTCACAGGGGGTACACTTTCCTCAAGAGAGCTTTATTTTTGAAAACCTCATGAAAACACATTTACACATGAGTGTATGATGCTGCAGGTAGTTAAACATGTTACCGTGCTCCCACTGATGGGCTAACCTAGTGCAGAATAGCAAATAAACAATAAGAAACAACTTGTAAAAGCTTCGTCATCTGGCGAGGAGAGAGCAACCAGCGAAATAACCTGTGCTCCGAACGGCGTCGAGAGCACTTTTGGAACATATCCATGTCTTGGTTTGATGCTGCGTTCACACCAGACGCGAATAGAGCGTCTGGCACGAGTGATTTCAATGCAAAGACGCGTTACGCGCGTAAAAATTTCCTGCGGCGCGAATGGGGACAGGCCCGCTTTTCAGTTTATAATGTCTATGTTTATATAGACGCGAATACTCCTTTTTTACGTACGTCAATTTCGCTCTTGACGCGCAAATGGATTCAAAGTGTTCAAGCGCATAACTAGACGCGGTAGGCGCAAATTTGACGCGCTATTAGCAGCATTAGGACTAGGGCTGCAACAACTAATCGATAAAATCGATTATAAAAATCGTTGTCAACGAATGTCATTATCGATTAGTTGGTCTGCTTACGTCACTGGGAGCGTTTACTGGTACGCACACACACGCAAGGTCTCTCTCCCTCAGGCGCTCTGCCGAGCGCGCGCGCTACACGGTTTGGAGCAGTCTCTTCTGTCTCGCATGCGCGGGAGTTTGAACTAATTCGCGGGCATCAGGGAGCCGCAATCATAGGGCCGCAATCAATATGCTGGAGACTCCCGGGACTTCCGGGATGTCTGTATTTTGTCTCGAGCATCAGGTTGTGCAATCAGTTCGCTCGCAACGTAAGTGATGGATTAAAATAGCGCTACCGCAGAAATAGGTTAAATTAAAACAGTGTTTACAAAGTGAAGCATTAAATGCAAAGGCAGTTAATAACAGCAGCAGTAAAATATTGTTTTTTAGTCACTGTACTCAGTGGTTTTCAGCGAATGCTTGTGCACTAATGCATAATTTCTCCTGTCCTTTACTCAAGCCTGTTAGCTTGCTGGGTAACGTTACCTCCATTCCGTTCTCTTTTTATAGCATTTGTCTACTAAGTTTTAATTGTTTTTCAAACGCGATCTACTGCGGCTCTACGTTCACACAATTGTTTTCAGTCTGTCTATATTTATTTAATAAATTTATCCTTATATTATTCTTTTATATATTATATATAATATATATTATATTCTTTATCCTTATATTCCTTATATATATATATATAATTAATTTTAAATAAAAATTAAATGAATTATATATTTTAGATGTTTTTAGTTTGTTTTTAGTTCAGATACTCACATCTGAACAACATGTCTGTCTAAATTTGTTTTAACAAAAATTGTGTTAAAACATAATATGTTGGATATCATGTTTGTCAACTTGCCATCAGCAATTATCATTAAAAACAATGCAAATATTGATATTAGTAAAACTCAATGTGTGGCTTTTGCACTTTTTAAAGTACACTTTTACACATAAATACCCTGATTTACGGTTTTATTTAGTTATAATAAAAAAAAAATCTAATTTAATTTCTATCCGATTAATCGAAAAAATAATCGTCCGATTAATCGATTATCAAAATAATCGTTAGTTGCAGCCCTAATTAGGACGACTCTCGAGTTGCTTCGCTCGGTCCACTTCCAGTGGACGCTTTGTTGGTGTTCAGCGGTTTCTTCTTCCGGTCGGCGGACTGTGAAATTTAAACGATACCGGGAAAATCGCAAAGCTAGTCCCGGTTCCAATCGATACTCGATACTCAAGCCTACTCATCAGATAGGTCAGGATTAATTAAACAATTAGTTGACATAATCCACCAGTGCATTTGCTGAACTGTGATCACAGGAGCCTTTTGCAACTACCTTATATTTCTGCTTTATTACAAAATGGAAATCGGAGTTGAATCTGCTGTGTGTGTGTAGTAGGGCTACAGCTATCGTTTTTTTTAGTAATCGAGTATTCTACAGATTAATCGGATAAAAAAAAATATATTTAAGAACATGTGGACATCAAAACATGCAAACTATTTTGAAAATCACAATAAACACCACTTCACATATTTAGAAACATGTATTCTCGTGTGTTGCCGTAGATTTAGAAATTAGTTACGATACAAATCTTGTGAAATGGCGCAAACTGCGTTTCCAGATGAACGTTATAAGCAACCCAAACTCACAGCATGCACAGATGGAGTTTGAGAAATCCGAGACGTGCTCCACGCATATAAATGATAGCAGTGCAACTATGAAACACTGCCGGTTTTTTGCATTCCCACATGCACGTTACTTGAAACCTATAAAAAAAACAGCACATGCAGAGACGGAGTTTGTGTGAAGCAGTGTTTACTGTGAGCGGAGCTGAGGTACTTTTAACATGTAATCTGCACAGATGTAAATAAAGCGTTGTGCTTCTCTGTGGCAAAAAACAGTTATATTGCATATGTTTATTTAACTAAATCGCTGCCTTTATGATTTCACAATATCACTATGCTATATTATGAGTGTAAATGGTTTTAAATATATTGCATAGCCTTAGAAAACGGTGTAATAATGCGGTTCATGGATTCTCGTCCGTGAATAGCGCCACTTCCGGTATTTTGCCGGTTACTCGACACAGGTAAATTGCAATCAAAGATTTTTTTTTTTATTGAGTAGTGCGTGTATATGTCTGAGCATCCACTGACCGATGGTGCAGATGATTCCAGTGTTGCGGGCGATGGTGGGCTCAGAGTCGATGTCCAGCAAACACAAGTGCTCCAGGAAGGTGTCAGCCATGGCAGCATTGAGCTGCTGCGTCTGGATGAAGGCAGAACCCATATCTTGAGCTTTAGTGTGGGACATCGTCGAAGAAACGGGTAATATCCTAGAGAGAGAGAGAGAGAGAGAGAGACCAATGAAATAACATCAACATTATGAATTGACTAATCAGATGTCTGGTGTGTCTGTGTTTAAGACTCCCAAGTCTCATTCTCATGATGGACTGAACAGCAAGAGTAGAAACAACAAGTGATTTAAAACAAGAGTGCATCTTAAAGATAAACAGCAGACTGTAGTGATTAACCCTGATTTAAACTCAGCATAAACAGTGACAGGAACTGAAGCCATAAAAGTCAAATGCATTTTGCTGAGAATTAAGAGTCACATAAAGTCAGCTAAATAGTTCCACTCACACATGCCAGCTCTGCACCTCTCTCTCTCTCTCTGTGTGTGTGTGTGTGTGTGTGTGTAAAAGGAATGTTTACTTTCCATATTAAGCAACAGACTCCAGCACTTAGAAACACTATGAACTATGAACATATACAGTTAATATAACATTCCTTTAGGTCAGGGTTCCTCACATCCAGCCACTGTCCTGCAGAGTTAGCTCAAACCCTGATCATACACACCTATCTGTAATCTTCTATTAACTCTGAAGACTTTGATTAGCTTGTTCAAGTGTGTTTGCTTAGGTCTGGATTTGAGGAACCCTGCTTTTATCACCCAAATCTCATGATCAAAGCACACTAGAACATGACCTTCACAGCATGTGGGGACTGCATTCAAGTGGTTTAATCTCTGGTTTAAAGGGTTAGTTCACCCAAAAATGAAAATTGTGTCATTAATGACTCAATGACAGTTTAAGATATTTTAGATTTAGTCCGAGAGCTTTCTGTCCCTCCATTGAAAATCTATGTACGGTATACTGTCCTTGTCCAGAAAGGCAATAAAGACATCATCAAAGTAGTCCATGTGACCTCAGTGGGTTAGTTAGAATTTTTTGAAGCATCGAAAATACATTTTGTTCCAAAAATAACAAAAACGACGACTTTATTCAGCATTGTATTCTCTTCCGGTTCTGTTGTCAATCCGCGTTCACGAGGCCAGTGACGCTGCTGACGTGTGTCTGGTGCGTCCGTGTATTCGGGTTCAAATAAATATGTCTGGTTAAAAAAAATGCAAGTCTTCCCCTGTGTAGAAATCCTTAGACATGTTGGCAAAGATTGTTTTGTTTACAGCGTGCGTCTCCCCTCAGCACACCTTCTTACACGTCAGCTCGTCTTACGTCAGCGGACTCATGAACGCGGATTGACAACAGAACCAGAAGAAAATACAATGCTGAATAAAGTCGTCGTTTTTGTTATTTTTGGAACAAAATGTATTTTCGATGCTTCAAAAAATTATAACTAACCCACTGAGGTCACATGGACTACTTTGATGATGTCTTTATTGCCTTTCTGGACAAGGACAGTATACCTGACATAGATTTTCAATGGAGGGACAAAAAGCTCTCGGACTAAATCTAAAATATCTTAAACTGTGTTCTGAAGATGAACGGAGGTCTTACGGGCTTGGAACGACATGAGGGTGAGTCATTAATCACATCATTTTCATTTTTGGGTGAACTAACCCTTTAAGGCTGGTAAGCAGACGGTTTCAGGTTTGTTTTCTGAATTACATGTGCACCAGCGAACTGCATCAGAGTCTGTTTGAAAACAAGTTACATTTCATGCAGACTCAATGGTTCAGGGGTAAACACATATTGCTAATACCTAAGGTGTTTTTTGCAAATAAATACAATGGGAAGAGACCTGGGATAAAATTAAGGAAATCAAACCCAGTGTGGAAATAACTCTATAGGTTCAAATTAAGAACCTTAGGTTAAGACAAACTGAACATTCAAATGTACTAATTACTCTAGTAGTTTAGCAATTTAATTTTCCAATCCACACACACAACCCCAATGAGCTGGTCTTTGTGTGCTTGAGCTGACCTGGATTCTTTATCTTAATGTGGAGATTGCGTATGTTACTAAAGCTCAATTTGAAAATGAGGTAAGCCACCTCACACAACCTGAAAGTCACATGTGCACGTGACATCCAGCCAATTACAGCCCTGTTGGCACACACAAATCAAAATCATGATCATGTACGACTGAATTGAGAATTATGAATTCTAAATCAAATGAGATGCATTTAATAATGCAGAAAACTGACTGTTTGCACAGATTATGCATTAAGTAGTCACATGGGAGCTTGTTCTAGTCACATCATGACCAAGGTATGGCACCAGGGTGGGCTTGGCGAGGACTTTACTGCGCTTGCTAATCAAATAAAACCACACTGCATTCCACTGATGATGTCATGGTGGGCTGTTGTACGTGAGGAGATTCACACCACAGCACACACACTCATACTCATACTCTCAATCACGTATTAATGTGATGACTAAGACAGGCAGGGTGGAAAATCCAGGTCCTCCTGTAGTGCAATACACACACTCGAAGTGAAGGGGTGGGGGGTTGGGTAATCCACTTCCTGATACTACAGGTAATTATGCGAAATGTGGTTTTTGTAACTTATAAGATGCTAATGCTACTAGCATATCTGTTGTCATTGTATGTATTTCTATCATGCTATGTGGCTCATCAGACATTAGCCTTAGCATCTGATGCTAACCAGGACACTGAAGGTCAGTGTTTGAATGTCACACGAATATCTTGTTATTATAGGCCTGTTTTATAAAGCCCGTCTCCAAGCCCAATGAACAGGAAGAATTTCACCTACAATGAATTTTAGAGTTCTGAACAAACTGCACAATATAAACAGAATTGCAAAATTTGAATACCTCAAATCATGAGGCTTAAGAAGGTGTGCTAAACATGTTAGCGTTTGGAATTGCACCTTCTAATACCGCAAAACAGACAAATATATATCTATGTATAAAAATATAAATAAAAATGCAAAAGAAACAAAACATATTTAAAGATCCATGTAGGCCTTGCAACCATACAGCAACGCCATGGCAACCACATCATCATGATGGTGAGTCCAGTCAAATTTATTTGTAGTGCTTTTCATTATTCAGAGCTGTGCGATGATATTTACATTTTGCAATGATAAAAAAATCACACAGCCAAGACTACCTATAGTATGTATTGCTTTACACAAGTGTTCTGAATGTTTGGCACAGGTAAGGTCAAGCACATAATATTTGCTCAGTCCTAAATCAATATATTTCCACAGCTGCGTTGGGTCATCTGTGCCTGACCTCATGTCATCATGACAACAACATCCTTCACAGCACTGATGCAGTCTAACTTTAGAGCATGTATTAATCTTCCTTCATCCAAACACACATTCAGTCAGTCACACTGATCTTAAAGGACCCCTGTAGGAAATCATTTTAACCCTTAACTCATCTTTGATCACCAAAATTTCATATCAATTTTTTTTCCTTGAAAAAAAAAAAAAAAAGGATTCATGTCTTAAAATATCTTGAATGTAACTCGACACCATTGCCTCATTTAGTATACGCAGTTCTATGAATATGCAAATGAGCCCCGCCTCCACTCACTCACTCAGAGATCCACTCGTTGACGATCACACGTTGATCTGATTGGTTACAAGGTAGTTTGTGACGTCAGAAACACCAGCGATTTCAAAGCGTGTTTTTGAGACTGTCTTTGGTTCACTGCAGTTTTAAGCAGAAAATACTCAGCAATGCTGTCGACTTATGAATTTACACATGGGTTTAGCATATTAAAAACACCACATAGCCTAAACAACATTTAAAAGCTTGAGCTTCACCACAGGGGGACTTTAATGACTATATATAAAAAGTAATAATCTAATAACTATCATCTGTGCCTAACAAAGCCTAGTTACGTCACTAAGCAGAAACAGCGCACCTAAACCCACCTGTAGGCCCTTCGGCTCTGGGAAGCAAGGCACCGCGTGTCTGTCAGAACCTTCCAGAGGAACACCAGTGTGTGTGACCTTCTCTCCCCAAACACAGCGCTGCAGAACGGGACGCCGGCCAGAAGGAAGTAGCATGCATTGCTCTGCTGAGGTGTTTGAGCCCTAAATCCTCTTCCCTTGTTAAGAGAGGATAAAACACGCAAGCCACACACGCACTTACTGTCCTGTACGAGCAGGCCTTTGCTAAGACTTCGGGCCCACATGAGTCGATACACGCGCACACACACACACACGCCGTTTTAGATGTGGACCGGGCCACTGAGGGCAGTCTAGCCCACCTCAGTCACTGTAGATCACATTACAAACACTGGGCTAAAATAAGAACTGGATACCATAAGACTCTGGACTTGCTGGGATTGTACCGGTATGAAACGCAACAAGCTTGCAGTGGTGTGTGTAGAAGTCAGCAGGATTCATATCTACTCTAGAAGCCATAAGGTGCTTTTACTGCAGCAAAGAGAGACTGAGGTGAGTGTCCTCTTTATTCTATGATTCAGAAATATGACTAATAACTGAGCATTTGGACAATCTGTGAAAGGCAAGGTTTGTGTCACTGCAGAGCTGTGGGTGTCTGTTTTACTGGTATTCAGTCCGTTCTGCTGGTTTTTATGACTAAAAAGTCTGTATTATGCAGGCCAGACAAGTAATTTGGTGAGGTCAACTTGTAAAGACAGACTACGCGCCTGCGCACATGCATATTCAAACGCGCACACCTATAGACTAAACACGTAATACGCATGTCCGCGCCGTCACAGTTTTCACAGATTCACGTTTTTAAATTTTACACAAAGATAATGCTTTTCAACATTTTTCAAAACTTGCACCTTGGAACCCATTTCAAAGTTTGGAAGTGAATCAATCAAAAACTTGCTTTATCTGGACAATAACTTTATTCTAGAGCTGCTGAAAGGCAAAACAATCTCTGTTACTTTAATTTTCTATCACTGTGAAGCTGCTTTGAAACAATCTATATTGTTAAAAGCGCTTTATAAATGCAGGTGACTTGACTTGATTCAGAAATATGATTGTATTTGGACGCTCTTCTGCTGGTTTAGTGGAAGCTTTTGAAATCCTAACATAACTAAAAAGGATGTTACAGAAACAAATCCCATATTGCGTCGAGACACTCACTGCAGAACTGAAAACAGCTTCCCTGAAATGGTGCAACAGTTTGATTAAGTAAATGTCGAAATGTATACAAAGTGCCAACAGCGTTTATAATAAACATAATTTGCTGTCTGTTAATGCATACATGATTTCAAGTTTGGCTGAGCAAAAATCAGGATTATGCATGAGCTCCGTTTCAATTCGACTCATAGGAAGTTGAATTGGAATGACAGGAAGAGAAATTTACTGAAGAAATTCTACATGAGTAATAAAGTGCTCTTTCATTCTGGTTCATAAAATGAAATTAATTTATTACAGAAAATATAATGAAATATTCTATAGGTGGCATTTCAAACATTGTTCTTGAAATAGCCCATATGTTATGAATAAAACTAAATTTATTATGATGTTGGCTTGGAAAACTATCCATTATAATTTTTCTTTATTAAATACACACTCAAATTGCAATTCAGCTAACTACGTCAATTGAAATACAGGAACTGGACCAATTTTACCCTGCAAAGGTGGCATAGAAGCGCTTCTAAACTGGCATATCAGGTGTTTTTACACAGATTGTTGCTCATAGGTAACATAAATGCATTTACACAGAAATTTTCAACTGTATGCTTTGGTATAGCAGCTGAGGTTGGTCAAAACAGACATAATTATGCCGCATAATTATTTACATTCTTTACACAGAATTGAGCAGACAAAGAACATACTGTAAACTTTGGAAATTTTAAAGAGTTCTCCATTTAATTCTGAATGATGCACAAGCTTGAGTACAGGCCAATTGAAATAAAAATTCACATAGAACAAAGAGAATCAGACTCCACTGATGTAAAATCTTAAAAATAATTGTCAAGGTATGTGATTGCAAGACAAACACAAAACCGTCCATTTCCTCCCTCGCAGAAACACAATGCAGCATCATAATTATCATCTATCATCAATGCACCTACGCAAGGAGAGCCAGAGACTGCGGATCAGATCATCATGCCCGCAAGGGTGTGATTCTGTGCCAGTGTCACTCATTCACACAGAATCAAGACTAAAGACCAGGGCACGCCTTGATAATGAAAATATGGTCTGCGTATGTCGCAAACAAACTGCGTAAGCGTTCCTCGCCTCTCTGGAGATCAAATATAACCATAATAAAACATCTTTATCATCATGCTATGTGTTCACACAGGTGGGTTATGGTTTGGTCGAGTCATGGAGTGGCGGATGCGTTGAGGGTCACGTCCCGCCTCTGCGTCACATTCCCCGCCAGCAGAGAGTTCCCCGCACGAGGTGAGCCCACGCAACATTCGAATTCGAATTCATTAAAAAAAAATGAATGACGGTTGTTCAACTGCCAAAATGAAAATTACAGACGATAATGAATCTGTAGAGACGGTTAGCCAGCACAAAATCGCGGAAAACGCAGTGAAATATATGCGGTTGTGCTTGGGAACGGAGAGAAAACTAACTATTACCAGATTAATTACAAAAAACAGCCTAAAGAACGATTTAAAGGCCTTTACGATGGTATGTACGTAACTACGTACTGACTGAAAAGCGAATCTGTGCTATTTTATCAGTGCAGCTGCTCTAACAGGCGAAAAACATACCTAAAACCGTACACAATAAAGTGACTAATGAGGAATAGAGGTATATGAGTATTATGATGATGATTTTTGTAGGTGCTGCTGTGAAGACACTCACCTGCGTTTGCTGATGGTCGGCCGTGACTGATGCGCTCCTGATCGCGAGCTCAAGGTGATCCGTCAAGTTTACCGGGACTACTTCCGTCAAAGGCACGCGAGCCTGCGTGCGCGGAACGATACGTATGACGTCAAACTATAAAAATGTCACTATAACTGTATTTTCCAGCCAACATTTGACCATAACATTTTGACCAAACATCTCTAAATTATTGTTGACATTTCCTCAATAAAACGAAGATTGAATTAAGCTCCTAGATCTTTGTAAACAAACCCGAGCTTCCTGATGGCGGATTATGAAACGCAAAATGAGGGAAGTGGAATGATCCAATCAAAGCGCGAGACACGGCAAAGTGCAGGAGCACGAGGAGATCACGTGACAAGAAGATGCTGCTGTGCTGTTAAACTACAAATCAATGCCAACTACGTGCTTGTCAGGGATATTAAATACGTGTTTAAGTAATACAGTGGATATATTGTCCATATAAATCTATTCGGCTGTTCATATGTAGAGTACACAGAGCGATACTAATGCACTTCCGCGTTAATCCATCTGGTTGAGACTCGCGCAGCCGCACGTACGCCAGCATCAGCCTTCATCTGTTAACTCTTAAATAAGCAAACACTGAGGAGATTTTACCGTTATATGTCACGTATATAGATCAAGTTTGTGACCACAGAACACTAAACAAACTGTCATAACGAAATGATCATGTTTATATTACAAATACCACGAGTACCATGGTAGTACCCTGCTTTTTGAACATTTACCATGATGAAACCTTGTTGTTTGGACTTGTTCTATGCTGGTACTATATTGTTGGCCATTTACCACGGTAATTGCCTGTTTTTTGAACGTGCATCATGGCAATACAATGAATTTTGTACTTGTACCATGGTAGCACTTTTACCATGCATTTTGCTACCATGATAGCATGGTTCGTACAGTAAATATGGTAATTCATCAGAACCAAATCATTGCCATCTTTTCATAAATTATGTTTTACCTTTTGATACTATAATTTGTAGTTACTGGCACTAGCTAGGGACATACATTGATGTATTTTACAATAGTAATGTAAAAAATATGAAGTTATGAATATATGAGTAGTATTTGTGTCTCAGAAAGAGGTATGATATGATATATGAATGATAGTTTGTTTAGTGCTCTGATGCATTAATAACCAGCGCCCTCTAGTGCACATATCCTATCACCAATGTCAATGAGAACATCTCTCTGTTTCAGCTCAGAATCAGATATTCACATGGTCTGGTCAGATAAAGACATGATTCATTCCTGACATATAAAACATCAGCATCAAGGTGAGTATAAAGACAGATTCAAATGCACACTTACAGCATAGTAAACAACTGCACACTATATGTGTCTTTCCTGCTGCAAATTACCTCAGAAGTTTTCTGCATCTGCATTTTCAAATCTGCACTATTTAATTCTGCGCATTAACCTGAAATGAGATGGAGTGTAACGAGGGAACGAATATCACATTTACAAATAATCAAATGTTCTCAAAACCATATGCATTGGCCTTTCATCCTGTAATCGATTCTCTGAACTGGTAGTAACGTCTGCTTTTAAATGATCTAATTAAACCTCCACGTACAATACATCTGCTATGAATGCTTGACTGCCATCGTAAGTGCATAACTCATTTACTCTGAGGTAAAAAAAATTTTTTTTGGTAATAAACGACAAGCATAGAGCTTATTTTATATTGAAATTGAAATATTCTGTTAAGACATGACATGAAATTTGTTATATAATATTATGTGTGTGTGTGTGTGTGTGTGTGTGTCCAGGTGAAGGTGTGTATCTCACCTGCTCTCCACGACTCTCTGCATGTGTGTGTGTGTGTGTGTGTGTCCAGCTGAAGGTGTGTATCTCACCTGCTCTCCACGACTCTCTGCATGTGTGTGTGTGTGTGTGTGTGTCCAGCTGAAGGTGTGTATCTCACCTGCTCTCCACGACTCTCTGCATGTGTGTGTGTGTGTGTCCAGCTGAAGGTGTGTATCTCACCTGCTCTCCACGACTCACTGCATGTGTGTGTGTGTGTGTGTGTGTGTGTCCAGGTGAAGGTGTGTATCTCACCTGCTCTCCACGACTCTCTGCATGTGTGTGTGTGTGTGTGTGTCCAGGTGAAGGTGTGTATCTCACCTGCTCTCCACGACTCTCTGCATGTGTGTGTGTGTGTGTGTGTGTGTCCAGCTGAAGGTGTGTATCTCACCTGCTCTCCACGACTCTCTGCATGTGTGTGTGTGTGTGTGTCCAGCTGAAGGTGTGTATCTCACCTGCTCTCCACGACTCTCTGCATGTGTGTGTGTGTGTGTGTGTGTGTGTCCAGGTGAAGGTGTGTATCTCACCTGCTCTCCACGACTCTCTGCATGTGTGTGTGTGTGTGTGTGTCCAGGTGAAGGTGTGTATCTCACCTGCTCTCCACGACTCTCTGCATGTGTGTGTGTGTGTGTGTGTGTCCAGCTGAAGGTGTGTATCTCACCTGCTCTCCACGACTCTCTGCATGTGTGTGTGTGTGTGTCCAGCTGAAGGTGTGTATCTCACCTGCTCTCCACGACTCTCTGCATGTGTGTGTGTGTGTGTGTGTCCAGCTGAAGGTGTGTATCTCACCTGCTCTCCACGACTCTCTGCATGTGTGTGTGTGTGTGTCCAGGTGAAGGTGTGTATCTCACCTGCTCTCCACGACTCTCTGCATGTGTGTGTGTGTGTGTGTGTCCAGGTGAAGGTGTGTATCTCACCTGCTCTCCACGACTCTCTGCATGTGTGTGTGTGTGTGTCCAGCTGAAGGTGTGTATCTCACCTGCTCTCGACGACTCTCTGCATGTGTGTGTGTGTGTGTGTGTGTGTGTGTGTGTGTGTGTCCAGCTGAAGGTGTGTATCTCACCTGCTCTCCACGACTCTCTGCATGTGTGTGTGTGTGTGTGTGTCCAGCTGAAGGTGTGTATCTCACCTGCTCTCCACGACTCTCTGCATGTGTGTGTGTGTGTGTGTGTCCAGGTGAAGGTGTGTATCTCACCTGCTCTCCACGACTCTCTGCATGTGTGTGTGTGTGTGTCCAGCTGAAGGTGTGTATCTCACCTGCTCTCGACGACTCTCTGCATGTGTGTGTGTGTGTGTGTGTGTGTGTGTGTGTGTGTGTGTCCAGCTGAAGGTGTGTATCTCACCTGCTCTCCACGACTCTCTGCATGTGTGTGTGTCCAGCTGAAGGTGTGTATCTCACCTGCTCTCCACGACTCTCTGCATGTGTGTGTGTGTGTGTCCAGGTGAAGGTGTGTATCTCACCTGCTCTCCACGACTCTCTGCATGTGTGTGTGTGTGTGTGTGTCCAGGTGAAGGTGTGTATCTCACCTGCTCTCCACGACTCTCTGCATGTGTGTGTGTGTGTGTCCAGCTGAAGGTGTGTATCTCACCTGCTCTCGACGACTCTCTGCATGTGTGTGTGTGTGTGTGTGTGTGTGTGTGTGTGTGTGTGTCCAGGTGAAGGTGTGTATCTCACCTGCTCTCCACGACGACCCCCCCGCTGCTGCTGCTCCCGCTGCCCATGATGTCCTGCTCACCTGACGGCTCTCGTCTCTCTCACTGACCGCTGGTGTGTGTCCTTGTGCCGCTCGCCCACATCCACAGGTGAGAGACAACCCCATCAGCCAATCCGGGAAAACCCTCACCTGTAAGCCACTCAAGTCTGCATCAAATCCCGGAGTAAATCCCATTGATGCACTCGGGATTGGCTCTGTTGCAACAGAGTACAATGTCTTAAACTGAGCCAAGAACTTAATAGTCAAACACAGACGCCTTCAACATTTCTCACAGTTTATTTGCTATAGTTTAGAAAATGGTAATAAAATATGAGCAGAACTCAGTTGATATTTCACTGGTTTTGTCCGTCCTTCTGTTAGACTCTCACACATGAATTATGTTGAATATCTGTCAGCTGTTAAATTTAACTACACAATTAGATAATACCAGTTTAGCTCAACCAATCACCAAGCAATGCTTCATGTTGTTCAGTCTGTGTGTAAAAAGGTGCATTAGTTATTAAAGAAAAAACACTTCAGCAAAACATGATCAGTTTAAAGTGTCCCAATCATTTTTTGGTCCCAAATTTTTATAATTTTTACTGGTAGTCGCTGTATGAAGAATATTTGGGTATAATATGTCACAGTTTACTTTATTTTGCTCTCCTCACTTACATAAATGAACTATAGTGTCCTGCACACACTAGTAAACAAATATTAAAAATTATATCTGGTATCTAAATCATTTTTGCTTTGACTGTATAATCCACTTTAACTTCCACTTTGAACTATTGACTCATTTGGGTCAGTATTTTTACTGCAACATCTCCTGTTTGTGTCCTGAGATATGAACGAGCACAAACACACTGCGTTTTCCACAGACACACTTACTGAATGTTTTTAAATGCTGTACATTTAATGTTTTCTCAATGTTTGCTGTTCATTCAGAAGGCGTCACATTAAAAATATAAAATATTATTAATATATTATGTAATTTTATTATAAATAAATATAAATATTATTATATATTTATATTTATATATTATAAATAAAATATAATTATTTATTGTATTTTATAGTTATATTTTAAGTTTTAATTTTAGTAATTTTGTTACGTTCTTTTGTCATTTGGTTGCACTTTATTTTAAGGTGGACACAGTGTACTTGCTATATGTTTGGTTTAGTGTTAATTTGTAGTTATTACTACAGTAACCTAACTACATGTGTAATGAGGACACTAACATAAAGTTATACTCTTCATTTTTATTATTTCTAAAAATATATTTCTATATAGTTAGTTTTATTAAGTTTCGTGGGACAGGTACAGAATGGAAGAGGGGGTTTTGGGCTCAGTTTAGCTCCTCCTAAATGGCACAAGGCAGGCCCAGCTCAAAGGAGGAAGCTGGTAGTCAACGAGGTGCGAAAGCAGGAGGAGAGGATGAGATGTATAAAGGCCATTTCCCAGGCCAAGCAGGGAGAGTGGATGAGATGGGAGAGTGTGGAACAACGCAAAATGGGCTGGCAAGACCTTTGGTCAATGGAAGAGAGTAGGATCAGTTTCCTTATTAGGTCAACATATGATGTTCTCCCATCACCGCAGAACCTAAACCTCTGGGTAGGAGAGGATCCCTCTTGTCCTTTGTGTTCATCACCTGCCACATTAAGACACATGTTGACAGGATGTAAGGTGGCTCTTAGCCAGGGTCGGTTTACTTGGCGCCATGACCAAGTATTGCGATGTTTGGCTTTAGCATTGGAAGGCAAGCGTAGTATGACCAATAAGTTGCCGCCTGTTCTAGCAAAACATTACACGCAGAAGACAATATTCCTCCGCCCAGGCGAGCAACCACCAAGAGAAGGTGCTAACACCAATTCTCGCCCAGGACAACTGGAAGCTACTAGGGACTGGAAGATGCTGGCTGATCTTGATCAACGGCTTATTTTTCCACCTGGGATTGCCACCACTGACCTACGACCAGATATTGTTTTGTGGTCTGGATCAGCACGCATTGTTCAACTGATAGAGTTAACAGTGCCATGGGAGGATGCGGTAGATGAGGCATATGACAGGAAGAAATTGCGGTATGCTCATCTGGCCACTGAAGCAGAACAGCGAGGATGGAGAGTCCAGGTTTATCCAGTGGAAGTGGGTTGTCGAGGTTTTGTGGCACACTCTACAACCCGGTTCCTCAGAGACGTCGGATTCAGTGGCCAAGAGTTGCGTCGCACAGTAAAGAACTTATCTGAAGCAGCAGAAAGGAGCAGCAACTGGCTGTGGTTGAGACGGAAAGATTCTAGCTGGCTGTGTACAGGCCGCCATGCTACGGTTTCGTAGAATTCTTGAAAACTTGAAGGGTGT
The DNA here is from genome assembly GCF_051911475.1 of Siphateles boraxobius. Lineage (NCBI taxonomy): Eukaryota > Metazoa > Chordata > Actinopteri > Cypriniformes > Leuciscidae > Siphateles > Siphateles boraxobius. Next base: position 5,572,444 of record NW_027508942.1, read on the forward strand.
TGGTTTATTTGTATAGGTTGTATAGTATTTACAGTCATTACGTTCCTGTGTATATTGCGTGAATGACGGGTGGTTGGGCAGATATTGTGTTTTGTGGTAGGTGGTATGCCATACGGAACCGTTGCCACTGAAACTGCATATTAACGCACCAGTGGGGCTCGACAGCCTTAGTCAAACGGGTTGGCGCGTATGGTTGGGTTGCGGAGAGATTGTGGTTAGGTCTCAGCAGCAAGAGGGAAGTAGAGGTCAGTAAGCTGGGCTGAGTTGAGTGGGGGACGGAGGGGGGTGACTCTGGGACGCCAGAGTCACTGTCGAGCCCTCTTGAGTTGTCGTGGGCTAGTCGACGAAACACTGAGGACGGAAGGTGCCCACTTGAAGACCCTAGAGATGTTCCCTACTCCGCTCAATCCAGACGGTTGTTATGGGGGACCGCACTGTGGTTGCAGCCGTTGTGTGTGCTGACGCGCAAATACACTATTAACACCAGACAGAAGGAGATTCACGTCACCAGATGGAAAGAAGCGTAAATGGATGGAGAGGCATAGGTTACTGTAAAGCTACGTCTTAGCTGGTGCTTATCTTGGCGAAAGCCGAGTACAAATCAGCATGAAGTTTTAACATCTACTCTCGTGTAATGGAAATCAGTACTTAAACTATTTTAGTTAGTTGCCATAGCAAATATTTTTTTATATTTTCAGTTTTCATTTTAATTTTATTTTAAGGTTTAGTAATTCTCTTATGTGCAAATTCAACTCGTTTTTGCCAAAGCAAGTATTTTTAGTTATAAAAAAAAAAAATATATATATATATATATATATATATATTCAGTTTTCATTTTAATTTTAATTTTAATAATAAATATTTCTATATAACTTATTTCAGTTTTAGTTTTATTAATTTTACTAGCTACTTAAACTATTTAAGTTAGTTGCCAAAGGAACAGTTCTCATTTTCATTTAGGTTTTTTTATTTTTTTTATCTAATATTTATTTTACATTTATTTCTAATATAATTTTATTTCAGCTTTATTTCAATTACCAAAAAAAATATTTCTAATATTTTTAATTTTAGTTAACGATAACAACACTGGTCACCACCAGGTGCACAAAAGTGAATCGTCACACTGAGTTAAAACATGATGCTGAAGATGTCCTCTACCAAACTAGCATTAATTTTAGAGCAGTTCTAAAATAGGCATTTGCTATTTTAAGTGTTTATGAATAATTAATGCTAGTGTCTGTTGTACAGGATGGCAGGATATGAGACAGAACCGTGTCAGAGACATGAGTCATGCAGTCGAGGACATGTTGGATAATCTCTCTCTCTCTCTCTCTCTCTCTCTCTCACTCGCTCTCTCTCTCTCTCTCTCTCTCTGTCTCTCTCTCTCTCTGTCTCTCTCTCTCTCTCTGTCTCTCTCTCTCTCTCTCTCTCTGTCTCTCTCTCACTCTCTCTCTCTCTCTCTCTCTCTCTCTCTCTGTCTCTCTCTCTCTCTCTCTCTCTCTCTCTTTCTGGAGGTCATTGCTCATAACGAGGTAAGCGGGGTAAACTCTAATTAGGACGGTAACGGTTAAGGCCATCGCGCAGTCGTCTAGAGGCGAGCTAATGTTTACATGAATACATCACATGATCTGTATTTGTCTTCTGCTCACGTTTCTTCAGTGCACAATCATAAAAAAAACACTGTTAATATAGAGTCAGCTGATAAAAATACAACACTGCCATTGGCTGATGCAGATCACGATTCAAAGTACTTCATTAGGAGTAATTTACATACAATATCGGCTAAGGGTGTCACAATATATCGCAATACAAAAATGCAACAATATGTATCGTGGATATTTCACCCAAAATAAAAATTACTGTGAGAAAAACTTTTCAGAGTTTTAGTGTCGGTACTACATTAAACTACTATATATAATGTTGAATATAATGTATAATAATGCAATGGGGGAATATTTGTGGGTGATGTTACCAGTAAAGTAAAGTAAGTGGCCTACATTATTTTAATTATATCTAGTCAGTGAAAGAGTGCAAGCATATTCATCTATAATAAATCAGTATTTTCAGCTTCAGAATCATGAATATTGTTATTCTGGTGTCTCTATTGTCCTGTGCTTTGGGTTTCCAGCACCAAGTCCAAGACTATTCATTTACACACACAATGTAAAACTAAAGTTAGCATTTTAACCAACAGGACAATTTTTTGTTAACCTTTTATCATGTCTTTTATCTTGGAGTATCGCAATAATATCGTATTGTGATATGTATCGAATCGTGACATGAGGGTATCGTTACACCACTACTGTATATAGATATTATTGTAATAAAAAACAGGGAATTCATCTGTTAAAAATGTTGAAACCCTAGATAAAGATCCCAGTTTTTGGGACACGTTCTTTTTATACCCCTAATATTGGCAAAGCATCAACACAAAAGCAGTGTGCCAGTGAGAAAAGAAAAGGTGCCAGTGATGTAATAAAAATTATTATTACAATAGAATTAAAAGACATTAATAATTGCTCAGATCGTTCTTATACTTGGTGGGTTTGATCATTTTCTGACAATCTAGGAAAATGTGGATTATGTTTCTCTCCTTCATTCTCTCTCTCTCTCTCTCTCTCGTCAGCTGTAGGTCACATGACTCACTCTGCTGGCTCTCACTGAGCATGCTCAGTTCACTGTGTTGTCAGGCAAAAATAAGAGAGCACTGGAAGCAGAGATCTGCAATAGATAAACACACAGCCGGAGCGTCGCAATGGAGGATTGCTGCTAGTGCACTGTCACATTAGATGGTTTGTGCATCGGTTCATCTGCATCACGGTGTCGTGTCGGAGGAGACGGAGCCGGCGGGCTCTGAAGGTGAAGGTAGGGATGGAGGGATGGATGGATGGAGGGATGGATGGAGGGATGGATAAATGGATGGATGTGTGTGTGTGTGGGGGGGGGGGGGGGGGGGGGGGGGGGGTCGTGGATGCTGACCGGACCTCCATCTGTGCTTTTTCCATCATGAGCTGCATCGGTATGTGTTCGACTCCAGCAGGGCATTATGTGTGTGTGTGTGTGTGTGTGTGTGTGTGTGTGTGTGTGTGTGTGTGTGTGTGTATGTCTGAAATTATTCAAGCAAATATGATGAGTATTATATCGGCCATAAATCATGGTTATTCCATCCAGTGATTGTCCTGAAATCTACTGATTTCACATTTTTGATTTTCAGTGAATTTTGGTCAAAAAAAAAAAAGTAGAATACGTTAAATCCAGGTATTTGTGTGCATCTTATTTGGTTGTCATTAAAAGCACTATATTAGTATTTGCATCAGCCATTAAGAAATCCTTTGATTACTTTCATGCAGGGTTGATATTAAGTATATGAACGCGTCTGTCTGAGACGTGTGTTTCATCTCCACAATATTATAAAGATATAGATTGTGGTGAAGAGAGAAACTGACTCTCATATAAACAAAATGGCTGTTTTTCGAAGGAAAGAGAAATTTCACAGACATTTGTGGATTACACTGACGTGTGTTTTTATGTTCGAATGTCTCCTGTGCTGCTTTTCTGAAACTGGTGTTCACTTCTGTTTTGCCTTGTGATTTTCATCTAATGCTTATGCTTATTATAAGCTTATATTTCTGCTTTCAAGTGAACATGCAATGGTTAGCTAGTTAGCTGTAGTTCAGGAAGAAATAGGAAAATGTCGATTTATGTCTTAAAACAAGATTTTAGTTTTGCTTTGAGACTTTTTGTCATGACATTTAAAGAGGTTTTCATTAAAGAGAAAGTCATTACCGTAACGCATCCATATGTTTTATGTGTAGTTTCAATATATATTTAATGGTGATTAAATATAGTAAAACAGTGTCTTTGTGACAATGCAAAAAATCTTAATAGACTTGTATTTCGTATAAATATATTAGTGCTGTAAAATCAATTTATTGCATCAAAAAAAGTTTTTTTATATAATATATGTGTATATTTATGATATATATATGTGTGTGTGTGTGTGTGTGTGTATTATTTATGTATGTGTGTATGTACATGTGTACACACACACACACACACACACACATTATATTATTTAAACATTATATATACACACATACTTTTATGTTATATGCAATTAATGTAATACATATACATATATACCTTTTTTAATCTGGTGAGAAATATGAGCTGAACATGTTTATGACTGGTTTGTTGTTTTTGTCAGTACTTCTATAAATTTGTACCGGCATACACACACACACACACACACACACACACACGCACACTTTCTCTCTCTTTCTCTCTCTCTCACTCACACAACCACACTTTCTCTCTCTCTCACACACACACACACACACACACATTCTCTCTCTCTCTCTCACTCACACACACACACACACACACACACTTTCTCTCTCTCTCTCTCTCTCACTCACACACACACACACACACACACTTTCTCTCTCTCTCTCTCTCTCTCTCTCTCACACACACACACACACACACACACACACACACTTTCTCTCTCTCTCTCTCTCTCTCACACACACACACACACACACACTTTCTCTCTCTCTCTCTCTCTCTCTCTCTCTCTCACACACACACACACACACACACACACACACACACACACACACATACGCACGAATCAGTGACACCGACAGAACGAGTTGTTGCTAGGATACACAGTGGCGAGATGCAGGAGGAGAACAGAGCGTTATTAAACGGCGTCGCTGAGGTAAAACCAGAGAGAATGAGATCTCAGTTTCTGTATTGTCTACAGGAGTGGAAGACTGTCATCTATAGACACACAAATATGACGCCAGATTTGTTTCATTTGAGCGAAATGTCGCTGGTGTTTGACTGTACAGATGGTCGCGGTGCTATAGGCCGTGTTGATCGGTTGCTTGAGTGTTTGTGTTGCGATAACGTTAGCATTATAAGTGTTGTTGTTTACATTGCTGTGCGTTAGCTCGGTAATCTGGGTGATTTCTCCAATGTTTGTTATTATCTAGAGTAAAAAGATTGTTAGAGTAGGCTACGTTTTAGTCCTAATACGTCAACATTTCATGTTTGATTCAGTGTGTTACTTGTAATTTCTGTGTAATTATTTGTGAAATGTATTAGCCTAGCAATTGCTGAGTTAAAATTGATTAATTGATCAAAGTAAATCCTACAGCAAGTTGTATTCAGTGGCTCGTGTATGACCTTCAGTTTTTCACTTGTTTTATCGTCCAGCAGGTGGAAATAATAGTCCGATAGTGACAGTGATGCTTGACCCAGCAAACAGCACTAAGTGCTTTTCTTATATTATTAGCGCAGATATTTTGCATGTGTTCTTTAGCATTTATTTTATCGTTTCTTCTGAGATGCCTAAATCTATGGAAGCTTGTTTCTGACCGCCACAGAATAAAAAAGATACAAAGTAATTGCGACTTTTTATCTCACAATTCTGCCTTTTTTTCCTCACAATTTTACATCTCGCAATTTGGACTTTTTCCTCTCACAATTGTTAGATATAAAGTCGCAATTGCGTGTTATAAAGTCAGAATTTTGAGATATAAACTATTTAGGCCTATGTATTTTTTCCCCTTAGAATTGGACTTTATAACTCGCAATTGCAAGTTTATATCTCACAATTCTGAGAAAATATGTCAGATGCGAGGTATATACTCGCAATTTCGAGAAAAATACCGGTAGTCAGAATTGCGAGTATATTTTTTCGCAATTGTGAGTTTATACATAGCAATTCTGACTTTATAACTCGCAATTCTGAGAAATAAAGTCAGAATTGCGATATGTAAACTCGCAATTGTGAGTTAAAAAGTCGCAATTATCTTTTAAAATGTTTTATTCTGTGGCAAAAGCATGCTTCCATATAAATCTGCAGGTGCACAATGATTTGTCATTTCTCTCTGGTGACTGGTGGCTGTTACTGAGTTAAATGGGGAGCTCTGGTGTAAATGAAGAAAACATAGTTTAGTGTTGTGTTTATTTTCCCCTTGCAGAAAGCGAACAGCTCATCTTTCTGCCTGTTGTTTTGCCGTTGGTGCTGAAATGGATCAGAAAAGCTTCGTCCTGTCAGAAACGCGTCTGTGAACACCGGAGCCAATGGTGAGTGTACACGTGTGTGCTTCATTACACCATCAGACACAATTCGCCTACTTTTACTACAACCTAAAAGTAGCATATGTACTCTTTTTGTGAAGAAAAAGTTCCTACTTTTGAATGTGTAGCAAAAGATTAGGCAAGCTTTGGGACATATTACTTTGTCATCTTTAACGGACAGATTATGTCGCATGCATCCTGTCACCGTAAACTGCCCTGTCAACCATCTCGTCACAGTTAAAATCCTCCATTCAATCTAATTTGATTTCCTGCTGTTTCGGAGAGAGATGTAGTTACACGTTCATCTGCAGTCGTGGGTCTTTCACGCGGAGACTCTCCTCATGTGTTTGCAATTTGAATATAATGATGCATTTAAAAGGTAATGGCTAAACGTATCTTTACAAAAGTCCACAATGCTGCTGCAGATGCAATATAATGTAGACAGCTTTGAATAAATACATTTTCGTCAGGTTAGATACTGATAATTAATCACTCAAATCCCTTTATTTAAACCTCTCTACATAACCGCCAGACTCGCGCGTCCTCCATGTCTGTAGTTTTTTAACACTTTTCACTCGTGTTTGTAGTTCTAACCGAATCCTCGTCCAGCGCGCGATGGGTTGTGGGCAATATTAGCATCGATCTAGGCCCAGTCCCAATTCGCCTACTTATACTACGACCTAAAAGTATGTACTCTTTTTGTGAAGAAAAACGAAATACTTTTGAGTGTGTATCAAAAGAGTAGGCAATCTTTGGGACATACTATCACGTCACCTTTAACGGACAGATCTGTCGCGTGTTCCTGTCACCGTAAACTGCCCTGTCAATCATCTTGTGTCGCAGTTAAAATCCTCCATTCAATCTAATTTTATTTCCTGCCGTTTCGGATATCACGTTGATCTGCCAGTCGTGGGTCTTTCATGCGGATACTCTCCTCGTGTGTTTGCAATTTGAATATAATGATGCATTTTAAAAGGTAATGAGTTCACAAAAGTTCACAATGCTGCTGCAGATGCAATATAATGTAGACAACGTTGAATAAATACCTTTTCGTCAGGTTAAATACTGATAATTAATCACTAAACCCCTTTATCTCTACATAATCGGCGGACTCGCGCGTCCTCCATGTCTGTAGTTTTTTAACACTTTCACTCGTGTTTGTAGTTCTAACCGAATCCTCGTCCAGCGCGCGATGGGTTGTGGGCAATATTAGTATCGATCTACACTTCGGATTCTGACCGGAAATAGTAGACCATCCGGATCTCTTTGGAACACTAATTTCAACACACTACGATTTGAGACGTACTAATTATATTTTCGAATACTATTTAGGACGGATAGTATGCGAATTGGGACTGGGCCGGCCTGTGGTTGCTCTGCTACAGCTGCAGGTCAATCAACTGTGGAAGCTTGTTTCCGCCACAAAATTAAAAATTTAAAAAGATAATTGCGACTTTTTTATCTCACATCTACAGTTTACATCTACATCGAGAATAAAAGTCAGAATTTTGTGCATATAAAGTCAGATACATCTTTTCTCAGAATTGCATGTTTATATCTCCCAATTGCGACTTTATATCATGCAATTCTGACAAATATCTCCCAATTGCGTGTTATAAAATCATGCAATTAACTCTTCGGGGTCGCCGATCACGCCGGCGTGATCAAGTTACATGACCAGTTTAAGACGTTGAAGCATAAAAACAAAGTCACGTTGAGCGCTGCCGTCCACTTTTGTCGAAAGTGCTGGCTTGAAATTCTATGTTACTTTTTGTTTTGTGTTGATAGACCAAATAAAAACGGAGATATGATAATTTAAACTTTATATAAAAAAATATTGACGCGTTCGTAAAAGAACGCCAGATGGGATGCGACAGGCGTTGCATTTATTCTAATAACTTCGTCGGTTTTTGTCATAAAACAAAACGGAGAAAAATGTGTGAATCTGCTGACTCTGCTCTTCAGGATGCACTTTGAGGGAATGGAGGAGGAGCCAACTCAGCAAACAAGCGAAATTGAAAGGCTGAGGATTTACGGAGTTGACAAAGAGAGACATATATACGTTATATATATGTAAAGAGAGATGTTATTGCTAGTTTTTGCAAGGGTTTGAGTAGATTTTGAGAGTAGTTTAGGAGTAGTGTAGATAGTTTAGGTAGTTTAGGAGTAGATTTAGATAAACTGTTTTGAGTAGTGGCACAGATAAAAAATAAAATTAAATAAAAAACACCTGATATTTTTTGTAAATACTTGTATGTATAGTTTGATTTTGTGTTAATTTTACCTTTTGTATGGTATATTTGCACTATTGAGGAACCCCTCTTACTCAAGGAATGAAAGCCCTGTAATGTAGATATCTGTGTAATTGTACATGAAGTGTTTTGTAGAGTTTCTAAGCAAAAAAGTAAAGAAAAAACGCCTATTGCCACACCTCCTTTTTGTGATATATAGTTTCATTTTATCTCAATTTTACTTTTTTTATTTAGTATTTGCACTATTTGGGAACCCTCATACTCTGGGAATGCAAGGCTTTAAAATAGCTCTCTGAATAATTGTGTGCACAACATTTTTTTTAAAGTGGCTGAGCTAAAAAGAAAGAAAAAAATGGCTACACCCGCTCTTTTTTGTAAATCATATTTTTTTTGTATATAGCTTGATTATATCTGAATTGTGCCTGTATATGTTGACATTTACAACTTGTGTTTACATTTTAAACCTTTTAAAATGCTTCATTGAGCATGTTTGTGTTTTTTGTAGCAGAAAAGCTATAATTTTTCTATTCGGATTTTGTGTTTTTTGTGTGATTTTGGGTCCAGTATGTTGATACAGTACATCAAAGTGAAAAACTAATTGTCTGGTCATATAGGTGATGTTGTGCTGAAAAAAATAATACCAAACATTGGTATGGTAAACATTTGTTTATGTCGCAAAATTAAAAAAAAATAAAAGCACTCAAAAACGGCCAAAATAGCCCAAGACTCCGGAGGGTTAAGATATAAACATGCAATTCTGAGAAAAGATGTGAAAACTGAACGTTTATTTCTCGCACTTGTGAGTTTATAGCTCACAATTCTGACTTTATAACACGGAATTGCGACTTTATATCTTTATATGTAATTAAAAAAAGTGAGATTTGAGAGATAAAAAGTCGCTATTACCTTTTTTATTTTTTATTCTGTGGTGGAAACTAGCTTCCATAATGAACAGATGTCAGATGACCCTGGACTCTTAATTTGAACGTTTGCTAAGCTCCGCCCTTTCGTTTAGCTCCGCCCCCTGGATTACTGTTGCTCATCTAGACAAGCAAACAGAACATCCCATAGGGGTTCATTGGAATTTGCTATTCGATCTGCATTCAAATGTGCTCATGAATTGGGAAAATCTGATTCGATATTATTCTAATTCATATACATGAGCTTATAATGAATTGTGATATTGCAAAGATCTTTATCTGGCGTTTTTCTGTAAACAACCCTAAACTTGTGTTCATAAGTTAAATCCATTTTGTTAATTTCCGTGTATTGATTTGGATGTATAATTGTTTTGAGTTTCTTTCTATCTTATCTATTTAATATTCAAAATCAAAATTTGTTAATGTTTACAAAATATTATAAAAAAATGTTGAAAATCCTTTCTTTGTACCTTTGACAGTTCAATAAAGATTAGAGAGAATTAACAAATCACAGATTCTTGATTTTATTGCATTTTACTACATGTCCTGGAATTGGGGTTGTAAAAATGACAAAAATCAATTATCAAAATGTCTAAAACTTTAACTAAAATTAAAATGAAAATATTAAAATAAAAGCTAATTCAAAATACTATAAAACTATAGAAATAATGCTAAAATCACTGTGTCTGTTTGTGCTTGATCCAGGATATTAAAGGCCAGTGCTGGACGGATGAAGAATCGGATGGAGAGAATGAACCGGAGCAGTTCCTGTACGGTATTCAGGTAAAACACATTTTCCTTACGTCACATTCTGTTTTCTTCTCTTAATGATATATAACAAATGTAATCCTTTATCATAAGGCAGGAAAAGTCTTGTTTTTAGTGGCTTTATCTTTCAAGTAAAAAATAATAAATATTTCCAACTGGGTTTAAATGAGCATCTCAAATAAATGACGACAAATCAGTAGCAAATACACTGCCGTTCAAAAGCTTTCTATTTCAGAGAAATGCTGTTCTTTTGGACTTTCTATTCATCAAAGAATCCTGAAATAAAAATGTACACAACTGTTTTAAACATTAATAATAATCATAAATGTTTCTTGAGCATCAAATCATCATATTATAGTGATTTCTGAAGGATCATGTGACACTGAAGACTGGAGTAATGATGCTGAAAAGTCAGCTTTGATCACAGGAATAAATTACACTTTACTATATATTCACATAGAAAACATCTCTTTTAAATCGCAAAAATATTTCACAATATTGCTGTTTTTTTTGTATTTTTAATCAAATTAATGCAGCATTGGTGAGCAGAAGAGATTATTTTAAAAACATTAAAAATCTAACCGATCCAAAGCTTTTGAACGGCAGTGTGTGTGTCCCTTGTACTGAAGTGAAGGAACGAGCAGTTTCATGTGTAATACCGCTGTGCACCTGTAGGGGAGCTGTGCCGCTGATCTGTACCGTCACCCGCAGCTCGACGCGGATATCGAGGCTGTGAAAGACATTTACACGGATGGCGCTGTGTCCGTCAGGTAAGAAGAACTCACATCGGATTCACATATGAGCATTCACACCTGATTCACATTCATTCTGAGTGTGTTGTAGGGGTGCAACAGATCACAATTGATGTGATTCGCGGATTAACTGTTAAATTTAACCATCATAGAGTGTAAGTTTATCATTACCATAAGTTTGATGTGTTTTGTCTTGCCAATTTACACTTTCAAACTATTTTAAACGCGTAAGAAGAGGCGAAAATCAGGAGTTGCACGTTATCTGTGCGGAAAGCCACACACACACACACACAACAAGTTGTTCAGTACATTGAGTACTGAGCATGCGCGAAGGCTAGGCATGCCGGATAACGCCAGTCTCCGACAAACTTGACAAAAACTGTGGTAATGACAAATGACTTTCTGATCTAGCATGAAATTTGTTTAATAACCTGAGGTTCGTCGTATGCTATGCCCCCAAAGAAGAGAAAAGCACAAACAAAGCACGGAGAAGTGGACCTTGCTCAGCAGGTGATCGCAACAGACATGGCAGCTAAAGAGGCTAATATGGAAGAATTAACCTCTCTGATTCGCAGGATAATGCGAGAGGAGCTCGATGAGGCGATTAATAGACTACAACCGCAGCTTAATGCTGTTAAGGAGCAGGTGCTTGTTTGTGCTACAAAAATTGGTGATATAGAGGCTTCATTGTGTAGCTTCGATAGCCGTATAACCAAACTGGAGGGCGTAAATGAAAGCCTACGTAAAGATAATGATGAACTCAAGGAAAAAACTGAGCGCTTGGAGAGTTACAATCGCAAATATAATGTCCGTGTTATGGGCCTGACCGCTGATGTTGAGAAAGGAAATCCTACAAGTTATATGTCTCAACTGTTAAAAGACTTGTTCAGTGATAAGCTTCAGCTTGAGCCAGGGGTGGAGGTGGCGCATCGTGTTGGATCTAAGAGTAATTCTGGGCAACGGGTAATGATAGTAAGACTGCAGAAGCTGGTGGTGAGAGATGAGATTGTGCGGATTGCGAAAGAAGAAAGGGTACTAGAGTTTCGCGGAATGAAACTTCGCTTCTTTCCAGATATCTCGACGGAGATGGCTAAAATACGAGCGAGTTTTCGGGACGTGAGGAAGAAGCTATGGAGTGCGGGAGTTAAGCATGGCATAATTCACCCTGCCACCTTGATTCTGACTTTCAAAGGAGATACGAAAAAGTTTTCCAACCATCTAGCTGCAGAGACATATCTAAAGACGGTCATAGAACCTGAGTTGGACAAACAAGACAAGGAAGAGGCTTGATAAGAGGTAGCAGGAAGAATTTTGTGAGACTGTTGAATGGAACATCTAATAATAACTAATGATGATAAGTTTGTTTATGTATTCGTTACCGCTGAGTAATGGGAAAATAATTTATGTTTATGTCTGGAGATGGCGTGGCTGCTAATTGGTTTTGCTCATAAGTGGGGTTTGCATAAGTGTGGGTGTGTGTGTGTGTGTATGTTTCTATGTTGTTTTGGTTGTTTGTATGTTTCTATGTGGGTTTGTCTGTATGCTTTTCTGTTAGATATTATTTATTGTTTTTGTACAGCTCTACTATTGACAGATGTTTAATCAGATACAACGATTGTGGTAAAAGATAGATTAAATATTAAAGGGTTACGCATAGCACATTTAAATGTCTGTAGTCTGAGAAATAAGATTTAGGATATTTCAGAAACTCTAATAAATAATAATTTGCATATTCTGGCAATATCAGAAACTCATTTGGATATAAATATAGACAATTCACTATTGCATATAGATAGGTACAATCTGTATAGATATGATAGAAATGCATATGGTGGTGGGGTTGCAATTTACATTCAAAATCAAATACCTGCAAAAATTAGAGCTGATTTTGGTTGTGTGGGTGTAGAAGCTTTGTGGTTACAAGTTCAGTTACCACATCTTCGGCCTGTTCTAATTGGTGTTTGTTATCGACCACCGAATGTACCCATAGTTTATTTAGATAAGATTTGTACTATGTTAGACAGAGTTTGTGATACAAAATATGAAATATATTTTTTAGGAGATTTGAATATTGATTGGCATTTGAGAAACTGTTCGTTAAAAAATAAGTTGCTTTCATTAACAGAGATTTGTAATTTATCACAAGTTGTTAAAAAATCAACTAGAGTTTCTTATAGATCTGATGGCACAAAAATAGCTACGTGTATTGATTTAATTTTCACAAATGCCGCAGATTTATGTTCAAAAGCAATTTCTATGCCGGTAGGCTTTAGTGATCATAATTTAGTTTCAATTAATAGGAAAACCAAGGTTCCCAAATCAGGGCAGAAAATTATTGTTAAAAGGATATTTAAATTTTTTAATGAAAATGAATATTGTGAAGAAGTCAGAAATGTTGATTGGTCAAAGATATTACTTGAGGATGATCCTAATAGAGCCTTAGAGGCTTTTACTAGCTCAATAATGCCAATCATGGATAAATATGCACCATTGAGACGAATAACTGTAAGAACCATTGCTGCTCCTTGGGTAGATCTAGAACTGAAGGAGCACATAAAGCTGAGAAATGAATTAAAGGCTGAAGCAATCGCATCAGGTAATAGTGTCCTGTGGAATAAGTATAGGAAATTAAGAAATTTTGTTACTAAATTAAACAGAACAAAAAAAAGAAATTATTATGAAAATAAGATTAAAGAGGCAAAATCTGATAGTAATAAAATATGGAGTATGCTTAATACAATAATGGGGAGAAAAGCTACAATGGTGCCATCTTTTATTGAAGTTGAAGGATCCTTTTTGACTAAACCCAGTGATATTGCAAATCATTTAAGTTCTTATTTCAAGAATAAAGTTTCAACTTTAAGACAAGGTATGAATCTGAAACAAAAAAGTTATTTAAATAATAGAACAATATGTAATAAAATAATGGGAAATAAAACATGCAAATTTGACTTTGAAAGAGTAAGTACTACTACTGTTGAGAATTTATTAAAAGTAATTAAAGAGAAACCATCAGGTGCTGATAACCTTGATGCAAAATTATTAAAAATAGTAGCTGATGTAATTGCTAGGCCTATAAGTTATATAATAAATCTAAGTTTAGAGAAAGGCATTTGTCCTACTAGTTGGAAAGTTGCTAAAATTATGCCACTTATAAAGAATAAGAAGGAACCACTGTCGGGAAAAAATAGTAGACCGATTAGTATTTTATCTATTCTGAGTAAGATTACAGAAAGAATTGTTTATGAACAAATAAGTATGTATTTTAGCATAAATGATTTAAATTCTGTTTATCAGCATGCATACAGGAAGGAACATTCTACAACAACAGCTTTGGCTCAGATAACTGAGGATTGGATAAAAGATATTGAAAATAAAAAAATTGTTGGAACAGTATTGTTAGATCTGAGTGCAGCTTTTGATGTACTTGATCATGAAATTTTGTTGGAAAAGTTAATCTGTTATGGTTTTGAAACATCTGCTATTGAATGGATTAAAAGTTATCTTGCCAATAGGGAGTTTATTGTAACATTTAATGGGAGTAATTCTGATATACAGACTCTCGATTGTGGTGTGCCACAAGGGAGTTGCCTTGGGCCGCTTTTGTTTTCTATCTTTACGAATGATCTGCCTTTTGTTTTAGAGAATTCCACCATGGCTCTATATGCAGATGATTCTACAATTTACACGTCCGCGCAAACCCTTGTTGAACTTAACAAAGTTTTACAAGTTGAACTGAAAATAATTGAAAATTGGATTAGGGACAATAATATGGTGATTAATGCAGAGAAAAGTAAATGTATGGTGCTGGGATCCAAGTATTTGTTAAAAGATCCGCTTGTGTTGAGTCTGACTGTGGGGGGTATTGTGATAGAACAGGTTACGGAGGCAAAGCTACTCGGTGTGAGTGTTGATAACTTGTTAAATTGGAATAGTCATATAAATCAAATATTATTGAAAATGGGCAGGAGTCTGGCAGTTGTTAAGCTTTGTAGAAAATTTATTCCAAATCGAGTGATGAAAATATTAGTAGAATCCTTAGTTCTATCACATTTGGATTATTGTTCAATTATTTGGTCAAGTACAACTGAAATGAACTTAAGAAAATTGCAAGTTGCTCAAAATAAAGCAGCTCGGGTAGTTTTAAATTGCCCTTTTAGGACTAGTGTTAGAGACTTGAATACTAGGTTAGTTTGGTTAAGTGTAAAAAGTAGGATTAATTATTGTATTGTTAATTTTGATAGAAAAATTATTGTTACAAAAATGCCAGAAGTATTATACAGCAGACTGTCTTTTTTTAGTGCTGTGCATCAATATTCCACTCGTCAGTCAACAGAGAGTCGCTTTTTGTTACCTTCGTGTCGAACTAACCTTATACAAAGGACGGTGCTGTATAGAGCAATGGTGGCATGGAATTCTCTTCCGCAGTTTTTGATTTTGGGAATGAATGCTATGAATTTTCGTAAAAGATTAAGACTTTATTTATTTACATTTGAATAATTGTTATTATTTATATGTGGTACTTTATTTAATTATTAACCCTATAGTAGTATTGCTGTAACTGTGTACTGTGATAATCTATATTGTAGAGCTGTCGTTTTGTTGTTTTATTGTTTTTTCTTTTAGTACGTTGTTGTATGGTTATGTAAGAATGTGTACACTCCATTTGTCTATATAATGTACGGTTTTATGTTATACGAATATTTTTTTGTTGTTGAAGTCTATAGACCCCAGGAAGAATAGCTACTGCTTTTGCAGTAGCTAATGGGGATCTTAATAAACTAAACTAAACTAAACACACACACACACACACACACACACACACACACACACACCCGAAGTGTGAGAGAGAGAGAGAGAGAGAGAGAGAGAGAGAGAGATTGTGCTCAAACACTGAATTGATTCCTCTTTTGCGTTTTCTTGCCCTTGAACGGACACAAACAAACAAAATTATATCCAAATGCCCGTCTCTGCGAGTATTTCTCGGTTATGTCACGAGTAAACAGTTGAGAAAGAAACCGGAATGTTTGTCAGTTTATTCGGTCTTAAAGTGACGGCAGCCTAATATTCCTGCTGTTGTGTGTCATTAATGTTAATAAAACAACAAAATACAGCTTTAACAAAGATTAACCTATATTTAATTTCTACAGTGAACAAATAGTGTTATTTTATAGGCTTAATTATTCATTTCTGTACCTGAATACAACTGTTAGACTTTGTAACTTTGTTATTTAGTGTTCATCTCTGCTTGTAATTTGTGTATTTGTTCTCATTTTACTACTTACGGTTTACTTTTCTCTAATAACATTTGAACTTTATCGGCTAGTAATTGTTGCTGTGGTTTCGAAGAACTTCAAGTGAGCTTTTTAAGTAGTAAATGAAAATCAAAGTTACATACCCCCCCCCCCCCCATATACATATATATATATTTAATTTTTTTTGCTAATTCAAAATCGTCGCTCAAAAACCGTAAATGATCCGAACCGTGAGTTTTGTGATCTGTTGCACCACTAGTGTGTTACTCTTCCCACAGGGAGTACGGCACGATCGATGATGTGGACATCGACCTGCAAATCAACATCAGCTTCTTGGATGTGAGAACACACACTTCCCACACAACCTACTCAACTTTATAAACAGATCTTGTGATGGGAATAAAATGATGTGCGTGTTTGTAGGAGGAGGTGGCGACCGCGTGGAAGGTGATCCGAACGGAGCCCATCGTCTTACGCCTTCGTTTCTCCCTTTCACAGTACCTGGATGGGCCAGGTAAGACACGCACATGCGCTTCTGTGCATGTGTGTTTGAGACGGTACTTACATTACAGACATGTTCACTTTACTCCCGCAGAACCGTCTGTGGAGGTGTTTCAGCCGTCTAATAAAGAAGGATTCAGTTTGGGCCTTCAACTAAAGAAGTAAGTATGACTACGTTTGCATATGCACCAATAATATGATTATTTCCAATAATCAGAATAAGTTGTTACTCCCTTTACATGCAATTTACATTATTCTGACTAATCTTGAAGAATTAGTATTATTTTTACCACCATTATTCACCTACCGCAATGCACAGCACAAATGATGCTCACAGATTTATTTGCCACTAAAATTTCTCTATTTCCATGTCCTTAAAGGGTTAGTTCACCCAAAAATGAAAATTATGTGATTAATGACTCACCCTCATGTCGTTCCAAGCCCGTAAGACCTCCGTTCATCTTCGGAACACAGTTTAAGATATTTTAGATTTAGTCCGAGAGCTTTTTGTCCCTCCATTGAAAGTCTATGTACGGTATACTGTCCTTGTCCAGAAAGGCAATAAAGACATCATCAAAGTAGTCCACGTGACCTCAGTGGGTTAGTTAGAATGTTTTGAAGCATCGAAAATACATTTTGTTCCAAAAATAACAAAAACGACGACTTTATTCAGCATTGTATTCTCTTCCGGTTCTGTTGTCAATCCGCGTTCATGAGTCCGCTGATGTAAGACGAGCTGACGTGTGTCTGGTGCGCCCGAGCTTCGTTTACAGTCTGAGGGAGACGCACGCTCTAAACAAAACAATCTTTGCAAACATGTCGAAGGATTTCAACACAGGGGAAGACTTGCATTTTTTTTTAACCAGACATATTTATTTGAACCCGAATACACGGGCGCACCAGATAACACGTCAGCAGCGTCACTGGCCTCGTCGACGCCAATTGACAACAGAACCGGAAGAGAATACAATGCTGAATAAAGTCATCGTTTTTGTTATTTTTGGAACAAAATGTATTTTCGATGCTTCAAAAAATTATAACTAACCCACTGAGGTCACATGGACTACTTTGATGATGTCTTTATTGCCTTTCTGGACAAGGACAGTATACCGTACATAGATTTTCAATGGAGGGACAAAAAGCTCTCGGACTAAATCTAAAATATCTTAAACTGTGTTCTGAAGATGAACGGAGGTCTTACGGGCTTGGAACGACATGAGGGTGAGTCATTAATGACATAATTTTCATTTTTGGGTGAACTAACCCTTTAAGCATCACTAGTCTATACTGCATTATATTAATGTTGTGCAACGTTGCCAAGATGAGCTCAGTTTCTTCATCACCCCAAAAATGCACATGCACACTTTGTTTATCGTGGAATAGATGCGAATAAAGTGTTTACATGCCTGTTTATTGCGATTAAAATCAGCATACACCATGTTTAACTATGTTTATGGTTGCTATGATTATGAGCTTAATTGCATCAATTTGATTGAAGTATTATGTTTACATGAGGTACAATTTTGCCCCCCAAATTTTTGTAATCGCGTTATAAGGATGCAATGTAAACGTAGTAGGGCTGTGAAACAATTTATTTAAACACAAACACAAAGTTTGTGTTTAAATAATATATATGTGTGTACTGTGTATAATTATTTTGTATATATAAATACACACACATGCATGTATATATTTAAGAAAAATGTGTTATTTATATATCAAATATTTGCATTTATATATAATATAAATATATATATACAGTATATACATGCAAATATTTCTTATATATTTTATATACATGCATGTGTGTGTATTTATATATACAAAATAATTATGCACAGTACACACATATATATTATGTAAACACAAACTTTTATTTTGGATGCAATTAATCAGCCCTAAAACGTAGTCCTTTACATCTACGATTATGCATTTAGCAGAGGCGTTTATACAAAGAGAAGTGTTCTGACTGATATAGCAGAAGCTGTAATGTTTTGAAATGAAGCCTGAAGCTTTTTCTCACGTTTCCAGGATCCTCAGCACGTTCACGTCTCAGCAGTGGAAGCATCTCAGTAATGAGTTCCTCAAAGCCCAGCAGGAGAAGCGGCACAGCTGGTTCAAAGCCGGAGGAACCATCAAGAAATTTCGTGCAGGATTGAGTATCTTCTCCCCGATACCCAAGTATGTCCTCAACGTTTGATGTGAAAACTCATGTCATATACGCTAACAATCTGAAACAACAGATCATGGTTGATGCTACTGAAATAGGGCTCCACAGTGACCGGCTATATATATATATATATATATTATTTATGTAACAATCTAAAACTCCGTTCATGAATAAAGTTTTGCCGCAAATCTAATTTTACAAACTTGAAATGGTCACTTTTGTTTATTTCAATGCTCAGCGAAACACTGTACAGTAACCTACTCGCATATAAAATATATCAATGTTGCGTTCACGTCATGTTGAGATTCCCATAACACAATCCTTGGATTCAGAAATTATTAGTTTTTATTAGTCATTGCTTAGTATATGTAATCTGGATTATGTAATCAGATTCTAATAATTATATAGGCTACTTGTAATTATATTGCATTTTAAAATACTAATCAGACTACATTTAAATTTTTATTGATTACTTAAAATTCACAAAATGGCAGTAAATTATATTGTTTCTCACCATTTTTTTTTTTTTGACCTGTAATTACACCAATCAGAGGCCACAACGCATAACAAATTAAATATTTAATTAATTTGTGCTTTATTTTGTTTTATTTTATTTTAAAAAGTTAAAATTTTATGGTTTAATTATTACCTTTTCATCGATTTACGAACCACCAGCAGTTTCTTCAAACCCTTCAATGCACTTAATTTTGTTGATAACAAATTTTAACATAATTGTTTTTTCTCTATGTATTTTTATATCACTACAATACATAATTATCTGTGATAAACAAGTTAAGGGTAAAAGTAATAAAGTAATCAAAATTATATTGCCTAAATATGTAATAGATTTCGTTACTAACTGCAGCTTTTCGCCATGTAATTTGGAAAATGGATAAATGTGTGTTCGTTGCTGATGACCCGGTCCGTGTATGTTGCGTTCATTCGGTTTTTTTTAATATTTAATATTGAAAGTAGAAAAATAGTATTCATCAGTGTACAAAAGTATTCAGCTTGATTTTTCGTTTTTCGTTCTAAGGTAGAACAAAATTATAAACAGCTTGAATATTCTATTTCTACACGTGGGCGGGAATGAAACTAGTATAAGACCCTTATGCATCGTCTGGTGTAGTTTAAAGCCATTTGAAGCTGCACTGAAACTGTCATTTGGACCTTGGACCGTTTGGTACCGAATGAAGTCCATTATATGGAGAAAAATCCTAGAATGTTTTCATCAAAAACCTTCATTTCTTTTCGACTCAAGAAAGAAAGACATGGGCATCTTGGATGACATGGGGGTGAGTAAATTATCAGCAAAAGTTTTTAAAAAGTGAACTAATCCTTTAATCGAACATTTCATAATATGTTTTTTTTTTTTTTTTTTTTCTGTCATTAATGCATTGTTTGTATAATTGTATGTTTTAACATGTTTCTATTCTTGTGAAGCGCTTTGAGATGCTACTTTTAAAGGCGCTATAGAAAATAACGTTTATTATTATATTATTATTATTATAAATGACGGCTGTCATAGTCTATATGGTCGCCCTTGCCCAGTAACTTTTTAATAAATTAAGATATAAATCAATATAATTAGTAGTAAATTGAATATTTTAAACACTATTACATAAAGGAAAGAATAATTCATTGACTGGGGTATATAATAATAGGCGTATTATCGTTCACGCATGCATCTGACAACCAGAGAGCAACAGATATACTAAAATACATAGGCTACTCTTCTGAGTTTTATGCTGTAGACCTCGTGTGTTATTAAAACGAAAATAAACTGTTTTCTTGTTTTTCTACTTTCAATATTAAATCAGAAAACGAAAGCACACGGACCGATGACAATAAAACACATCATTACTTCATACGCTCTCTATGCTCTTGAAATGAACACTCCAGGTATCACTGGCTAATTATTAGCATTACAAACAGAATCATGCGTTTGACTAGTCAGAAATCATAATTCCAAGCTGACGTGAGCGCAGCATGAACTCATCCGCTGGCTGTGGCCTCCATCTTGGCTCCAGGTCTCCCAGTTTCCCCCTGATCCAGGACACAGTGTTGAAAGGCAAACTGAGCGTGCCGGAGCTCAGAGTCACCCGGCTCATGAACCGCTCCATCTCCTGTACCATGAAGAACCCCAAGGGCGAGTTGTTCAGCTATCCTCCGAACAGCCAGGTCAGCATCCCGTCTTCCCGACTGCACGCTTTCCTTTCGAATCACTCTCTTTCCCGCTTCTCCATACCCGTGACCCCTCAGTGGCTCATTAGGGACTCCACGTGAGAGATAAAACATGGCTGCAGATTCCTCTCGTAGGATCAATCTCCCATCACAATCCCTAGCCTCTTTGCCCTTCGAAACCCCCCTCGCCTAACACGGCTGGCTGGCACCTTTCCCATAATGCTTTGTCTCCGTTAACCCATCAGACTGTGGCTGTCCCGGCGGGCAGGGCCCCTGCGCAGATTACCACCCGCCAGCTGATTGAGTTGTTTTTCTCATCCCAGGCGGGCGGACACTGCAAGAACATCCCAACGCTGGAGTACGGCTTCCTCGTGCAGGTACTCGTCACACACACCAGCCGGCACGCATGACTTCATCGTTTCCCATCATGCTCAGTGTACATCCAAACATTACATTCATGCATGTCGAGTGCAGCTTCATAGTGAACGTCCTGTAAATCTCATAAAAGATCATATGCATGATGATCCTGATGACTAAAGCACCTACAGAAAATCACAGCTTTATTTTGAAATTTAAAAACAGAAAGAAATTCATTAAAAATCTACAGAGCCCTGACAAAAAAAAAAAATATATATATATATATATATATATATATATAAAATATATCGTGGCCACGAATTTAGAATTTGTACCCTTGACTTAATAATTTGTTCCCTCATTTAAGAAAGTTCCCTCATTTGATTGAACTAAAACAAGGAAATTAATTATTATATAGTGCGCAAGATTTAGTAAAACGAGGAAACAAATTATTATATCATTTGCACAATTTAGTAAAACAAGGGAATGAATTATTATATCATGTGCACGATTTATTTAAATGAGGGAACGAATTATTACATTGTGCACACAATTTAGTAAAAAATCTACTTAAAAAATCTACAATTTACTAAATCGTGCGCACGTGGGAACTAATAATTATATCATGCGCATGATTTAGTAAAAAAAAGGGAACGAATTATCATATCTGTGTATTAATTAGTAAAACGAGGGAACAAATTATTATATAGTGAAAACTATTTCATAAAACGAGGGAACGAATTTTTATATCGTGAAAACTTTCATAAAACGAGGGAACAAATTATTATATAATGCGCACAATTTGGTGAAACGAGGGAACGAATTATTATATCGTGAAAACTATTTCATGAAACGAGGGATCGAATTTTTATATCGTGAAAACTTTCATAAAACGAGGGAACAAATTATTATATAATGCGCACAATTTGGTGAAATGAGTGAACGAATTATTATATCGTGAAAACTCTTTCATAAAACGAGGGATCGAATTTTTATATCGTGAAAACTTTCATAAAACGAGGGAACAAATTATTATATAATGCGCACAATTTGGTGAAACGAGGGAACGAATTATTATATCGTGAAAACTATTTCATGAAACGAGGGAACAAATTATTATATCGTGAAAACTCTTTAATAAAACGAGGGAATAAATTGATATATCGTGCGCACGATTTAGTAAAACGAGGGAACGAATTATATCTTGCAAACTATTTAGTAAAACGAGGGAATGAATTATATCGTACAAACTTTAATAAAAAGAGGCAATGAATTATTAAATCGTGCGCTCGATTTAGTAAAACGAGGGAACAAATGCTCTTAAAGAGATTAAAATGAAAATTCTCTCATCATTTAATCGTCCTCATGCCATCAACGATGTACATGACTTTCTTTCTTCAGATAAACACAAACAAAGATTTTTAGGAAAATAATTCATCATCATGATTCATATTTGGGTGAACTATCCCTTTAAATCTCTTTACGCTACAAGATATTTAGTTCATAATGGTGGAGTGATGTGCAACTGTAATGTTGTTAATGAACTTGGGACTACTGTATTTCTTGCCGTTCTGTTAATACAGCAATAGGGTTCAAGAGCTCATGCTATAGAGTGAAGAATAGTAACGGCTAAAGCATGTTTCAGTAGCATTCACAATATAGCATTATATAACAGGAACCGTATTGCTTAAATAACAGCACAGCTAAATTTAGATCACATTCATTGAAATGTGACTGTGTGAAACGTGAGGCTCACAGGAGCAGCTGCTTCACAACATTGCTGTTTGGGGTCGGTAGGGTTTTATTTTTAATAAAAGAAATACTTTTATTCATCACGGATGCATCACATTGATCAAAAGTGACAGTATCACAAAAATATGAACTGTTTTCAACATTGATAACTATCATAAATGTTTCTTGAGCATCAAATCATCATATTATAGTGATTTCTGAAGGATCCATGTGACACTGAAGACTGGAGTAATGATGCTGAAAATTCACAGGAATAAATTGCACTTTACTATATATTCACATAGAGAACAGTTATTTTAAGCTGTAATAATATATCACAATTTTTACTGTATTTTTGATTATATTAACGCAGCTTTGGTGAGCAGAAGACATTTCTTAACAAATCTTACAGACTCCAAACTGTTGAACGGTACTGTGTGTTTTATGTATTTTAGCACAACTGTGTTAGCACAATCGTTTCCCATCATGCTCGGTGTACATCGAAACATTACATTCATCATTTACATACATTCAGGAACACTGGATTGACCAATCAGCATCTAAAATTGGAATGATAATTAACAATAAATAAGCTTTTTTGGATTTACACATCAAACAATTCAACAATGCATGGTCCAAATGCAGTTTCCAGTTTGTTTTTCTCGCTCATTATCGCAGTCATCAAGTCATATTACACAACACACTCCCGATGTGCTCCATTATCCTCTTGGATCTTCCTGTGACGGTGGATCACATCAGCTCAGCGCTTCTTCTGACTGTCTCCTTTCTCTTCTCTGTAAGATAATGAAATACTCTGAGCAGCGGATCCCCACTCTGAACGAATACTGTGTGGTTTGTGACGAGCAGCACGTCTTTCAGAACGGATCCATGCTGAAGGTGAATCTAACCGCAAAAAAAGATTTTACTCTTGTTTTCCAGTACATTTCAGAGTAAACAAAAATGCTTCCAAAGGATTCATTTATTGAACAATGTTTCGACCCGAAGGATTTAGTCAGGCAAAAAAACTAGTACACAGCAAGGTACAATTTATATCAACATGATCCGTCAAACCTGATCTGATTATACGACTCATTAACCCAATCATCCAATAGACGGAGAGAAAAAATATACAAAATAGCCAGCCATATATGAAAATAAAATAAACAGAAAAATACAAAATAGTAACCAACATAACAGAAAATAGCTGACACAAAAAAGCAGAGAATCAACTACAAAAAAAAATCACCAATGTATACAGAAAATAATTGACACAACTCAAATCCCAAACCTTTTTTTGTATAGATTGATGCATTATTTTCTGTATAGATTTCAATTATTTTCCAATAATTTTAATAGATTTCAATTATTTTCTGTATATATTGGTGACAATTATTTTTTTTAATTGTCTATTTTTTTTTATTTGGTGTTCGTTCTCAATGTTCTGATGTCAAGATTTACGACGGTTCAAGTTGGAAATTTAATTTTCAGGTCTATGCTCAAAAAGTGAATAAATGGATTATAAATACAGCGTTAATATAATTTGGTACAATAACTCCCCCTAAAAATGCAAAATATTAAATAAAAAACATTATCGAACTAAAATATAGTACATTAATTTGATTGATTGAAATAAAAAAAAAATTCTGTCATTTTTGACCACCACGTGAAGTGCACCAGAAATGAAGATGCATTTACTTGAGAAGCAAAATGTAGTCTTTTTATGCAGTGTGGCTCATGATTGGTTGTTTTTCCCCGCCAGCCCGCGGTGTGCACGCGAGAGCTGTGTGTGTTCTCGTTCTACACACTGGGTGTGATGTCTGGAGCGGCGGAGGAGGTTGCCACTGGCGCTGAGGTGCATGCTGGTCTCATTTATGTGTTTCATGCTGAGGTTTCTCTTAATGATGTTTGATAGTGGTGCAACGGATCACAAAACTCACGGTTCGGCTCATTTACGTTTTTTGAGCCACGGATCGGATCATTTTTCAGATCAGCAAAAAAAAAAATATATATATATATATATATAGGGGAGAGCCGGGACAGTTGAAACACTTTTCTTTTGTGATCAACAACTCAC
>NW_027508942.1:5605000-5630000 GCF_051911475.1 Siphateles boraxobius
TGATCTCAGACTCGTCTCCTGATTGGATAGTTCATGTTCATCAGCTCCACAGTTCTACTTCCTTTACTAAAGAATCGATGGTGTGTGATTAACATTAACATTTGAAACTGATATCCGCTACATTGTTTCAGTCTTAAAGAGTAGTTAGTAAAACCGGTACAAACATCTAAACATTCTAAATCAAGATACATTTACACTTGAGAAGCAAAATGACATGAGTTAAGAAGTCTTGTTTTCTGAGACACTGATCAAAATTAAGTGACTTAACTTGAAACTTTATTTCAGACACACAAGTCCATATCAGTAATAAAAGAAAAATATTTGCCAATGGTGTCCGAAAAATAAGTTACACTGCAAAAAAAATACTTTTCTTAATTAGTATTTTTTTAAATTAATTATTTTAATTTAATTAGAATGAATATCTAAAAATTCTTATCAAGAAGCATTTACTAAGTAAAATGACAAGAAATTATAATTTAGCTTACCCCATTGGCAAAATGTTTTGCTTGTTTTGCTTGTTAAAACTCGTTTAATTTATAAAAAAAAAACGTATTATCAGAAAACAAGATATAATTTTTGTCATTTTACTTACCTAGTAAGTGCTTCTTGAGTTACGAATTTTTATATATATATTTGGACCGGAAACGAGACAAAAATCCTAAAATCCAACATTTGATACGTTTTTCCTAAAACAAGACGTCCTTTTGCTGTCAGTTTGCATCATGATTTAAGAAACAATTTGTACTGGAAAACAAGACAAAAACACCAAGAAAGAACATATTTTTCCCCCATCTTGCAAATAATTAGTTATTTTGCATTTTTAATCCAATTTAGTGTATAATTGTGTGAACTTTTAGAAATGGAAGGTCAGATTGAGCGTATAGCATTGTGAGATACACAACATTATGTAAGTATTGTGTTCCTTAACATGAATGAAGATGAATCGAGATGAATGAGTCGGTCTCCAGTGTTTTTTTTCTTTGCATTTCACTGAAGGCTTTGAGATTAGGGTGAATGTGGCGATTTATGAGGTTTCTAAGGAGTTTGTGTTCAACAACAAAGTCCTTTCTGGAATGATCTGTTGTTATAACATCTGTCCATCCTCAATGCCATGTTGATCATCATGTCCTCTGTTGCTTGTTGACGTCATATTTTTCTCCTCGAAGGACGTCCGTAATTCATTCAGTCTTACAGCTGTAAACACTCGTTCATGTATCATTGGAATCCATCATCATCATCTTCTTCTTCCTGAGCATCACTCGTTTCTCACGCTTTACTCCATTTCACACGATGCTTTTCTTTTCATTCTTGGCTGTAATTGGCCAGTGTCGTTGAATGCATCACCTCATACGTCTGTGGTCATGTCAGAGTTGTGCGTTTGCTCTCTGTTTGTTGTTCTTCTTGATGCACTGCATTAAAACCACAACAACTCTCTCCTGCTGTTCTTCTCTGTCATCAAAGCTGCATGGAGCAGCGTATGGAAAGGGCATCTATCTGAGCCCCATATCCAGTATTTCCTTTGGATATTCAGGTACGATCCAAACCGTGTGTTCGCTGTAGGTTTGTGTCCGCTGGGCTGTTCTTCTGAAAACCTTCTAAAACCACATCTCAGTCTCTCTCTCTCTGTAACACACATCAGGCATTGCTTTCTGATCCGTTTCAATGTTTTGTTGTGCATGCTATGATTTTAATGCAGTCTTTTTGAATCAATAATGTGATTTTTTTCTTGTTTGTTATGGACTGTATTTTGTCTTGTTTTTCAGTGAAAACATTTTTAAAACTAAATCCATGTACCCGAGAAGCAAATTCGTGCAAGATACACTGTAAAAAAGTTCTTCCTCTGCATTTTAGTCTTGTTTTCCAGTACAAACATCTACATTTTCTTAAATCAAGATACATTCACTTGAGAAGGAAAATTACGTTACGTTGAGTTTTTGCTTAAAACAAGAAAAATATCTGTTCATGTTTTAAGCATAAACATGATTTTATTCAGAAAGCAAGACTTTTGTAATTTTGCTTCTCAAGTAAATTTTTCTTGATTTAAGAATGTTTAGATATTTGTAATGGAAAACAAGACAGAGGAAGATTTTTATTCCGTGAAAAGACTTTATTAGTTTTCTCTAATGTTTATTTATATTTTTTTGTTTTAAGCCTAATCCATTTTACCGTTTGTTAATTACCCCCCACTTCAAACAAGGAATAAATAAATTAACATTGGTGAAAGACATTTTTAAAATGAAAAAAAAAAAAAGTCAGATAAATTTTCTATGAGAAAAGTTACAATCTCATGCAATGCTGCTTCTCTAGTAAATGTATTTTGTTTCATGCTTTGACTGTTTAGATATTTTTAGATATTTAGATATTTTTACTGGAAAACAAAACAAACTCAAATTGAGAAATCTTGACTAACAACATGATTTTTGCCGTGCACAAACACAAGCCAGTCGTCTCAATCTCACATCTTGCGATCAACGAAAAATCAGCTCTGCACTGACGCTTAAACCCACTGATGAAACTAAAAATCATTTACATCATGGACCGGATGACTGGATAATCTTCGTAAAACTTGGATGAATGACTAGTGTTTGCAGCTAGAAAAATATCCAACAACCAAATCCTGCAGGAGGAAAACCAACGCGCTCCTATCAAAGAAGATGCAGGACAAAACCTCTCAAAGAAAAAAAGTGTCTAAAATAAGATTAGAAATGTATACAGAAAAACTGAAATTACGTAACAACAGTCAGTTATCTTAGTTAATGTTAAAACATGTTAATGTTCTGGCTTCAACATTTCTCTGGAAAAGGGATGTGCAGGAGATAAAATGTAGTCTCTTAGATGTGTGTGTGTGTGTGTGTGTGTGTGTGTCTGTGTGTGTCTCTGTGTGTCTGTGTGTGTGTGTGTGTGTGTGTGTGTGTGTGTGTGTGTGTGTGTGTGTGTGTGTGTGTGTGTGTGTGTGTGTGTGTGTGTGTGTGTGTGTGTGTGTGTGTGTGTGTGTGTGTGTGTGTGTGTGTGTGTGTGTTTTAGGAATGGGGAAGGGACAGCATCGCATGCCCACCAAAGATGAACTAGTCCTGCGATATAACCGAATGAACACAATGCCACAGGTACGACGGTGACGTCTTGCATGTTTAAACTCTGTGCTCATGGTCCCGTCAGAGATATAAACGTGTGTGTTGTTTGTCTTTCTACAGAGTCGCCCGATACAGTCGCGTTTCCTCCAGAGCAGGAATTTAAACTGCATCGCTCTTTGTGAAGGTGAAACTTCTGGATCTCACAGTGTTCGTGTCACAGCTGGTTTCAGTAACGAGAGTTGAGGCAGGATCTTATCACTTTTATTCACAACTTACGCCAGAATAACAAACACAACCAACATCGATGAGAACCAACTGAGAATGAGGGATATATACTGTATATATATATATATATATATATACACACAGAGTAAGGGGCACTTTTTTATGCTTTTTGACCGTTCATTTACTCAACAATTGGATGCAAACTTCTGAAAACCGGTTTCAAAGTGCAGGTTTTTGAAAATGATACTGTTATCGTCTCCATGTAAACACGCAAAAATGTGAATTTGTGAAAATTTCTTGTCATGCGCATGCGTGTTACGCGTTTAGTCTGTAGGCGTGTAGTGTTTCTTTACGAAGTAACATCGCCATCTACTGGCCTGGGGTGGGAATTGGCAAAAATGTGACGATTCGATAGTATTGCGATATTTGGGCCACGATTCAATATTATTGCGATTCTTAACATATTGCGACACAGCAAGTATTGCGATTCGATTCTGTGATATTGCGATTCATGTCCCCCATACTCAAAGGCATTACATAAAATGAGGAAAATAAGACTCAACTCACTTCAAATGTCACATTTAATTCTGTAAACATCTTATACACATTAACTGAAGTGCGAAAACTTGAAAACGTGTTCTTGAACATTCAGGACACAGGACCTTATTACAGGACAGGACGTAATTATTCTCCGAATAGGAGACCTCTGACATGAATGGTGAGCTCCCAGCACATTACTTCAACTTATTTAAATACAATAGAGTAACATAAACCTGAGAATAATCATAAAACCGAGAATTACCCACACTTTCGATTTGAAAGAAGACAGAGCGTCGTGTGCAACCGGTTGTAATAGTGAAGCCATTTTCATTTGTATTTGCTGTTGAATGCGCGACAACAAAGCACCGCAACAAGCGCCACCTTGTGGTTGTAATACGCAAAAGTAAATGATCAGAGGAAACTCTGAGGAAACCAATGGAGAAAACCCGAAAGTAAAACAGATAATTTTATAATTAAATATTGCAATACTTTGCGCTACTTTATCGATATAATTGCGTGCGCAAAATATTGCAATACTGAATAGATTTTTCCCCCACCACTAATGAATAATACAGCGTTTTTAGAGTGAACTTCTTAGAAAAACTTCTCTGTTTTTGTACGTTGTTGTCCTGTAAACGTACCCTAAAGGGAGGGAGAAAACAAGGAGCAGGGGGGATTAATCAATTAACAAATGAGTTGCTATGGAAACAAATGGAAACATACTTAGATACTATGACAACTGAGGCGAGATCAGGTTTAGTTTTCATTTTGATTTATTGCCAGTTAATAATTTTAAACCTATGTCAGTTCATTTTTCAACTAATATTTATATTTTATTTTATTTCAGCTTTATATCAATGAACAGAGATGTTTTTTTAATAGTTTTAGTTTGGTAACCCTGGTGTGAAAATCCGTTTGTCTGTCGCAGTGATCACATCAAAAGACCTGCAGAAACACGGGAACATCTGGGTGTGTCCGGTGTCGGACCACGTCTGCACGCGCTTCTTCTTTGTGTGAGTATCTGAGGATATATCGCAACTACGGAAGCCCTGAGAGCCCATGCAGTTTTGTCTTTTTCTCGTTTCCTTGTGATCTTGACTCAACAAAACTCGACACAACAACAAACTTTGTTTTCTTTTATTAAGTTGAGCTATGTTGTCAATATCTCGAGAAATCAACTTATATCAAGATTACTGAAAAATTAATTCAATATCACGAGAAACAAAGAAAGAAAAATAACGAATGGCCTCTTAGGTCAAAAATAAAAATTATATAAAGTAAATAGAATATATATATATATATATATATATATATATATATATATATATATATACACACACACACACATACACAGAAAGCACAGGCAAATATTAAGATATATGTATAAAGATATAACATATAAAGATGCAAGGGGAAAAACTGCACAGAATTATTTTATTGTTTTACTTTTTTCTCATGATGTCGATGACAATTTGTTTTCTAGTGATCTTGTTTTTATTATGTAGTGATTTATGATGTCAATATCACATGAAATCATTTTGTCTTTTGCCAAGATCACGAAAAATAAGTTGAAATCACGAGAAAATAAGACAGAAAAAAAAACGCATGGCCTCTTAGGTCAAAAATTAAATAAATATAAATATAAAAATATTTGCTGTCAAATAGATATGTAACGATTAATCGCATCTAACTTAAAAGTTTATAATTTGTAGAATATATAAAGAGGTACACAAAGCACAGACAAAAATAATGTACGTACACATATTATAGATATTTGCAAGAGGAAAAAGTGCACAGAAATTGTGACTTTTATTGTGACAGAATTGTGACAGTTTGATAAATATGATTGATTTGCATATTGCATATGTAAATATATTGCACATTTGTGCTATTGCACATTAACAAACATTGCACAATAATAAAAATAACTTATTATACAATAGCTCACCCACAAAATTCTATCATCATCATTTTTGGATGAAATATTCTTCTTTTTAAATATTATATTTATTGTAGTATTTTCAGTTTTACAGACAAATAAACAGCTCAATCACAGGATAGGACCAAACACAACTACACGCACATACAATATCAAATAAAATAAATAAATAAACAATAACGACAACATAAACAACTCCTTCAGTTAGTTTGCAGTTAACCACAACACTGAGCTCAGGTATGAAATATGAATGTGATGTGTGACGTCTCGTGTGTGTCTCAGGTATGAAATATGATGTGTGACGTCTCGTGTGTCTCAGGTATGAAATATGAATGTGATGTGTGACGTCTCATGTGTGTCTCAGGTATGAAATATGAATGTGATGTGTGACGTCTCATGTGTGTCTCAGGTATGAAATATGAATGTGATGTTTGATCGTCTCGTGTGTGTCTCAGGTATGAAATATGAATGTGATGTGTGACGTCTTGTGTGTCTCAGGTATGAAATATGAATGTGATGTGTGACGTCTCGTGTGTGTCTCAGGTATGAAATATGAATGTGATGTGTGACGTCTCAAGTGTGTCTCAGGTATGAAATATGAATGTGATGTTTGACGTCTCGTGTGTGTCTCAGGTATGAAATATGAATGTGATGTGTGACGTCTTGTGTGTCTCAGGTATGAAATATGAATGTGATGTGTGACGTCTCGTGTGTGTCTCAGGTATGAAATATGAATGTGATGTGTGACGTCTCGTGTGTGTCTCAGGTATGAAATATGAATGTGATGTGTGACGTCTCGTGTGTGTCTCAGGTATGAAATATGAATGTGATGTGTGACGTCTCGTGTGTGTCTCAGGTATGAAATATGAATGTGATGTGGGACGTCTCGTGTGTGTCTCAGGTATGAAATATGAATGTGATGTGTGACGTCTCGTGTGTGTCTCAGGTATGAAATATGAATGTGATGTGTGACGTCTCGTGTGTGTCTCAGGTATGAAATATGAATGTGATGTGTGACGTCTCGTGTGTGTCCCAGGTATGAAATATGAATGTGATGTGTGACGTCTCATGTGTGTCTCACGTATGAAATATGAATGTGATGTGTGACGTCTCATGTGTGTCTCAGGTATGAAAAATGAATGTGATGTGTGACGTCTCATGTGTGTCTCAGGTATGAAATATGAATGTGATGTGTGACGTCTCGTGTGTGTCTCCGGTATGAAATATGAATGTGATGTGTGACGTCTCATGTGTGTCTCAGGTATGAAATATGAATGTGATGCGTGACGTCTCGTGTGTGTCTCAGGTATGAAATATGAATGTGATGTGTGACGTCTCGTGTGTGTCTCAGGTATGAAATATGAATGTGATGTGTGACGTCTCGTGTGTGTCTCAGGTATGAAATATGAATGTGATGTGTGACGTCTCGTGTGTGTCTCAGGTATGAAATATGAATGTGATGTGTGACGTCTTGTGTGTCTCAGGTATGAAATATGAATGTGATTTGTGACGTCTCATGTGTGTCTCAGGTATGAAATATGAATGTGATATGTGACGTCTCATGTGTGTCTCAGGTATGAAATATGAATGTGATGTGTGACGTCTCATGTGTGTCTCAGGTATAAAATATGAATGTGATGGGTGACGTCTCATGTGTGTCTCAGGTATGAAATATGAATGTGATGTGTGACGTCTTGTGTGTCTCAGGTATGAAATATGAATGTGATGTGCGACGTCTCGTGTGTCTCAGGTATGAAATATGAATGTGATTTGTGACGTCTCGTGTGTCTCAGGTATGAAATATGAATGTGATGTGCGACGTCTCGTGTGTCTCAGGTATGAAATATGAATGTGATTTGTGACGTCTCGTGTGTCTCAGGTATGAAATATGAATGTGATGTGTGACGTCTTGTGTGTCTCAGGTATGAAATATGAATGTGATGTGCGACGTCTCGTGTGTCTCAGGTATGAAATATGAATGTGATTTGTGACGTCTCGTGTGTGTCTCAGGTATGAAATATGAATGTGATGTGTGACGTCTTGTGTGTCTCAGGTATGAAATATGAATGTGATGTGTGACGTCTCATGTGTGTCCCAGGTATGAAATATGAATGTGATGTGTGGCGTCTCATGTGTGTCTCACGTATGAAATATGAATATGATGTGTGTGTCTCAGGTATGAAATATGAATGTGATGTGTGACGTCTCGTGTGTGTCTCAGGTATGAAATATGAATGTGATGTGGGACGTCTCGTGTGTGTCTCAGGTATGAAATATGAATGTGATGTGTGACGTCTCGTGTGTGTCTCAGGTATGAAATATGAATGTGATGTGTGACGTCTCGTGTGTGTCTCAGGTATGAAATATGAATGTGATGTGTGACGTCTCGTATGTGTCCCAGGTATGAAATATGAATGTGATGTGTGACGTCTCATGTGTGTCTCAGGTATGAAATATGAATGTGATGTGTGACGTCTCATGTGTGTCTCAGGTATGAAATATGAATGTGATGTGTGACGTCTCATGTGTGTCTCAGGTATGAAATATGAATGTGATGTGTGACGTCTCGTGTGTGTCTCCGGTATGAAATATGAATGTGATGTGTGACGTCTCGTGTGTGTCTCAGGTATGAAATATGAATGTGATGTGTGACGTCTCGTGTGTGTCTCAGGTATGAAATATGAATGTGATGTGTGACGTCTTGTGTGTGTCTCAGGAATGAAATATGAATGTGATGTGTGACGGCTCGTGTGTGTCTCAGGTATGAAATATGAATGTGATGTGTGACGTCTCGTGTGTGTCTCAGGTATGAAATATGAATGTGATGTGTGACGTCTCATGTGTGTCTCAGGTATGAAATATGAATGTGATGTGTGACGTCTTGTGTGTGTCTCAGGTATGAAATATGAATGTGATGTGTGACGTCTCATGTGTGTCTCAGGTATAAAATATGAATGTGATGGGTGACGTCTCATGTGTGTCTCAGGTATGAAATATGAATGTGATGTGTGACGTCTTGTGTGTCTCAGGTATGAAATATGAATGTGATGTGTGACGTCTCCTGTGTGTCTCAGGTATGAAATATGAATGTGATGTGTGACGTCTCATGTGTGTCTCAGGTATGAAATATGAATGTGATGTGTGACGTCTCATGTGTGTCTCAGGTATGAAATATGAATGTGATGTGTGACGTCTCGTGTGTGTCTCCGGTATGAAATATGAATGTGATGTGTGACGTCTCGTGTGTGTCTCAGGTATGAAATATGAATGTGATGTGTGACGTCTCGTGTGTGTCTCAGGTATGAAATATGAATGTGATGTGTGACGTCTCGTGTGTGTCTCAGGTATGAAATATGAATATGATGTGTGACGTCTCGTGTGTGTCTCAGGTATGAAATATGAATGTGATGTGTGACGTCTTGTGTGTCTCAGGTATGAAATATGAATGTGATTTGTGACGTCTCGTGTGTGTCTCAGGTATGAAATATGAATGTGATATGTGACGTCTCATGTGTGTCTCAGGTATGAAATATGAATGTGATGTGTGACGTCTCATGTGTGTCTCAGGTATAAAATATGAATGTGATGGGTGACGTCTCATGTGTGTCTCAGGTATGAAATATGAATGTGATGTGTGACGTCTTGTGTGTCTCAGGTATGAAATATGAATGTGATGTGTGACGTCTCCTGTGTGTCTCAGGTATGAAATATGAATGTGATGTGTGACGTCTCATGTGTGTCTCAGGTATGAAATATGAATGTGATGTGTGACGTCTCATGTGTGTCTCAGGTATGAAATATGAATGTGATGTGTGACGTCTCGTGTGTGTCTCCGGTATGAAATATGAATGTGATGTGTGACGTCTCGTGTGTGTCTCAGGTATGAAATATGAATGTGATGTGTGACGTCTCGTGTGTGTCTCAGGTATGAAATATGAATGTGATGTGTGACGTCTCGTGTGTGTCTCAGGTATGAAATATGAATGTGATGTGTGACGTCTCGTGTGTGTCTCAGGTATGAAATATGAATATGATGTGTGACGTCTCGTGTGTGTCTCAGGTATGAAATATGAATGTGATGTGTGACGTCTTGTGTGTCTCAGGTATGAAATATGAATGTGATTTGTGACGTCTCGTGTGTGTCTCAGGTATGAAATATGAATGTGATATGTGACGTCTCATGTGTGTCTCAGGTATGAAATATGAATGTGATGTGTGACGTCTCATGTGTGTCTCAGGTATAAAATATGAATGTGATGGGTGACGTCTCATGTGTGTCTCAGGTATGAAATATGAATGTGATGTGTGACGTTTTGTGTGTCTCAGGTATGAAATATGAATGTGATGTGCGACGTCTCGTGTGTCTCAGGTATGAAATATGAATGTGATTTGTGACGTCTCGTGTGTCTCAGGTATGAAATATGAATGTGATGTGTGACGTCTTGTGTGTCTCAGGTATGAAATATGAATGTGATGTGCGACGTCTCGTGTGTCTCAGGTATGAAATATGAATGTGATTTGTGACGTCTCGTGTGTCTCAGGTATGAAATATGAATGTGATGTGTGACGTCTCATGTGTGTCTCAGGTATGAAATATGAATGTGATGTGTGACGTCTCGTGTGTGTCTCAGGTATGAAATATGAATGTGATGTGTGACGTCTCGTGTGTCTCAGGTATGAAATATGAATGTGATGTGTGACGTCTCATGTGTGTCTCAGGTATGAAATATGAATGTGATGTGTGACGTCTCGTGTGTGTCTCAGGTATGAAATATGAAAGTGATGTGTGACGTCTCGTGTGTGTCTCAGGTATGAAATATGAATGTGATGTGTGACGTCTCGTGTGTCTCAGGTATGAAATATGAATGTGATTTGTGACGTCTCATGTGTGTCTCAGGTATGAAATATGAATGTGATGTGTGACGTCTCGTGTGTCTCAGGTATGAAATTTGAATGTTATGTGTGACGTCTCGTGTTTGTCTCTCAGGTATGAGGACGGTCAGGTGGGAGATGCTAATATTAACACACAGGAGCCGAAGATACAGAAGGAAATCATGCGTGTGATCGGCACCCAGATCTACTCCAGCTGAACGGATCGCTTTCTTACAGAGACGCTTTCAGACTCAGAGAAAGACCCGGCATCTCTCTCTCTCCTGCCTGCTGTCGTTCCTCGACTCTATTCCATCTATACTTTCTTTTTAGTATGGGATGCGGGTGTGGATTTCCAGCGTGGGATGGATTGGCGACCCTCCGTTTAGAAGGAAAACATAAAAAAAAGAGGCTGTTATGGAGTGCAAGAAGCCCCGCCCACAACCCGTTCTGACCTCTCGTTGACCTCCCACAGAGCTGTCAGTCAGAAGCAGACAGGCGCCTGATTGGAGGAGCCGTCGGCCAATGAAACTGTTCTGTCGGATTTTCTCTCGCTCGAACTCTTTTTCACATCAGTTTCTCACACTAAATATCTATAAACATGAAAACAAATGTGTTTTTTCCATCTCTGGATAGTAAATGATGAATCTGTGTGCACTCTTATTGTGTTTGTATGGCGTTATCTGCTGCTTTTCCTGACTGATGATGACACATATTAATATCCCAGATGTATTTATCTCTGAGTTTCCTGCTGAAATCAATTTCTTGTCTTTTGTTCCTCGGTTCGCTGAGCTCCGCTTACACGCGTACAAGCGCTCGCCGTGATTAATCGGGGAACAGATCGTGGATGAGAGGACAGGGACACGTCGTTACTCATCTTTATGCTTTTATCTTCTGGATGGCGACAGAAAAGCGCGAGGTTTAGGGCCATTCAGTGATGTCATCTTCTGATAATGTGGAACAAACTAAAGCTGACGTTGCAGAGAGGCTTTTAGTTCTGCTGTCAATTCTCAAGACATTCCTGAATGCTTGTGGGTAATTTCCACAAAGCTTACCGTCGTTGGTCTACTGTAGGATAATAGCAGTGAAACGTTTGGACATTCTTCATTCTGACTCTTTTTTATGATAGTAAAGTCTTCTAAACTCACACATGGACATCTGGTAATGATGTAGGGATCAAAACGGGGCATAAATGAAAACTTGCTGGGGTAACAATTTAAAATATGGTTAATTAGTTAACTACCTTTATTAACATGAACTAAGAGTGAACAATACTTCTACGCTAGTTAATATTAATTTCAACATTTGCTTATACGTCATTAGAATCAAATGTATTTGTTAACATTAGTTAATGCGCTGTGAACTAACAATGAACAGCTGTATTTTATTATCAAACATTAATAATAAATACTGTAAGAAATGTATTGCTCATTGTTAGTTCATGGGAAAGTGTTACCTTTGCTGGCATGAAATGAAAGTTGAGAATCTCTTTTTCATGTGTAATGATGTGCACGGATAAATCATTTATGATAAACTACAATATTATTTAAAAAAATGTGAATTATGGATAACTTTACAGTAAAGTTCCATTAGTTAAAGCTCCAGTAACGATTTCTGAGAAACGCTGTTATTTAAAATCAACAAAACAAACATGCCCCGCCCCCTACCCAACATGGTCCCGCCCCTATCGTAATAGCTCCACCCCCAAATTCTCAAACACGCTATGCAACACAGGCTCCTCCCCTAATGATTGGACACACCCCTTACTGCTGATTGGCTACAGTGTGTTTTGGTGCTTGTTCCACTGTTTCTCAGAAATCGTTTACTGCACCTTTAATGTTAGTAAATGTACAACTGTAACTTTTTGTTCAAAATTTAGAAAATGTGATTCATCATGAATTGATCTTACCAGTCGTGTTTTTGTCTTATCCTGAATCACTACTGCACGCCTAAAATAAGTGTTTTTACTCAGACTATTTTAGAGCGAGCGGGACGAGAACCACAGTACCTGCGTGATTCTGCCTAAAATTATACTTCTTTTTTTTTGTCCAGAAAGCTTATTTTATTTCATTTTGATAATATTTTTTTCTACTTTTTTAATGAATTATTTTGGAGAATTAATGTTATTTTCTATTTTATTTACCTTTACATTACTAGATTTGATCAATAAGTAAGAAATAAATAGTAATTTAAGCACATTCTTTCAACTTAAATTCAAAATAAGTTCATGCATAATCCTTATAATTCAGCTCAACATATCTTACATTATGTGTCTTTGACGACCTCTTGTGGAAAATAAATATAACATGATATTTCAAGACCCAAGATGGCCTTATATGGAGCAAATGAGCTGTTCCGCTGGGTCCTAAAGTCAGTTCTTCAGTGTGCATTCAGATACACATGTAGACTTTTTGGGGGGGGGGGGGGTAAAGTTTTAGCATTTTTATTTAGAATTTTGATCATTTTTAGGTTTCTCTATGTGTACTGAAGCATTCCTCGCATTCCATTCATTCCTAAGGGGGTCAAATTGACCCGAGAGGGAAGGATGTGTTACTTTTTCTTAATTTAAACCACAAAACTCATTAAATCCATTCAATTTGATTTGTGTGTGTATTTGTGGTTCAAGTGCAAAAAAATTCTTGGACCCTCAATTTTTTAAATTGTTTAAGAAATGAGTTTCGGGTCAAAATGACCCGAGGGAAGGATGAGTAAGACAACTGCAAACATAAATTGAGTCTTTTGTGTGCAAACGTTTGACTGCTGGTGTTTCTCGTGTGTTTTGACTTTATTCTGTTGCTCTTGAATGTTTGTGAGTATTTTGTGGTGTTTATTTGATTTTACGGGCGTTGCACTGACACAGCCTGCATCTGATTCTCTCAAATGCACATTTTCTCCTTAGGTCTGTGTCAGATATGAGACAGTCAGCTGTAGATCTTCACTGTAAATAATCTCTATGTGAGTTTATGATTGGACAGGAGGAATGTTTCAAGCAAGTCTTCGGATGCTCTTTGTCGTCAGATCTCCTGGTCTTTGCTCATGCAGTATGAACTGCGATTGTAAAGGTGGAATTAAAGCTGAACAGAACAAATAAAAGGAGGTTTTGCACAATTTTAGATGCTTAATTTCTCTCCATTTGATTTCTCTATGACGTTGTTGTTTCATGCAGTGACGTCTTTTTTGCACCAGGTGGCGCTTTTGCTTCACTTCACTAATGAAACTTGGACAACAACAACGATTTGCTGTAAAAGTCATATTTGCAAAGGATCCTGAGGTAAATCTGTGTTTTGTAATATGCTGTCATCATCAACATTAGATTAGAAAGTCCTAAACACTCTGCTGCTCAGTCTTCGTTCATTTAGTCTTTAAAGTGTGTGTGCATTATTATAGTGAGCGACTGGTTAATGTGAGCATGTACTGGTCTACAGGATTTCATAAAGAACTTTTTCTTTGTAAAATAATTAAGTTAAAACAAGACAGAAATAAATGCATTACCTCTTTGATCAAAAATAATAAATATAAATTAGAGCTGTCAGATATATTAATCTAAGCATCTATCGCATCTAAAAAAGATTTGTAAATATAATATATATACAGACACACACACACACTGAGACTGAGTGAGTGTGCGTGTGTGTGTGTGTGTGTGTTGCTATTTATTCTATACAGCAGTTCCAGGCACTATTTTATTCATTTGTTGCTGCTGTTTTTAATGAGCGAGTGAAATTGAACAAAATATCTGTGCATATAGTGTCTACAATAAAACTCAATTTTAACTTCTTGTTTATTGAACTGTTGTATAAAAGCAGTTTTGCATTGACACTCATGCAGCTGTTCTGAACATCGGTCATGTGATCACCTGTGGCCCAATCACAGTCATGAATGAGGATACTCTCAATTACAGGATCATTATAAACAGCGTGAAAAACGTCCACCAGGGGGAACTCAAGCGCTGTGATCTCATTCCTCTCTCGTTCACACTCTGTTTCACTTCTTCTGCGTCTCCTCTCTCTCTGAGAGTGAACACACACACACAAACACACACACACACACTGTAATGAAATAAAGATCAGACAGGCAGGTCAGAACCAGCAACACACACGTCTGCATGAATGTGCTTATAAATCATGTAGTATAAATCCTGTCAGAGGTGGAAAGAGATGAACATCTGTAGAATCTGTTTTTTCTGTCAAACACAAAAGAGGATGTTTATATTTATCGGCCTTATGAGACTATAAATCTGCCGTTTTGAGTCAGAAGTTTCTCATATGGACACTGTTATGCTAGTGCTGTTGTTTTTATGTGCCATTTTTGTGTACTAAGGACGATTCGTCCCCATTGAAAGCGTTATTTCCGAATGTCCTCAGAACTCAGTGGACTCACACCAGTCGTGAAGATCCGGTTTCTTTATCTTGCTGTGTGTTTTGATACTCAGATCGTGCTGAAGATGGAGTGATGGAGTGATGAGGAGATGGAGTGATGAAGTGATGGAGTGATGAGGAGATGGAGTGATGAAGTGATGGAGTGATGAGAAGACGGAGTGATGGAGTGATGAGGAGATGGAGTGATGGAGTGATGAGAAGATGGAGTGATGAGAAGACTGAGTGATGAAGTGATGAGAAGATGGAGTGATGAGAAGATGGAGTGATGAGAAGACGGAGTGATGAGAAGATGGAGTGATGAGGAGATGGAGTGATGAGAAGACGGAGTGATGAGGAGATGGAGTGATGAGGAGATGGAGTGATGGAGTGATGAGGAGATGGAGTGATGGAGTGATGAGGAGATGGAGTGATGGAGTGATGAGAAGATGGAGTGATGAGAAGACTGAGTGATGAAGTGATGAGAAGATGGAGTGATGAGAAGATGGAGTGATGAGAAGACGGAGTGATGAGAAGATGGAGTGATGAGAAGATGGAGTGATGAGAAGATGGAGTGATGAGAAGATGGAGTGATGAGAAGATGGAGTGATGAGAAGACTGAGTGATGAAGTGATGAGAAGATGGAGTGATGAGAAGATGGAGTGATGAGAAGACGGAGTGATGGAGTGATGAGGAGATGGAGTGATGGAGTGATGAGAAGATGGAGTGATGAGAAGACTGAGTGATGAAGTGATGAGAAGATGGAGTGATGAGAAGATGGAGTGATGAGAAGACGGAGTGATGAGAAGATGGAGTGATGAGAAGATGGAGTGATGAGGAGATGGAGTGATGAGAAGACGGAGTGATGAGGAGATGGAGTGATGAGGAGATGGAGTGATGGAGTGATGAGGAGATGGAGTGATGGAGTGATGAGGAGATGGAGTGATGGAGTGATGAGAAGATGGAGTGATGAGAAGACTGAGTGATGAAGTGATGAGAAGATGGAGTGATGAGAAGATGGAGTGATGAGAAGATGGAGTGATGAGAAGATGGAGTGATGAGAAGATTGAGTGATGAGAAGACTGAGTGATGAAGTGATGAGAAGATGGAGTGATGAGAAGATGGAGTGATGAGAAGATGGAGTGATGAGAAGATGGAGTGATGAGAAGACGGAGTGATGAGGAGATGGAGTGATGAGGAGATGGAGTGATGGAGTGATGAGGAGATGGAGTGATGGAGTGATGAGGAGATGGAGTGATGGAGTGATGAGAAGATGGAGTGATGAGAAGACTGAGTGATGAAGTGATGAGAAGATGGAGTGATGAGAAGATGGAGTGATGAGAAGACGGAGTGATGAGAAGATGGAGTGATGAGAAGACGGAGTGATGAGAAGATGGAGTGATGAGAAGATGGAGTGATGAGAAGACTGAGTGATGGAGTGATGAGAAGATGGAGTGATGAGAAGACGGAGTGATGAGAAGATGGAGTGATGAGAAGATGGAGTGATGAAGTGATGAGGAGATGGAGTGATGGAGTGATGAGGAGATGGAGTGATGGAGTGATGAGAAGATGGAGTGATGAGAAGACTGAGTGATGAAGTGATGAGAAGATGGGGTGATGAGAAGACGGAGTGATGAAGTGATGAGAAGATGGAGTGATGAGAAGATGGAGTGATGAGAAGACGGAGTGATGAGAAGATGGAGTGATGAGAAGACGGAGTGATGAGAAGACGGAGTGATGAGAAGATGGAGTGATGAGAAGATGGAGTGATGAGAAGATGGAGTGATGAGAAGACGGAGTGATGAGAAGATGGAGTGATGAGAAGATGGAGTGATGAGAAGACGGAGTGATGAGAAGATGGAGTGATGAGAAGATGGAGTGATGAGAAGACGGAGTGATGAGAAGATGGAGTGATGAGGAGATGGAGTGATGGGGTGATGAGAAGACGGAGTGATGAGAAGATGGAGTGATGGAGTGATGAGAAGACGGAGTGATGAGAAGATGGAGTGATGAGGAGATGGAGTGATGAGAAGATGGAGTGATGAGAAGATGGAGTGATGAAGTGATGAGAAGATGGAGTGATGAGAAGACGGAGTGATGAGAAGATGGAGTGATGAGGAGATGGAGTGATGGGGTGATGAGAAGACGGAGTGATGAGAAGATGGAGTGATGGAGTGATGAGAAGACGGAGTGATGAGAAGACGGAGTGATGAGGAGACGGAGTGATGAGGAGATGGAGTGATGAGGAGACGGAGTGATGAGGAGATGGAGTGATGGGGTGATGAGAAGACGGAGTGATGAGAAGATGGAGTGATGAGGAGATGGAGTGATGGGGTGATGAGAAGACGGAGTGATGAGAAGATGGAGTGATGAGGAGATGGAGTGATGGGGTGATGAGAAGACGGAGTGATGAGAAGATGGAGTGAAGGAGTGATGAGAAGATGAAGTGATGAGAAGATGGAGTGATGAGAAGATGGAGTGATGAGAAGATGGAGTGAAGGAGTGATGAGAAGATGAAGTGATGAGAAGATGAAGTGATGAGAAGACGGAGTGATGAGAAGATGGAGTGATGAGAAGACGGAGTGATGAGAAGATGGAGTGATGAGAAGATGGAGTGATGAAGTGATGAGGAGATGGAGTGATGGGGTGATGAGAAGACGGAGTGATGAGAAGACGGAGTGATGAGGAGATGGAGTGATGGGTGATGAGAAGATGGAGTGAAGGAGTGATGAGAAGATGAAGTGATGAGAAGATGGAGTGATGAGAAGATGGAGTGATGAGAAGATGGAGTGAAGGAGTGATGAGAAGATGAAGTGATGAGAAGATGAAGTGATGAGAAGACGGAGTGATGAGAAGATGGAGTGATGAGAAGACGGAGTGATGAGAAGATGGAGTGATGAGAAGATGGAGTGATGAAGTGATGAGGAGATGGAGTGATGGAGTGATGAGGAGATGGAGTGATGGAGTGATGAGAAGATGGAGTGATGAGAAGACTGAGTGATGAAGTGATGAGAAGATGGGGTGATGAGAAGACGGAGTGATGAAGTGATGAGAAGATGGAGTGATGAGAAGATGGAGTGATGAGAAGACGGAGTGATGAGAAGATGGAGTGATGAGAAGATGGAGT
Organism: Siphateles boraxobius; assembly: GCF_051911475.1. NCBI lineage: Eukaryota > Metazoa > Chordata > Actinopteri > Cypriniformes > Leuciscidae > Siphateles > Siphateles boraxobius. Next base: position 5,623,127 of record NW_027508942.1, read on the forward strand.
GATGAGAAGATGGAGTGATGAGAAGACGGAGTGATGAGAAGATGGAGTGATGAGAAGATGGAGTGTTGAGAAGATGGAGTGATGAGAAGATGGAGTGATGAGAAGATGGAGTGATGAGAAGACGGAGTGATGAGAAGATGGAGTGATGAGGAGATGGAGTGATGAGGAGATGGAGTGATGAGAAGACGGAGTGATGAGGAGATGGAGTGATGAGAAGACGGAGTGATGAGAAGATGGAGTGATGGAGTGATGAGAAGACGGAGTGATGAGAAGATGGAGTGATGAGGAGATGGAGTGATGAGAAGACGGAGTGATGAGAAGATGGAGTGATGAAGTGATGAGAAGATGGAGTGATGAGAAGACGGTGTAGTGGCAAAAAACATTGTTGGGTTTTTCCTGTAACCCCCTGTTATTGTTTCCAACCACCTGGAGAATGCGAGTACCGGGTCAGACTCACAGCCCGAATCCAAGAAAATCCAAGAGTGTAGTTGTTGAATGTTGTCGATATTTATTGCAAATAAATATAAAGTACAAAACAAAAAATGAGAACTGGTTTAAATGTCTTTAAGCATTCCTTTGTAGCGCTTGGAGTTCAGCTTTCTCAGGCCAAGCTTCAGTAACGCAGATCCAGGCCGAGGTCAAAGACTGTATCTGCTGGCACGCCTTCTCCTTCTCTCATGCGCTACACGCTCCAACTTATAGGATAGCGCCCTCTCTGGCTGTTGAAGGTGTACTACTCAAATGCAATAGAAAAGACAATTATAAGTAAATTATGAAACCAAAAATAAAACTCAAATGCGGCTCCTACACACCGGCCCCTAATTGTTCTCCATAGAATCAATTATTCAAAATAAATACAAAAAAGGAGCCAGAAAACAAATAATCTCTTAATACTTTTAGAAGAAAAAAAAAGAAAATAAAAAATAAAATAATAATGTATACATTACATCCCTTATTGGTGATCTTTAAGGGGCACCTGACACTCTTCATTTTCCAGAATTCGGCACAGCTTGGTAATGGGTCTATCAAGGATTGAAGTCTGTGTCTGGAGCTTCACGGATCGGACCAGCCCCTTTTGATCAGGCTTGGTCTCTAGAACTCTTCCTAATGGCCATGACCCTCTTGGAGCAGTGGGGTCAACCACCAGAACAAGATCTCCAACATTCAGGTTCTTCTTCACTACAGTCCATTTTTGCCTTTCCTGGAGTAGAAGAAGGTATTCTTTGGTCCATCTATGCCAGAAGAGATCTGCCATGTACTGGACCTGTTTCCAGCGGCGTCTAGCATAAAGGTCTGATTTCAGAAAGATTCCAGGAGGCATAATGGGCTGAGTTTTCAGCAGGAGGAGGTGGTTTGGGGTCAGCGGTTCTAGGTCGTATGGGTCTGAGGACACTGTGGAGAGAGGACGGTTGTTTAGAATAGCCTCTACTTCACAGAATAGAGTTTGAAGACCCTCGTCATCGATGGACTGTTGATGGAGTGTGGAGTACAGCACATAACGAACAGATGTTATAAGCCTTTCCCAGACTCCGCCATGGTGCGATGCAGCTGGTGGGTTGAAACTCCACTCGATTCCATCAGGAAGCAGGGCATCCTGGATCTTCAACTTGTCCAGTGTCATCAGAGCTTTCTTGAGCTCCACCTGAGCACCCACCAAGTTTGTTCCGTTGTCAGATCTGATGTGCTTAATCTGCCCCCTTCTGCAAACAAATCTCCTCAAAGCGTGAATGCATGAGTCAGTGTCTAATGAGAAAGCTACTTCCAAATGAATAGCTCTGCTAGACATACATGTAAACAGAACTCCATACCTTTTGATGGTGCTTCTTCCTCGCCTCACTTCAATCGGGCCAAAATAGTCCAATCCGACATTGGTAAAGGGAGGGAGGTCAGGTAGTATTCTTTCCAGCGGCAAATCTGCCATTTTTTGCTCACCTGCTTTGCCCTTTACACGTCGACACATGACACATCTTGAGAGCACCTTTCTTGCTAAGGAGTTGGCCTTAATAATCCAATACTTCTTACGGAGCTCTGAGAGCATGTGGTTCCTGCCACTGTGACCACAGCGTTCATGAATGTGTCTTAAAAGAAGAATTGAAATGTATGAATCTTTGGGCAAGACACAGGGGTGTTTAGTTTCATCAGGCATTGCAGATTTATGCATCCGGCCACCTACTCTTAAGATGCCTTCATCTAGCACAGGATCAAGCCTACAGATCCTGCTGCTCCTTTTCACTTTAGGTGGGGTCATTTGCAGTGTTTTAATTTCAGCTGGGAATGCTTGCCTCTGAACATAAGAGATAACTGACCTTTCTGCCTGTAAGAGATCTTCCACTGTGAGGAGCTGTCCACCGGGTTTGGTCTTGAAAACCTCAAGTTTTGGGCTCCCCTTTTGGCTATGGGAGCGGGTAGTGACTTGACACAATGGGAAGCCCTTTTGTTTTTTGATTCTCAGTAGCAAGGCCTTTTTCAGTTTGATGTACCATGCCGCTGCTTTAATTAGCCTAATCCAATTTGAAAAGTATGAAATAAGCTGGTCTGTGGGTGTTTCAGTGTTTACCAGTGTTGTAAACACAGTAGTGTTTCTCCTGACCTCTGGATCATCCTGTAACACTGAGCCCAATGCCTCCACCTCTAACCAGCTTTCCTCAGGTTTCCATAGGAACTCTGGACCATGTATCCATCTCCTTTGTTCCATGAATTTACCTGCACTTAATCCTCTCGAGGAATCATCCGCTGGATTGTCTTTACTTCTTGCGTATCTCCATTGAGACAGCTCCGAATTATCCCGAATCAGCGAGACCCTGTTGGCTACATATGTTTTAAATCTTGCAGTGTCACTTCTAATGTACTTAAGTACGGTTTGGCTGTCAGTCCAGAAAACGGAGGGCTTTAAGGGTAGATGTAGTTCTCTCCTTAGCATTTTGTCCACCTTTACCAACAATGCTGCAGCGGCCAGCTCCAGACGTGGTACTGTGATGTTCTTTAAAGGAAGGACTCTTGACTTTCCCATGAGAAAAGTGACATGTATAATGTCCTGTTCATTAGCTTGTCTAATGTAGCTCACTGAGCCATAGCCATTCTCACTGGCGTCAGCAAAGTGGTGTAGTTCTGCACACTTTGCTGTTCCGTAGCCTTTTGGTTTCAAACAACGTGCAACACTGAAGCTTTTTATTCTTTCTAAACTGTTTGTCCATCCTTCCCACCTGTCTACTACAGCTTGGGGCAAAGGTTCGTCCCATCCAAAGCCTTTCTGGCAGAGCTCCTGTAGCAACTGCTTGGCTGGGAGAATGAGAGGAGCAAGAAAACCAAGGGGATCAAAAATGGAACTTACAACAGAAAGTATGCCTCTGCGGGTATGTGGCTTCTGGCATAAATTGATGTTAAACTGGAAATGGTCAGAGTCCACACACCACTGCAATCCCAGGGCTCTTTCCATTGGTAGGCTGTCTTTGTCAAGATCCAGTGTTTTTATTTCTTTTGCCCATTTTTCTTTTGGAATGGATGCTAGAACTGCCCGATTATTGCTGACCCATTGAGTCAGCTGGAATCCACCTTTGTAGCATAGTGCAGTGAGGTCTTTTACTAGCTGGATGGCTTCAGACTCTTCAACCACGGATTTAACACAATCATCCACATAAAAGTTGTGCCGGATAGTTTCAGCTACATGAAGGGGAAAACAGCTTTCATTGTCATCAGCAGTTTTTCGTAATGCAAAACTTGCACAACTTGGGGAGGACACTGCACCAAATATGTGCACAAGCATACGGTATTCCTTTGGGTTTTGACTGGTGTCACCCTGTGGCCACCACAGAAAGCGCAAGTAGTCCACACCTGATTTCTCTACTCCCACCTGATGGAACATTGACTTAACGTCAGCCATAATTCCAACGGATTCTTTACGGAATCTCATAATGACTCCGACAAGAGAATTGGTCAGATCAGGACCCTGTAGTAGCTCTGTGTTGAGGGATACACCTTTGTAAGTAGCTGCACAATCAAACACCACTCTAAGTTTCTTCTTTTTGGGGTGATACACTCCATGATGTGGTATGTACCATACCTTTCCAGGTGCCTGTATGAGTTCTTCCTCTGGGACCTCCTCTGCATAATGATTTTCAAAGATGTCATTGACAAAGGCAACATATTCTTGCTTGTATTGTTCATCCTTTTTCATTTTCCTTTTCAGAGTTTGGAGGCGCTGTTCTGCAACTTGGCGATTGTTAGGCATGCAGACAACAGTTTTCCTAAAGGGCAACTTCAAATAGTAATGTCCATCTTGTAAGACTGCCTCATTGGCTATCTCTACAAACCTTCTGTCCTCAACTGACATTTCGGTCTTCTCTTCAGATGCTACCTCACTGAAATCCTGATTATACTGTGAGATCAGAAGTTGTTCCAGATTTGTAACTGATATCCTATTCACAGTCACATTCTCTGCACTGCCATCAGCACTTCTCAGTGGCCCGTTTACAACCCACCCCAATAAGGTTCTAACTGCGTAGGGGCCCCCACCTTGACTATTAACAACCTCCCATGGTTCTATGCACTTTGGAGCATTTTTGCCAATCAACAGCTCCACCTTTGAATTAATGCTGGGAAGTTTGACTCGACTTAGATACTTCCATTGTGCTAAGTCTTTCTGCTTGGGAATGCTGTTTGTGGTAACTGGCATTTCTTTTTGAGTGAAGAGATCAGGAAGAGGTAAGAAGTTATTGCTGTCCAGTGCTGAAACTTCAATTTCAGAGACGACATGAGTTGGAACAGTTTTTTCTTGATTCATTGTGCGTAGAAGAATGTGTGTTTTTCTTCCCTTCAGATTGAGCCGAAACATAAGATCCTCGGAGCAGAAGGTGGCGGAGGATCCAGGGTCCAGGAGAGCATACACCTGTAAGACTCGGCTGCCCTTTGCTGCCTTAACCTGAACTGGGACAATGGACAGCACATTCTCTTGGTCTCCGGCCCCTATATGACCACATAACCCTGCTGATGCATTGCCTGTAACATCAGAGGATCTTTCTGCCTTTTTGATGATACTATCTTTGGCCTCAATATGTAGGACACTAGGGTGAGCTTGCTTACATACTTTACAGCTGAGACGCCTTTTGCAGTCTCTGCTAATATGGCCTGTGGAGAGACACCCAAAGCAAATGCCTTTGGTCTTTATAAAACTGAGCTTGTCTCTATGTGTTATCTTTAAAAAGTCTTTGCACAAGTCCAATGTGTGTCTTGAGCTACAGAAGGGGCAAGAAATATCAAACTTCATCTGCTTTTGGGCAATAGCTATACTAGTGGCAAAACTACTGCCAGATGACTTTGAGGCCTGTGGTTTGACTGGGGATCTAGCTTTTCCTCTACTAGCTGACTGATCTTGAAGATCACCAAATACCGGATCAGCTGCTATGCGAGCTTGTTCTTCAATAAAGCAGACTAGATCTAAAATCCTTACCCTACGACTACGTTGTTCTTGCAGCTCATAAGCCTTGTTACGCCATCTCTCCCGAAGCTTGTACGGTAGCTTGAGCACAATGCTTTTCATATTGGATACTGTTTCCAGCTCCTCCATATATTCCATTTCCTCCATAGCATTGCAGCAACTCCTAAGGAACATGGCATAATCCTGTAGCGATTTATAATCCTCAGATTTTATTTGGGACCAGGATAGGGCTTTTTCCAAGTAAGCACAAGAGATCTTGTATTCGTTTCCAAAATTTTCCTTTAGCAACTCCTTTGCTCTCCTGTAGCCTCTATCTTGTGACAAGTACTCACAACTCTTGACTAGCCTTTGTGCTAGGCCTCTAGTATATTGAATAAGAAACTGCAATCTATCTTTACTGTTATCGGTTTTGCTTTCAACCATATTTTCAAAGGAGTGAATGAACGACTTGTACTCAAGAACTTGTCCATCAAAGAGTGGAATGCTACCTTGTGGTAGCGTGGACAGAAGTTGCTGTTTCATAAGAATCCTTGTTAATTCACTCTGCTTTTCCAGAATTTTTATCATGTGACTTTCCTGTGCTGAACTGGGTGTAGGAATTTGCCCTTGAGGTACAGTGGACTGAATGGCTGGGACTGACCTTGCTGGCTGGGGAATGACAGAGGGAATACTGTGAGCTGAGGTCTGCTGTAATTCTGGCCGGATATCACTGCTAGTTCTGGGCTGGAAATCAGGTCTGCTGTGATGCCTATCTGGGCCTAAATTAAGAAGAGGAAATTGAACCTGAACACCTGGCCTGGTTTTAACTACTGGGGACGTCCTTTCCTGGAAATAAAGTGAGCTATCAAGCTTTTCATCCAATGGTACATTTGTCACTGTTGATTTTGTCTTCACTTCATCTGCTTCTGCACCCAACAAAGGCATCTGAACTGTGACATCAGACTTGGCAGGTTTATTCATTTCTATTTCAGCTTCTTTTAGATAATTAATTTTTGCAGTAGTGGCTTCAATTTCAGAATGCAACTCTAAAGTTTCTCTCTTTTTTCTTAGAATATGCTCCTGCTCCTCAATTGCATGCCTTTCTTGCAGCTTTGCAGCTTTAGCCATTAAAGCTACTCTCTCTGCTTCTGCACTGATGCGCAATGACACCGACGTTGTATGTGATCCAAATGATTGCGCATCAGTATCAGTATCACTATCTTCTACTTGGGTGAAAGAAGAGGTGGCTTCAACTATGGCTTGGGAACCTGGGTTTTGTATGGCTGATATCCAGTTTTCAACGTTAGCCATAAAAGCCGCTATCTGTACACATCTAGGCTGATACCATGTTTCGTGGTCTTCTTGATTTGCTTCCTCATCCAACATTTCACTATAGGAGGCATGCACGGCTTTGAACTCTTCAAGAAATTCATTAAACTTAATCATGTTTTGTTTAACTTC
>NW_027508942.1:5640000-5642500 GCF_051911475.1 Siphateles boraxobius
TCCCTTAGAAGCCTATGGAGGAGTGATCCAGCTCTCAGATTTAATCACAAATATCTTAATTCGTGTTGCGAAGAGGAACGAAGGTCTTACGGGGTTGAACAACATGAGGGAGAGTAAATACTGACAGAACTTTCATTTTTGGGTGAACTATCCCTTTAATGTTGTTAAATTAATGTTTATTGCATTTTTAAAATGTCATGTGTGTTACCATGATGGTGTTTAATGTTCGTGTGAAGGACACTGTGCAGCTTCTATACTGTATATTAGTATTAACTTTCATGTTGACGTGGTGCTTGTGATGAGCTTTGATTGATCATGTGACTCTAATCACTGCTGTGATTGGTGGTTGTCAGTGTATTACAATGGTACAAAACAGATATTAATACTTCAATAAGTCGGTAAATTAACATTAAATCAGATAATGAAATATGGTTTATTACTGTAAATTTTTTTCCGTGAAAACAACGGGATTTTTTTACAGAGTGGTATTATCTAATTGTGTAGTTAAATTTAACAGCTGACAGATATTCAACATAATTCATGTGTGAGACAGTCTAACAGAAGGACGGACAAAACCAGTGAAATATCAAGTTCTTGTCATATTTTATTACCATTTTCTAAACTATGGTGAATAAACTGTGATAATGTGAGAAATGTTGAAGGTGTCTGAATAAATTCTGGTTTGACTGTTTATAAATCACGTTGACATCATCATCTGATTCCTTCTCCTGCAAAATTAAAGTTTGGACTGTCGAAACAGAACTGGATGCATAATCAGAAAATATTATGCATCCAGTAACAATTTTAACAATTTAACAAAATAACAATTTAGGTTATTTCATTGTAAATTCACCAAAATAATAATAAATAAATAAATAAATAAATAAATAAATAAATAAATGATTAGTGCAAATATATCTCTCCTTCATTTCTGTCTGTCTCTCTCTCAGCATGGGTTTGAGTCTCTCTCTCTCTCTCTCTCTCTCTCTCTCTCTCCTTTTGATCAAGTGTCTGTCTGTCTTTACATCGGCGTGATTGAAGAAACCCTGAAAATCTGCCTCTCCTGTCCTCGCCTGCCAACATAAAGTCTGAGATGTGATGATCACAGCTGTGCTGCTTCTTCCAGCTGACGAACCATACAACAAAAAACCTCACAAGCCCAATAAACGTCATGCATGGGGGCCGAATTAGCCATGCCTTTATGCAAATGAAAGCTGTCGACGAGGGGACCCGTTGCATTCCCACTCCAGCTCTGCTCATAAAACACGCCAGGATACGCTTATACATGAAGTGCAAAAGAAACGGGAGATTTTCACTTCCCTCAGGTGATCTGGTACTGAAAGACAATGAAATAATCACTGAGAAGCATCTGTTGAACAGCAAGCATACAAGTGTCAGAGTATGAGAGTGTATAAGTGAGGATAATGTTGAGTAGTGCTGATTAACACCGAGTTCAGCACCACGGACAGCGACACAATGCGATATAATTGCATTTTCCAGTCTGAACACTCAGATGGGATTTCAAGCAGCTTTTCTTTCTTTGCTTCCCATTCACAGTGACAGTTACTCGTCGTTCTCGATGTCGTGCTGTAATTGATGTAGATAATTCGGATAGTGACATCATCGTCTCATTACTTTTCGTGCAAAATTAAAATTTGGACAGTCAAATCAGAGCTGATTAATGTGTGTGTGTGCACAGAGTTCAGTACCACGGACAGCAACACTGTGCAATATAATTGAAAATCTAATGTAATGGTGCCAGTCATGTATCGAAATTGGGTTCATCTTTAAAAATCAAGCAATAAAAATGTATTGCATTCATTTATTTAATAACAGAGAGTATTTTTATGTAGGCTATACTTGCATATACAGAGATTTTAGATGCAGAAGAACAGTGAGTCGTCAAGTCACCTTTATTTATATATCGCTTTTTACTTTACAGATTGTTTCAAAATCAGCAATTTAACTCGAATTAACTTGAAAAATACCATAATAATTTCACAGTACCTAAAATGCATTTAGCAAAGCATGAATTAAACATTTTTTTTGATCAAACTGTACTATACTGTAAACGAGCAATGCATACATACAACGTGTAACATATAAAATAAAACCAAAAATATGAGCTGTGTTATTTGTATCCTAACGTGATGGAAAATAGCAGTAAATATTTGTTTAGGCATTTTTATTTTAGATATTGGGCATTTCAGTATGAATGATTAAATTGTAGCTATTTTAGTGATGCCAGTTAAAGGGTTAAAGCTTCGCAACGTGTTGCTTTTATGCAAATTCGAGATCTAAAACTCTTCTAAACGCCGTACAAATGTTTGACTTCTCGCCCCGCCCCGCACGAGCGCCTTCACTAACGTCGCCCTTTGATTGGCTGGCACTGGCTGATTATGCAAATGAACCGCGGGTCTATTCAAAAGGCGCGAGCTGACGTCACGAGTCAGAGTGGCAGCTGACACACGGAGCGCCAGACAGATGGAGAAAGTGAAGG
>NW_027508942.1:5647500-5677500 GCF_051911475.1 Siphateles boraxobius
CTCAATCCTGTAATGCCTGACATTTAACAAAGCTAATGAACAGTTAAATATATGAATATGGAACGGTTTACTGGATTGAAGTTTGCATATGTGTTTTTTGTTGAGTATCATATTTGATTCCTCAAGCTTTTGTGGCCCGTATAATATTATATAGTGAGAATAAAAACAGCTCTTTGCAATTTGGTGCAGATGCTGATATTTATAGGGACAAAAAGGGATGAAATTCTGATGCTTATAATGTTAATAAATTAGATGTTTATTACAGTATAGCAGATACTCGCATAAAATGGATATAAATATAAATATCTGCCAATAATATGTCTTAGTAAGATGATATTTAAATGCTCAGTTTTGCAGAATTGCAAGACAAAAGTCAGAATTTCAAGAAAAAAGTCAAAATTGCAAGAAAAAAGTCAGAATTGCAAGAAAAAAGTCAAAATTGCAAGAAAAAAGTGAGAATTGCAAGAAAAAAGTCAAAATTGCAAGAAAAAAGTGAGAATTGTCTGGAAAAAAAGTGATGTAAATGTAAATCAGTGACATCTTTATAACATTATAGCAGACACATTCAATGCATATAAATATCAGTATCTGCCAATAATGTCTTACTAAGATGATATTTAAATGCTTAGTTTTATGATCAAAGCTCTTTAGTTTTAAAGCATATAATGCAATTCAATAATGATTGAGAGATGACCTAATAAACTTTCCTCAAAAGCCTGATGATCATATTTCATACACATGATTTTTGTAATAAATGATGTCTGTATAATCAGGTAAACCTGATTCAGTCCAATTGAAATATTACCAACAATATCAAAGTTATTCTTATGTTTACTTGATAAAAATCAGTGCAGATTTAAAGGCACGTGAAGCTCGAGCTGAAGGACGTTTGTACAATTACACTGAAAGTCTTTTACTGGATAAAACACACTAAACTATCAGTCAGAGACTGAAGGACCGGAGGAGATTTGAGGAGATTAAGTGCGACAGGAACGCTTTGATCATTTTGACGCCTTTAGAAATTTGCTGTATAACAGGTATTATATAGTTACTGTCACGGTGGGTAGTGGGAATAAATCCGTGGACTCAGGTGCGGAGTGAATTAGTTCTTTTAATAAAGACAAAACATAAAATAAACAAATCAACAAAAGAAAACCACGATCATACTAACTAAATCCAGAACAAACAAGGCAGGGCAAGACAGGCACGGAACTTAACGCAACAACATATGAAACAAATACAACTAACGAACACAGGAAGACTAAATAGGAAGGCAAATAAGGAGGGTAACGAGGAGGAAAGGTGGGACAAATAAACCAATAATCAGATAACAAGGGGGAGGGACCAGATAATAACAAGAGCACATGACCCAACATAACAAAACACTCATGTGCATAACCAAGACAGGACAGACATGTGACAGTTACACTTCAAAACTCTGACTCTGAATGTAATTGCATAAATCTGAAAGCAAGAGTTAGGGTGAGCAATTCAATCCAAAACAAGCTTGTTTTGGCAAAAATTAAGCTTGTGGAGTCCGTCTGTACAATAAATGACTCTTATTGTTGTGTAATGACATTGAAGTGTGATTCATCATGTGTCTCACACACACTGGAGGATCTGTAGAGATGTGAATGTCGTGTGGATGATGGGTTTATGGTGAGACGTGTGTTTTGATGACTTGCATAATGTTATTTATTATTTAGTGTGTGTGTGTGTGTATGTGTGTATTAGGGCTGCAGCTATCGATTCTTTTTGTAATCGATTAATCTAGCACTTAATCGATCGATTAATCGAGTAATCGGATATTTTTTGTGTGTGTGTGTTTTATTAACAGATTAGTTATATTAAACTTGTGTCCATTTCAGTTAAAGCTGTTATAAGTTATATACTACACTGTATAAGTTATATAGTATGCAAGTTATAAAGCTATCTCATATGTGAATTTTCCTTTAAGATGTTATAATATAACCACTCTAAGCATCTAAGCATATTTGTGTATTCTGGTAGTTTAACGCTGAAGAAGAGCTGTATGTAACGTGACGTTGTTGAACACGCAGTAAAAGCTGACGCACTTTTTGTTCCGTGCGTTTTAACTGAAAAATGAGTACTCCGAATCTTTATTAAAAACCAACAGGCTGGGGACTTTGGCAGACGTGAAATACAAACAAGGTCTCGCAAAGACTGCACTACAATATTTGTTCCTCCATCACGTCCCGGTGTGTACAGTGAATGCATGCTGAAATTATTGTTGCGTGGCTACATAAAAGTTTAAGCATATGTGATGCATTGATGCAATTGGTCTGACTGGCGTGTGTGTGTGTGTGTGTGTGTGTGTGTGTGAAGGGGTTCTTTTTTTAGGCTATACTCTCTGCCAATTGAACGTGATAGTTACGTTTACTACTTAAAAATGTCATCAGAGCTAAAAATCCTATCTAGTCAAACCGCATCACGACATCGCTACAAATACAGTACGGGATTAAAATCAGCGAACATCAATAGGCTTAGACTACGTTACCTTGTTTCAGCGATTAAGTGTATAATGATCCCACACTTTAGACAATTTCTGCCGTTTATTTACATATTTATTCTCCGCCATCGCGCCAACTAAATTCAAAATATATGCTTCCTGAACAGGTCCGTGTGAATAAACGGTCCGTGTGAAACAATCGAATCCCTGCGCCGCGCGTATAGTGCGAGTCATAGGAATTAAACGACGCTTCGAGGCAGAGTTTTTGCCTCGAGGAATTTTTGTAATCGAGTAACTCGAGTAACTCGTGGAATCGTTCCAGCGCTAGTGTGTATATATATATATATATATATATATATATAAAAAACTGTTAAATTAATGATTCAATGAATGAATCATCCAGTAACAGGGCCTGAATTTCGTTTTGGAAAATAGGGGGGAAATCCCCCTTTAGGTTATTCTTATGGGGGGGTTTAATTTGAGGGGTGAGTTTTTTTTTTAGACAATTTTTAAAAAATACGTTTAGCTAAATGTTTGCTCACTCATTGTATTTGTGTTTTTACAATGGGGTCATTTTTTTTTAGTTTACACAACAAAAGAAAGCTTGATTTCAATCTTTGAATTAAATTGAAAAAAGTAGCACAAATAAATACATGAAATAAAGAGAGAAGTTTAGGTCTAACACTAGTATTCAGAAATAATAGAAACGGAAAAAAGTAATCAAATGTATTTGAATACATAGGCTATTAATCCTGATTCCTTAAAATTAATGCTGTCTTTTGTTGTTTTATAATGACAGACACATTTTAGGCTACTCTCACTTTAAGAGCTAGTGCACGGATCCATTAGGGTCCGTTCACATGTTGCGTGTAAAGCGCAGTCCGCGCCACTTTCTCCTCTTTTAAAAAGGGCTCGCTGTTGCTGAGCAATCATGAGCCACGTTCCCCATGAAGACGAAGACGCTTCAGTAAAGGATGAACGTGCAAAACACGTAACGTGAACGGCCCATGCTGTTTTCATTATAGTGTCACATGCATTTACTTTTTGTATTATTTTTTTAAGACATAACCGATTGTGTTTGAGAGGATACTCCCCAAAACCGAAATTTAGACAATGTTGTGTGCTTTTGACCGTTAAAGCGCTATAATTCAAGAAAAATAACTCAGTTTTGTTACTCACGAGGTGTTTGTTATGCGGGTTAAAATCGTTTGAATGTTTAAATAGGTAAGACTTAAAAAAACGCACAAATTATAAACATTAGTGACGATGCAATGGCTCGATTGTGCAAGTGACATTTCCATGAAATGTCCCGACTCCTGAAACGCGAGTCTAGAGTCGCCGCCTGCAGCCGCGCGATTGGCTCGCCTTGTGCAACACATTTTAAGAGACAGAGAAGACGCGGCATTGGCAGAATCACTCACGCTGTTTGTGAAATTGCGTCTCGCAGAAAGTTTTAAAATGACTGATTTGATCTTATAATCTGTTAGGTTAAATTCATTCATAGGCCTACATGCTAGATTGAATGAATGTTTGCGGGAATTTCCCACATTATAAACGCAAGACTTGCGGGAATGATTAAAATGATGCGCAATACCCGCAATCCCGCACCGAAATTCGAGCCCTGCAGTAATGAATCAAATTAAGTCTTTATAAGTTAGTGTTTTTGAATGAATGATTCTGTGTGAGATACATTTTTTAACAGTCAAACTTTCACTCTATGATGGTTTTGCAAGTAATCCGCAAGTCACGTGCGTGCCGAACCATCCTTACGGATCAACTACGATCCGTTACACGGTGGCGAGAATGTGCCTTGTGTCTGTTCTGATGGGTCACGGACAGCAGACAAAGCAATAATAAAATGCAAATTAAATAAAGCTAACCATGTATTCATGCATGCAAAACAAGCAATCCTGTATCTCGAGAAATCCTGTATCCACCGAGTAACAGTTGTTATTCAAGAGATGTTTAGGCTAATATACTTGTGAAGGAGAGCCTGTTGAGTTTTTAAAGTGTCTCGTGTGAAGTCCTGGGTTTGACCGATGTGTGTGTTCTCGCACGTTTGCTGATTCGGCTTGCCGCTGCAGAAACGCCTCTCAGAGGGTCACCGCTGCCACACATGGGGCAAAAAACACATTTGCTTTTGATGTTTAGGCATGTTCAATTAATCTGCAGTGGCGCTTTGGAGGTGGAGGTGTCTGAAAATGCATATGTGGGTTTTTTCTGCTATTTGTCCAATTAATGTGATTTTGAATATTGCTGTCGTTTGCATGACTGCCAGACATGTATAATTTTCTTTATAAAAGTATAAAAGTTCTTTAACTTGTACTTGCAGACTTTGTTGTTTTCAGGTGTACTTTACATATAAATTGACATTGACAATTAATGTGATTTTGAGTATTGCTGTCATTTGTGAGTAGGGTTGGGAATCGAATACTTCAGGTCAGGAATCATATACTTGTGATACATTTTTTATGACCATTTCAATGTGTCTTTAAACCATTCAAGCGCGAGACGACTCGCTGTTTTCTGTGATGCAAGTGTGTATCAGTATATTGGATCCGTGCAGCTCTTAAAGTGACAGCAGCCTAATATTCCTGTCTCTATAATAACACTAATCAAACGACAAAGAGAAAATTTGCTCGTTCTTGACTGAATAACTGTAACTATATTTGTAATGTATATTTTATTTATAAAGTGCACTGTTATTTTACATTTGAATACAGTGTCTGTACCTGAATACCTGACAATCTTAAAATGTTTATTTGAATCATATCTTTGTTCAGTTGTATCTATTTGTTGCGATTACAAATTTTTTATTTGTTCTTTTTTAATTACTCAGTGTTTACTTGTCTTTAATAATGCTTGAAATGTAGATTAGTTAGGCTAGTTGGGTATTTATAAACGTTATAAATGTTCTAGCCTGTTGATTTGTGTTAATGATATTCAGCTACAATTACATGTTTTGCAATAAGACTAAATGTGAATGATATCTAAGTTTATTTTTTACCTTATTGGAGTCAAAATTAAGAATCGATAAACAAAATCATAATAATTAAAATTCAAACGATACCCAACCCTATTTTTGAGTGATGTTTGCCTGTGCAGACCGAGTCTGATCACTCAGTAACTCGTCAACACGACACACTGATGAACTGATGAATCCTCTGTGTGTGTGTGTGTGTGTGTGTGTGTGTGTGTTTCAGGATGTGCCTTTCTAACGTACTGTGCCAGAGAGTCAGCGCTGAAGGCCCAGAGCGCTCTCCATGAACAAAAGACTCTACCCGGGGTAAGAGCCTGATTATTTCTCTTTCTCTTTCTCTCTCTCAGCCGGGTCTCGCTCTTTCTCCTCCACACATATTCAAGCTATCAATAATAATGCCAACAAAGCTCTGGTGCTGCTCGCAGCTGATTGGCTGACAGACAGACCGTTCCTGGTTCTGTCTGATTTCTTCATGGTTCAATAATGAGGTTTTTTGAGGGCAATATCTGACTTGTAAAACATAAGAATTTAAAAAAACTTGTCTCATTTTCTTTGGCTGCGTTCACAGATCGGATTTGCTTGTTGGATGTGAACAGCAGAAATCACATTGGATCAGATTTTGACAATGCCTTTTTGAATATGACTATAATAATTGTGTGCTAATGTGTAATTTGTTACACAGAACGGTGCATATATTCATTTAAAATATAAAAATTGTCAGGAAAGGGAAGTTAGTGCTAGCTTTTTCTTCAATATTGTGACGTAGTGTTTTCACGGTATCAAAATTTCAGTATTCGGTACTGACAAATCGATTCACAAATGTCAAAAATCGATTTTCTAAAAAAAAGTTTTTAAAACTATGTGATCCAAATGAATTCTGTGTAAGTGACAGGTTGCCCCGCCCACATCATCAGAAGAGATGAGAACAGAAGTTATTCTGATTCAAGATTATTAAAACAATAATGAAGTGCATGGATGAATTACTTGAATAAAATAAACACCTGTCAATTTGGATTTCATGGTGACTTTAATGTACATTTAGATATGATTTGAACAGTGACAGTAGAAGCATATATTAATGCTAATGCATAGATTTAATACATATAAATGCATATCTTGATGCTATGAAATTGGTTGATGATGCATGAATGTAACCTCACCAAAAAATGAGATTTGAGCCGAGAAGTGAAACTGTGTCTCTCGATGTGAACGTGCAGTTCTCTCTCACTCTGCTCCCTCCTGTGCGTTCGACAGATGTATTATGAATAGGTATGGATGTGTGGATGTTTCGCTGCTGTATTCCCGAGGTTCTGCTCTTCCCAGGAGAGCGATCACTGTTCAAACCTGCAGGGAGAAAGTCAGTGTGACGGGAAGAGAAAGGAAAGAAAAGACTCGTGTCTCTGCACTAGAGATCGATCATCAGTTTACTGTCCTGATGAATCCCTCGGGGAATTATCATGTTCTGATGTATGGGAGAAAAAATATGTGACCGTTTAATCAAGCTCCAAAAACAGCTCGTTTTGATATTGCGGGATCTGTGATGTCACACAGGCAAATATATTTGCATATGACGCTATAGCACCATAAGCGTTCATCCCGCTACCGGGACGGCTAAATTTACTTCACTATATTACAAATAAATCCTAATCTAATCATGACAAACTATATATCGTTGGAAAGGTCTAAGTCTCCTAAGTAGATATTTTAGCATATCGTTTTTGTTACAAATTATGTAGGAACAGTAATAGATGAATTTATGACAAGAGTGCACCTAAAAAATCTACATCATATCAGGAGTTCTGACCTTTGTCACAAAAAGTCGACGTGTACACTTTTAATTATTGAAACTTTGGTTTTCATGCTAAACGTTCATAATAAAACATATAATCTAGAATTTGTCAACAAAAAATTATCAAATAATATTATCCTCTAAAAAGTATTATCTATATATATATATATAACATGTATATTATGCCCTTAAATATAATATTTTCACCTTTTTATCGCCTTTTTTATTACATCACATATTTTAGTAGTTATCATGTATGTTGTCTTAAACAGTGCTAGTAAATTCCACAAATAATTTCAAAGAAACACTGACCAAAAACAACCGCGACACAGGGCTATAAATACAGGGGTAGAACAAAAGAAACAAAAGGTGAACACAATGGGAAAAGAAAGAAGACATAATCAGTAACTAAAGAAAGCGAAACTAAACCGAGAGAAGAAACAGGAACAAAAGAACAGAGAACAGCGTATCAAAATAAAAGTCAACAGAACGGAACATAAAACAGACCGTAAATCAATAAATTCATTTTAGTATATCAAACTTTCTTCAATAGATGTTTTTTCTGAAACGTTTCAGTTTTATGTTTGTCCGACCTTTTTTTAAATGTTATTAGAATGTTTCAGAAACATTCCTGGAATGTTTGCAAAATGGAATTTTCCCTTTATGTTGCCATAACGTTTTTAAAACATGCTTTGAACTTTTCAAAACTAAATGGGAACATTGGCAAGACTTTCTTAGAGCCGATTGTTGATAGCTGGGAAGAATCTTCTTCAGGACTCAGGATGTCATCGTGTGTGTGTGTGTGTGTGTGTGTGTGTGTGTGTGGTTCATCTCTGCTGGAGTCTCGTATCAGACCGAACACATTAGCGATCGCGCTCAGAGGTCACGCTGTTCTTTTATCCTCCTGTGACCATCAATTTGTCCAGAGAGTGAAATTTGTCAAAGTCCAGCACCAATGAGGACCTCCTGCTACGACAAAAAACAAACACACACACACACACACACACACACACACACAGAGAGAGAGTTTTCATCTTTTTAATTCTTTGAAAGTTGTACGGTCAGCAGGGAAGCCGGTCAGGGACCTTACACTTGTAAATATCAGTCAAATAAACAGCCCCTGAAATGTCATCCACAGTTTACACATGAAAGAGGAATATCAGATAAGAAGAAACTGACAAATGCTAAAATGTTGTCAAGATTAAGACATTTCAGGATCAGAAAAATAAAAATTAGAAAAAATGTAAATACCAGATATGCAGTCCAACATTTTCATACCCTATGGTATAATATAGAAACTTGGAAAGTTAACAGAAATACAGTCAATGTAATACTTTAATTTAATTGTAAAAGAACTTACTTGGCACAAAATGATTTCTCACTGCTAAACTTCTGCTCACATACCAAACGACATATGTGGATATATAAAAGTTAATTATCTTCACAATAAATCAGAACATTGAAATGTTTGGAAATTATCCATTCTCATGTCTTTCTTTTTTTTAGTGTTTAAAAGACAATTCAAGCTGGTAGTTTCATCTAGGGCTGCAGCTATCGCTTCTTTTTGTAATCGATTAATCGAGTTATCGGATCGTTTTTGAACAACCAAAACAAATTATGCATAACAAAAATTATGTGGCTGTAAAATGATCAAGCATTTGGCATTTTATTTCTCAACAAAGGTATTTATTTCCAAGTCCAAAAGTTTGGCTCCAAAAGTTAAGTGCCAAGTTGGCATTGCTAACAATTATATAACAACATACAGTTAAGTGAACTTACTGTAACATGTATGAATACAAACTTAATATGAATATAAACTTAGTTTTTTGTCTTCTTAATACACAACATTCCAAAAAAAAGGATTGCACCTTCTGCAAATTTAGTTTAGTTAAGCTGAGAACAAAAAGTGTGTGTGTGTGTGTGTGTGTGTGTGTGTGTGTGTGTGTGTGTGTGTGTGTGTGTGTGTGTGTGTGTGTGTGTGTGTGTGTGTGTGTGTGTGTGTGTGTGTGTGTGTGTGTGTGTGTGTGTGTGTGTGTGTGTGTGTGTGTGTGTGTGTGTGTGTGTGTGTGTGTGTGTGTGTGTGTGTGTGTGTGTGTGTGATGTTCTTTTTTTAGGCTATACTCTCTGGCAATTGATAGTTACGTTTGCTACTTAAAATGTCATCAAAGCTAAAAATCATATCTAGTCAAACCGCATCACGACATCGTTACAAATACAGGATTAAAATCAACGAACATCAATAGGCTTAGACTACGTTACCTTGTTTCAGCGACGCTTGGTGAAACAGCATGGAATGGATGTCTCCTGTTCAGATGCTGAATCATGGGAGATGTGCTGTTGTGGTCTGCCAGCTCTATTTTGCAGTAGGGCTGTCACTTTTGAGAAAAATCAAACTCGAACGGTTATCGAATATCGAGTAATGTATTCGAATATATTCGAATTTCTACGAGACCCCCCCCCCCCCCAACCCCCCCCCAAAAAAACACCGTAACGGAGATTCAATCACAAATTTATTAACAGTCTGACAGTCATAAACAGGACTCTTCAACAGGCCTGTCTGAAAACATTTTTTTTGACTTAATGTTTTAAACAGCAGGTTATCAATTTAATCTATATAAAGTGCCACTAAGCTACATGGAAAAAAAACTGCATCGGAACAGCACGGCACAAACAATAACGTGACGGCTTAAACAGCAGGAGTAAGGCCTATAGCCTAGCCTCATTTCTTATTTCAATTCATTTCTTAATATTGTTAGCATGAAAAACCAATTTATCAACTTGATCTGGGTCAAGTGCGGCTCTCTTTTTATTGGCGATGTTCCCCGCGGTGGAGAACACGCGCTCGGTGCGCACACACGTGCCTGGCACACACAGATTTGCGCGTCAATGTTGAGAGAAGTGGTATACGGTGTAGCTGTAGAACCCAAAATATTTCCAGACTCGACTTTTTAGATGAGTTGAGGTCGTAATTCTCCGCTCGGGCTGTCGTTCTGTGCGTTATCTTCCATTCTCAAAACAGGGAGGCTATTATTCGCTTGATTTGGTCATGGGCTTACGCTACAATACGTTTAGAGCGCCCGCTCCTGGGTGAGATGGCAAACAATAATAAAAAACAAAAAAACGGTCTAATCATAGACTGTAAAAATATGCGCTAAACATGGCACTTTAAAAACCGGATAGTTTATTTATAGTCCGAATACGTCATGTTCGAATGCATATTCGAATATCGAATAAAAAGTGACAGCCCTGTTTTGCAGCAGAGACACTGCACCTTGTTGTCTTCTTTATTAAGTGTGTAATGATCCCACACTTTAGACAATTTCTGCCATTTATTTACATATTTATTCTCCGCCATCGCGCCAACTAAATTCAAAATATATGCTTCCTGAACAGGTCCGTGTGAATAAACGATCCGTGTGAAACAATCAAATCCCTGCGCCGCGCGTATAGTGCGAGTCTTGCCTCGAAGAGTTTTGCCTCGAGGAATTTTTTGTAATCGAGTAACTCGAGGAATCGTTTCAGCCCTAGTTTCATCTGAATCTGCATGTGATTCATCTAGTGTTTATGCAAGAGTCTTTATTTTGACAGGCATTTTTCCTTCACCCTCTTCCTGAATGTTTCCATTTATTTCCTGTGTGTCAGTTCATGTTTGAATAAATGTTAGTTGTGCCAATTAGTACCTTTGTATGAATGAACAGGCCATCTTTCTTCATTTAGCCATGTAAAAAAAAATCAGTCAGTGTTAGGATGTAATTTTACTTTGGCTTGAGAGTGATTGGTCACATGACAAATGTTTTCGCCCTTTTTTGGAGATTGAGATTGAATACATTGGAAATACTAACAGATATTGATACGCATTCGCCAGCATCTCTCATCGAGCATTGCATGATTAATATTTCCCTGTCATGCTTTTGTGCGGTCTTTATCTCTGGTATTTCGTTTTTACTAGTTTTTATATATAAAAGCGTGACACTTTGCAGTTGCAGTCTGTTTGGAAGTGCATTTTAACTTTTCTTGCGTTTCATTTATTGCACTGGAAATGGAAAGTCTGGTTGCATTGCATTGTGGGATGCAGTAACTGTGTTCTGTTTATATTCCGTGTCTTTTGGCAAATGTTGCAGGTGCTCCTGTTTCGTGGCGTTTACGAACATACACGACATTTTGCTTGAGTTTACTGTCAATCATCTGATGGGTTTATTTATCCTGACAGATGATAATGAGCGATCTGTTGTTGTCCTGTGATGTTGCTTATTCTCGTATTCTCTGTGATTCGCCTTTCCGACATGCTCTAAAATACTCAGGAAAAATCAAATGAGATTTCTTTAATGTTGCAATTGATTCTCCCAGACTGCAATGAGAATAAACTGAGAGCAAATCGAATCTTTTGCTTAATCCATCTTCTCATATTTCAGTATAGCTCAAAAGTTTCAGAAAAGATCCAATAATGTCTCAAACTGTGCTCTAATTTTCCTAAAAGTCTGCAGTCAAGTCAATATACATTTTTACTGTCTGAATTTTTTTTTTTTTTTTATCTCTGCTGAAACTTCTGGCACAGAGGTGAATTAAACGTAGCTGAGATCTTCTGTAGTTCTCCTGAGTAATGAAAGAGAAACATCTGCACAGTTTTCCTTGTTGTTTGTGTGGTTTTTAAGTCCTTGTGGAAAGAAACACACACACATTTAGAAAGTCTCTCCATTTGTGGATTTGTAATTCCAGTAGGAAATATATGTAATGGGTCAGAACCCGATAAAGCCCGTCCGGAGACTCGGATACATTAATAATGCTCAATATTCACTCGATGAGCGTCATCTTTAAATACATAAATGTAAATACTGTTTAATCAATGTCGTGCGTGTGTGAGAGAGAGTGTGTGCCTGGTATTCCTTACATTATAAGGACCAAATCACCCAACAAGGATGGTAATACCAGTAAATTATGACCTTATGGGCTGTTTTTGGTCCCCATGAGGAAAATCGATTATAAGTCATACTAAATTAGTTATTTTGAAAATGTAAAAATGCTGAATTTTTTCTGTGATGGGTAGGTTTAGGGGTAAGGTGTGTGTGTGTGATGGCTATGTTTAGGGGTAGAGACTGTGTGTTTGTGTGTGATGGGTAGGTTTAGGGGTAGGGTGTGTGTGTGTGTGTGTGATGGGTATGTTTAGGGGTAGAGTGTGTGTGTGATGGCTATGTTTAGGGGTAGAGAGTGTGTGTTTGTGTGTGATGGGTAGGTTTAGGGGTAGAGTGTGTGTGTAAAGGCTATGTTTAGGGGTAGGGTGTGTGTGTGTGTGTGTGTGATGGGTATGTTTAGGGGTAGAGTGTGTGTGTGATGGCTATGTTTAGGGGTAGAGAGTGTGTGTTTGTGTGTGATGGCTATGTTTAGGGGTAGAGAGTGTGTGGTTGTGTGTGATGGCTATGTTTAGGGGTAGAGTGTGTGTGTGATGGCTATGTTTAGGGGTAGAGAGTGTGTGTTTGTGTGTGATGGGTAGGTTTAGGGGTAGGGTGTGTGTGTGTGTGTGTGTGATGGGTATGTTAAGGGGTAGGGTGAGATAATATACATGTTGTACAGTATAAAAACCATTGTCTATGGAAAATACCCATAAAACTTAAAAACCCAAAATGTGTGTGTGTGTGTGTGTGTGTGTGTGTGTCTTGTATGTCGCTTTATGGCTTATTGTGTCTCATTCCACAGACATTCTCCCTCAGTTTCTCAGTTCTCCATCTCTCCGTCTGTCTCACAAGAGCTGCATTAGGTGAATACACACACACACACACACACACACACACACACACACACACACACACACACACACACACACACACACACACACACACACACACACACACACACACACACACACACACACACACACACACACACACATATACTGTATCTGTATATATAATACCACATTCTTACCGTCTGACTTTTTCCAGTCGTGTGGTGAATCCTGAGCTGTGTGTGTGTGTGTGTGTGTGTCCGCTGCTCCTGCTAATGGAGGTGAAGTCGTTATCAGAGCTGAACGCTGAACCCGCGGGTCTCGGTTTTCCCCGTCATGTGATCCGAGCAGCAACAGCTCATTATCACCTCGTTCTGAGCGCCGCTCGTTTATTAAACCTTCCTCTTACAGCTTTTAAGCCTCACCTTTGGTCCCTTTTAGAGTTTGAGCGGCGACTGTGAGAGAAACATGACGCAGAGACACAGAACAGCCTTCAGTGCAGATGAGTGTGTGTGTGTGAGTCAGAAATTAACATGATTATGAAACAATTGGGCTGATTTGGCTCGTATTGGCAGCGCTGAGCTTTTTTTAAAGTGTCAGAATATTTAATAGTTGTGATTCGAGGTTCTTGCGTCTCCCAGCAGGCCGAGAGACACATGCTGTTAGTGGAGTTGTCCGGTGTGTTTAATGTTAATCAGTCACTTCAAGATCAGGTGATGCACGGAAACGCACCACGATTCGATAGAATCAAGTTTTGAACTGTATGCAGTAACTGTTATATTTGCTGTTCTATTTGCAGTGCATTGAGCACAACATACACATTATGCGAATAGAATACTGTTCCTGTATTCTCAATAAAAGGCAAATTAGAAACATTTTTGTTGATTTATTTGAAACTTAATAGATATCATGTAAAAATATCGATTATTGAATCGTATCGAATCGTATCGCGGGGAATTCTCAAGTATCGAAAATAATCGAATCGTTGGCTTAAGAAATCGGTATCGTATCGAATCGTCATGTAGGCTCCGATTTACACCCCTAGTTACACAATGTTAATATACAGAGATAGAAAGTAAAAAAAAAAAAAAAATCACTCTGAACACTTTTTTTTTGATTACCCATCCCCATCTCAATAACCCATCCCCATCTCTCAAAAGTACATTCAGAACATACATAAATAGTCTAAGAAAAGTGCAAATCAAAATCCAAATACAATAAATAAAGATATAAAATGAGGAACAAGGACGCAATGTGTTTTTGACTATGAAATTAAATAACATCAAGTTGAGTTTGTCATTTGTGTGATACAGTACAGTAAGCATTATACAATAGTCAATCAAAATAAAGACTGTCTGGAAAATACTACATTTGTATTTTTATTGTGGAAAAAAGTACTATTTCTAAATGATTATGCATTATCAATGGGAACAAACTTGTTTTTTGATTGTTCTACCAGTTCATTGGCTGATGGTTTTCATTTTGCTGTTATAAGATGAATGGGAAAAAGTTATGGAAGCTTGTTTCCGCCACAGAATAAAAAGTCACAATTATCTTTTAAAATGTTTTATTCTAACAATTTTGAATTTACATCTCACAATTCTGACTTTATTTCTCAGAATATTAATATTTCTTGTGTTGTAAAGTCAGAATTGCGTGATATAAACATGCAATTCTGAGAAAAAAAGCCAGAAATGTGAGATAAAAAGCAATTACCTTTTTTATTTTTTATTCTGTGGTGGAAAAAAGCTTTCATAAAAAGTGGTCTAATTTATCTGAGTTCATATATTTTATCTATATTTATATCTAGCTGTATTGTACACTACCATTAAACATTTTAGGGTCAGTAAGATTTTATAATGGTTTTTCTTATGCTCTTATAAATTATTTGATGTAATATAGTACATTTTTAACAATATTATTAGAATTTAAACAGCTGTTTTCTATGTGAATATATAGTAAAGTGTAATTTATTCCTGTGATCAAAGCTGAATTTTCAGCATCATTACTCCAGTCTTCAGTGTCACATGATCCTTCAGAAATCACTATAATATGATGATTTGATGCTCAAGAAACATTATTAATGTTGAAAACAGTTGTGCTGCTTCATATTTCTGTGGAAACTGATACATTTTATTTTTCAGGATTCTTTGACGAATAAAAAGTTCAAAAGAACAGCATTTATTTGAAATGTCTTTTGAAACGTTATAAATGCCTTGATAAATTGATAAGTTTAATGGTGAATAAAAGTCTTAAATCTTATTGAACCCAAACTTTTGAACGGTAGTGTACATATATTTTAATATTATATATGTGCATTATATTAACAGCAACATTTGTTGTTTTTCATCACTCTAAAAAGCCTTTAAAAGCTTGAATTAATGAATCACACATTAAGCCCAGGAGCATTTCTGAGACATTAAATATACAGATTTGTTTGGTTTTTGACTTGTTGACCTGCGTTGTGTTTCTTACGCTCATATGTTTCTAACAGTTATTTTTACAGCAGCATTGTGTGTTTGATATTTATGTTGTTGGTTTGTTTTTATCCTCCGCCTACAGGGTCTGCGCTCCAGATCACGTCAGCTGAGGTGTGTGTAATAAATGGTGTGACGGACGGCGCAGGTGTGTGTGTGTGTGTGTGTGTTTGTGAAGGGCGGCTGGTATCTAAATAACTCGAAACAAACACACTGATCGCAGCTGAGACCCTGCGGCGCGTCACACTCATATCGGCTCTCAGAGACACGAACACACACCCAAAAATACACACACGCTCGTAGAATAACACACAGAATCAGAAGGACGGAAAGAAAGGCAGAATCCCGTTCAAAGCTAAACCTGATTTGGGTTTTGTTTGATATGTTTTTTATTATATTAATCTTGAATCTTGAATCAGAATATCTTCCTCTTGCAGCATCTCTTCTCTGATGATGTGGGCGGGGCAACCTGTCAATCACACGAGATCAGCCAATAGCAAACCACAACCACAAATAACATAATTCAAAGTTTGCGGTATAAAGCAGCATAACGACTATTTGAGTGAAAACGGAATAATTGACCTAAACATAAAGATATCTTTCGTGCGTCTTTTTTGCTTTACTAACAGCAAGACTGCAGATACATGAACAAAACCTCGTGATCATGTTTCCCGTATGTTTTCAGCACTTAAATATAACCATGAACCATCACCATGAAATCAAAATTGACAGTTTTTGTATTTATTCCATTCAGGTATCCATGCACTTCATTATTGTTTTAATAATCTTGAATCAGAATAATGTTTTTTTTAACCTCTTGCAGCATCTCTTCTCTGATGATGTGGTCGGGGCAACCTGTCAATCACATGAGATCGGCCAATAGCAAACCACAACCATTAAATCAATTCCCCACGGGCACAATCAAGCCCCGCCCACATTTGTTATTGTTCAGATTGAAGCGTTTCACTCGGATATACGACACAATAGGAAAGAAAAGACTTTAAGAGCTGTATCGTATAAGTGAGCAGCGTAATTGAAAGTGAAGGAGACGTTTCTTAAAGGGGCAGCAGCCAATTCTCAAATGGTCAAGAATAGAGATAGAAAACGAAATGACCTGCGAAAGGACACGAGGGTAAGATACAAGCTCCTAGTTTATTTTGTCCTCCATCCCTCTTTCCTCTCTCGGGGGTGATTTGACAGATGTGGATGTGAGTGATTGACAGCTCTCTGACCAGCAGCCCGAGTGTATAATCCATGAGCCGTGATTGGCTGGCAGATTGATGGGCCTTTGAGGTCTTGTGGAACGACTGTCACCGACTCGACGTTTGTTCCCAGGAGGATTCGGGAATACTGGGAGAGAGTCGGTCTCTCTCTCTCTCAAATCAATTCATATTGCTTTATTGGCATTACATACTTGGGTACATATTGCCAAAGCATTGTACAAATCAAACAAACAAGAACCTACATAAAATACATTCATATGTGTGTATACACACACACACACATATATATTAATAGTAATTCACTTATATATATATATTAAAAGTATATATTAAAAGTAACACACATATATATTAAAAGTAACACTTCCTGCTCAGCTACTGTTCGGACGCTCTCGCTTACTGCTCCGCGCTTTGCTCTATCGCTTTTATATTTCTATATTTTATCTCCTTTTATCACCTAATTTTAACTTCAGCACATCAGCACAGTGCTCAAACGTTTGGATTACTACAAAAAAAAGCAGAATTATTTTATTCAACCAGCCTCCCACTGAAAGCTTACATTCCGGGGAAGAGAAAAAAAAACTGCCTACATTCATAAGGATAAGAAAATGCCTCCTCTGGAATCTACTTGCTGCTCCAACTGCCACAGACTTTTACAAAGGATTGCAATTCTTGAAACAAAGTTAATTGCGGGACAACCAAACCAGACGGAACACACAACAGAGCTTCGTCATGGACGTCCTCAGCATACAGCCGGTGAGTCCCATGAATCTAGTGCTTCTCGACAGGCCATACTGAGTGTAGAGAAACAAGCCGATCGTTTTACTAATCGATGGCACAAACAGGGTGCGAGACCCAAAGGCACTCGAGACATCAGATTGTCACGAGCATCACATATTACTGCAGTAGCATCCTCTACCCCAGATACGGCTCTGACAAGGACTGCAAACACTGGTCTCCTACCACCGCCTATACATCTTGAGAACAGATTTGAAGTATTAATGAATGAGGAATCCCCAAATTTGATGAATGTGATCACACACAGACAGAATCAGCCAGTAGCTAACACTGATGCTAACTGGGGCTCAAGGTCGAGCAGACAGCGGCACTCAGCTCACAGTGCAGCCGAGCCCAGGACTCTGATAGTGGGCGACTCCATAATCAGAAACATTAATAGCAGGGATACAACAACGTGCTGCCTTCCACAAGCAACAACATCTGATGTAAACAGGGAACTTCAGAACATTCTGATGAAACATAAGACTGCAAATCGACTCATCATTCATGTGGGGAAGAATGATATTCATAAAGAGCAGTCGGAACTTCTTAAAAAGGATTTCAATGAACTTTTTGAAACACTTAAAAGACTGAAAGTTCAAACATTCATCAGTGGACCACTCCCAGCAAGAGGAACAAACAGGTTTTCACGGTTGCTTGGGCTTAATACATGGCTGCAAAAAACCTGCAATATAAAAGGAGTGAACTTTATTGACAACTTCAATCTTTTCTGGAGTCAGAGGCAACTGTTTCAACAGAATGGCCACCACCCAAACAAACTTGGTTCAAGAGTGCTAAAGGACAATATCTACTTCTCCCTCCGTCATCCTTCTGCAATGTGTGCAAATCCACTCAACCTGAATGGCACACACACACCTGGATACAGTATGAATGACCACAGGATTTCACTTCAGCCCCTGAATGGACATGCGGTTGACACATCACACAAGGACAGTGATAACACCACTCAGCCACAACAACCTCTGCTCACGGACACAATCTCAGCTGAGCCCTGCCCACAGAGCTCACCACAGACAGACTGTGACATACCAGCACTGCTCCAATATACAGCACCCAAGGACGACTTTCTGGAAAACAGCCAGGGAAACCAGGACAGCATATTACAGCCTCCAATAACACCAGAGCAAAAATCACTCTCACTGGAAACATTATCACTCTCTCCAGCATCTCCACTTCTGTGCTTCTCAGAGAAAATGGAACAACTGGTGCACGCTGGAACTAGACTATCCCACTCTTTTGCTGCGAGCCCCCAGATACCAACCAAAAAACGCCAGGCCCCACAACCACCAAAGCCTACGGGCCCAGCTCGCCCTCCCCCTCCTCCTGTGAGAGCTCTTCGGCCTCTGCCACAGCGCCAGGGCCCACACCCTCCTCCGGCGGCTCGAGGTGAACCAAAAACAACTGATACCAGCTCTCAGTGATATGTGTCGGGTCCCCGCTATGATAACAATAACTTTCTCAAATGTTTACAGAACAAGCGGGAACCCAGTGTGCCTGTATCTTTTTCTATTGCTGTTCAATTACATGATAGAAAGTCTAAGGCCTTCAAAAGCCGTACAGCAAACCCATCTAATCTGGTGCCTATTACACGACATACCAAGATTGCTGTGGGGACAAAAAGTAAGACTGTTAAGTTAGCACTTTTAAACATCCGCTCACTTAAAAATAAATCACTTTTAGTCAATGACTTAATAACCACATACAACCTGGATTTCATGTTGCTAAATGAAACTTGGCTAGAAGAAAGTTGCAGTGCAACAGTCCTCAATGAAACAGCCCCTCCTAACTTTACTTTTATGAGTGTCTGCAGAGCTGTCAGAAGAGGCGGAGGTTTAGCTGCTCTTTATAAAGATGTCTATCAATGTAAGCAAATATCATTTGGGAATTACCCGTCTTTCGAATATCTGGGTATTGTGTTAAAAGGTGCTCCACGCATTTTACTTATCATTGTTTACAGGCCTCCTAAATACTCTCCAGCTTTTGCTGAGAACTTAACAGAACTGTTAAGTTCTATTTCCTCAGAGTTTGACTGCTTTGCCATTGCTGGAGATTTTAACATTCACATAGATAATGCAGAGAACAATATGGCAAAAGAAATCAAAACTGTTTTAAAAACTTTTGATCTGACTCAGCATGTACATGGAGCCACACATAATCGTGGACACACACTAGATTTACTTATCAGTAAGGGTCTAAACATTTCATCAATTGTTATTAAGGATGTAGCACTGTCTGATCATTTTTGTATTTTCTTTGATATATTGATCTCTCCTGCCATTGAAGCTAGATCTGTGTCTGTCAAGAAGAGATGCTTAAATGAGAACACTAGTGTACTATTTATGAAGGCTATATCTTTAACACCAAGCATATCTGCTGACTCTGTTGATTTTCTCCTTGATTCTTTTAACTCAAAAGTTAAGAGTGTAATTGATGATATTGCTCCTGTGAAAGTCAGGAAGAAGAGTGGCAGACAAAAAGCACCTTGGAGAAACTCAACAGCAGTGCAAAATATGAAAAGACAATGCAGAAAAGCAGAGCGCATGTGGCGGAAGACAAAACTTGTAGTCCATTATAACATCTACAAAGACAGCATCCATGCTTTCAATAAGGAACTAAGCAAAGCTAGACAGACTTTTTTCTCGAATATTATAAACAGCAATATAAACAACACGCGCACTCTTTTTGCTACTGTAGAGAGACTGACAAACCCCCCAAGCCAGATTCCCAGTGAAATGCTCTCAGTGAGAAAGTGCAGTGAGTTTGCTTCTTTCTTCTCTGAGAAAATCAATAATATCAGAAAGGTGATCAGCTCATCCTTGAGTTGCGCTGGGGTCAGGCAGATCAGACAACAGGACGAGAAAGTAGCCACTATGTCTGATTTCGAAGAAATTGATGGCAAAATTTTGGAAGAAACCGTACAGCAACTAAAAACATCAACCTGCGCCCTTGATGCACTTCCCACATCTTTTTTCAAAAATGTGTTACACAGCTTAGAAGCAGATCTCCTAGAAGTGGTAAATGCCTCACTTCTCTCTGGGAGTTTTCCGACCTCCCTGAAAACTGCTGTTGTCAAGCCCCTCCTGAAAAAGAGCAATCTGGATAAGACCATATTAAACAACTATAGACCGATCTCAAATCTTCCTTTCATAGGCAAGATCATTGAAAAAGTTGTCTTCAATCAGCTGAACAAATTCTTAAGCTCGAATGGATACTTTGACCATTTTCAATCTGGTTTCCGACCGCACCACAGTACAGAGACCGCGCTCATAAAGATAATAAATGATATTCGCTTAAATACTGATACAGGCAAATTATCAGTGCTGGTACTACTCGACCTCAGTGCTGCATTTGACACTGTCGATCACAAAATACTTCTTGACAGGCTGGAAAACTGGGTCGGGCTTTCTGGGATAGTCCTAAAATGGTTCAGGTCATACTTAGGAGGCAGAGGTTATTATGTGAGTATAGGAGACCATAAGTCTGAGTGGACATCCATGACATGCGGAGTCCCTCAAGGCTCAATTCTTGCGCCACTCCTATTCAACCTGTACATGCTCCCAATGAGCCAAATAATGAGAAAGAACCAAATCGCTTACCATAGCTATGCAGACGACACACAGCTCTACTTAGCCCTATCGCCTAACGATTACAGCCCCATTGACTCCCTTTGCCAATGCATTGATGAAGTAAACAATTGGATGTGCCAAAACTTTCTTCAGTTAAACAAAGACAAAACTGAAGTCATTGCGTTTGGAAACAAAGATGAAGTTCTCAAGGTGAACGCATACCTTCAGTCTAGGGGTCAAACAACTAAAAATCAAGTCAGGAATCTGGGTGTGTCTCTGGAGTCAGACCTTAGTTTCAGTAGTCATGTCAAAGCAATAACTAAATCAGCATATTATCACCTGAAAAATATTGCAAGAATTAGATGCTTTGTTTCCAGTCAAGACTTAGAAAAACTTGTGCATGCTTTCATCACCAGTAGGGTGGATTATTGTAATGGACTTCTCACTGGCCTTCCCAAAAAGACCATAAGACAGTTGCAGCTCATACAGAACGCTGCTGCTAGGATTCTGAGCAGAACCAGAAAATATGAACACATCACACCAGTCCTCAGGTCTTTACACTGGCTGCCAGTTACATTTAGGATTGATTTTAAAGTATTATTACTGGTATATAAATCATTCAATGGCCTAGGACCTCAATACATTGCAGATATGCTCAGTGAATATAAACCCAACAGATCACTCAGATCATTAGGATCACATCGGCTAGAAATACCAAGGGTTCACTCTAAGCATGGCGAGTCTGCTTTTAGCTACTATGCCAGCCGCAGCTGGAACCAGCTTCCAGAAGAGATCAGATGTGCTCCTACAGTAGCCACATTCAAATCCAGACTCAAAACACATCTGTTTAGCTGTGCATTTACTGAATGAGCACTGTGCCACTGTTCGTCCGACTGTTTGCACTGTATTTTACTTTATGTTTTAATTATTCTGATTTCTGTATTTTATCTTTTATTCTAAACTGTTTTAATTATTCTGATTTCTTTTGATTATTTTAATTTCTTCTATGTAAAGCACTTTGAATTACCATTGTGTATGAAATGTGCTATATAAATAAACTTGCCTTGCCTTGCCTTGCCAATACAGTGCGGATGTGTTCACTCAGTACCTCTTAGGCCTGGTTTACACTGCAGGTCTTGATGCCCAATTCTGATTTGTTGCCTATATCTGATTTTTTTTGACCGTCTGTTTACACAATATTTCAATTGAGATCCGTATCCGATTCATGTGTTTACACTTGCCATAGATCTGAAACGTCGCGCATGCTTAAAGGGGGTTCTTGCACAGATGGACAAATGCGAAATATGCTTGATGCTAGCTTTGAGTTATGTGTGAAGTTTACCAAACATCATCATGATTTTGAGACTATAGAGGACGAAAAGGCCATCATCGCAGCTGCGCATGTGCTTCGGTTATTGTGTGTGCGAGATCTCAGGACTGGCGGGAACATACAACACGATCTCATGAAAGTGCGTATCTATACCATATTATTTCTCGTGCCATTTATACACCAAAAGTAGTTGATACGATAATGATACGCACTGTAAACCCCTTGCGTAGTGTTAGGGGTGTGGAGTGCTTGCGTATTACACGCAAAAACTGCGTATCATGCACGCAAAAACTATTTTTGGCGTAAATGGCACGATAAAAACAATTCGTGCTGTAGATACGCACTTTCATGAGAACGTGTCGGGCTGTAATGAGGAGCAGTGGGCCTATGGCATAATGAGTGAGCCAAGCTTTGATATGTTGTGTCGATGTGTGTTCACACTCCTCTCCTACGACGACACGATGTTCGCGGATGCGCGTCGGTGTTTCTCTCGTCATTAAACCGCGGAGACGTAGCTAATGCCTCAGAAAACCCGATTCGCCTGTTCACATGAGTCGCATCGGCACATATCTGATTTATATCCGATTTATTTCCACATATGAACGAGGCCTGAAACCCATCTCGAAATATCCGAATGCATGCGTTTTTTTCCTGTTTACACGGTAATCAAACACATCCGATCTGTGTCACATATGAGCAAAACATCGGAATCGGGTCACATTTCACTGACAGTGTAAACAAGGCCTTAGTTTATGCCATTTATGAATATGTTGTGCTACTAAAGAGGGAGTAAGAATTTTAATTTATCAGTTTAATGGAGTGACTGGAACTCAGGAATAATCTGCTGTGTTTCACTGTACAGTGAGTCTCTGAATGATGTGTGTTTGTAACAGTGGAGGAAGTGTGTCTCTGTGTCAACTTCTCCTGATCTACAGATTTTTCTCTCTCTCTCTCTCTCTCTCTCTCTCTCTCTCTCTCTCTCTCTCTCTCTCTCTCTCTCTCTCTCTCTCCTGAACACACACACATCTGCCCAGTAAAGCGCGACGGCTCGTTCACCTGCTCTATCTCCTGTTAATCCGTGACAGTGATGACACCCGGAATTTGACTCCACTGTCAAAATATGACGTGAGCTCCGGCTGAAATTATATTTGTGGCTCTCCGGTTGGCATATATACGGCCCGTCTCCTCGGCTGATGTTAAGTCGCGCTGATGCGAACCGTGACCAATGACCTCGCAGGCCGAGAACACGAGGCACCGTTACGTCAGCTCAGTGTCGCTTTGTTCATTTAGTATGTGGAAATCAGGAGAGGTTTATGGGAATAGTTCTGTCATCGTTTATTCATCCTCATGCCTTTCTGAACCAGTAAGTGTTTCTTGCAAAAGATGATGTAATGCATATATTTTTAGACATATATGTATATATATATATTGCATCATCTTTTGCAAGAAACTCTTACAGGTTCAGAATGGATATATATATACACATTACCAGTCAAAAGTTTTTAAAAGAAGTCTCTTCTGCTCACCAAGGCTGCATTTATTTGATTAAAAATGCAAAAAAAAACATTAATATTGTGAAATATTATTTCAATGTAAATCAGCAGTTTTCTATGTGAATATATAGTAAAGTGTAATTTATTCCTGTGATCAAAGCTGAATTTTCAGCATCATTACTCCAGTCTTCAGTGTCACATGATCCTTCAGAAATCATTCTAATCATGTGACTCTGAAGACTGGAGTAAAGCTTTTCTTTAAACAATTTAATTAATCTTTTGAAATGCAATTTAAATTAAATTGTAACAATTAAATTTTTTTTGGCAAACAAAGTGCTGCACAAAATTCTACTGTACAATGGTAAATATACTTCACAATTTCTTCAAGGTGAACCAAACTTTTATTTTGGCGGGTTGCGTTGAAGATAGGGGTGTAACGATTCGTTTTAACAACGATTCGATTCGCATCACGATTCATGGTTGTCTATATACGCTTCAAGGACGATATTGGTTCATTTAGAACGATACGATCCGAAACGATTCAGTGACTTGAAATCGATTCAGTAACTTTTTAGCCAAACATTCACCCAGTGTGACTGAAATAAATACCTGGACACTGGACAGTGCTGGTGAAGTTTCCTAGATTCCTGTTGTTGACCTTTACATATCCTTCAAGCAGCGAGCGACTTATTTACAACATCTCCATCTTTGCAAAAGCCAAAGTATTTCCACACAACTTTATCATTAAAAGTGCCAAGAAAAAACAACCATATAAAGTGTGACGTGCTTAAATCCAAAGCGTTATTTCCTAGTATCGATACAATCAATTGATTACCTTTTAAAACGATGTTAGATCGATATATGTCGTCCGGAAGTCCAACTTGCATCGATGTAGTTAGATCATAGGAATATAAATCGATACATCGATGTAGTAGATGAATCATTACACCCCTAGTTGAAGAGTTTTGAGTTTGTGTGTGTGTCTGCCGATAGTTTTCTGAACTTCAGATTCACACAGCAGTCTATAATATTCACACACACACACACACACACACACACACACACACACACACACACACACACACACACACACACACACACACTCACACTCACACTCACACTCATCCATATAACCATTTGATTAAGTGTGCAGCCCTACGTCTGATTTAATAATTTCAAAATGAGGTCTTATTGAGTCGATTACAGACTTTGGTATCTTTTCAGATATGAGTTCTGTTCGAAACATTGATGAGACGTCTTATCAAACACGACATGTGAGATTCGATGTGAATTCTGAGCTGTTTTAATGGCTCTAGATGATTTAAAACAAGAAAAGGACATTTCTGTTAGTTGAACTGAGATCAGACCCAGGTTTGTTAAATACTGCAGCAACAGACGGGCAGTTTTCTTCATGCAAAATCACATTTATATAATGATTTAATCCAATCATCTCTTTCCCCTGTCGTTCGCGATCTGGTCTCAGCGCTCATCTTAACGAGGCTCTCAGTAATTGATCCTTAATGAGGTCGAGGGGTCAGACGGCATCTGGTCCACAACAACCGGCTGGAGATCAAACAGTTAATGTTCATGCTCTAATTAAAGTTTTGTTTTTTGATCATATCTATATCTCGAACAGCAGAGCGTACTGTGAGTTCATAGGTTCAGTTCCCAGGGAATGGGAATGTATGTTGGTTTTGTTTTACATACAAAAATACAATAAAAATTGTGAAATATAATTACAATTTAAAACAGCTGTTTTCTATGTGAATATATAGTAAAGTGTAATTTATTCCTGTGAATTTTCAGCATCATTACTCCAGTCTTCAGTGTCACATGATCCTTCAGAAATCAGTATAATATGATGATTTGATGCTCAAAAAACATTTATGATTATTAGCAATGTTGAAAACAGTTCAGATTATTGTTTTTAGGATTCTTTGATGAACAGAACAGCATTTATTTTAAATAGAATCTTTTGTAACATTATAAATGTTTTTAATGTCACTTTTGATTAATTTAGTGCATCATTGCTGAATTAAAGTGAACATACTGAGCCCAAAGTTTTGAATGGTCGTGTATATGTGAGAGAAGGATATGAGTTAAATATGCTGATATAAGCTTGTATATAAATGCTCTTTTCACATTATAATATCATGTCAGACTCCAACATTAAGCTGTGATTGCCAGGAGCAAAGATAAGCAGGTCACGCTCGTCTCTCTCTCTCTCTCTCTCTCTCTCTCTCTCTCTCTCTCTCTCTCTCTCTCTCTCTCTCTCTCTCTCTCTCTCTCTCTCTCTCCCTCTCTCTCTCTCTCTCCCTCTCCCTCTCTCTCTCTCTCTCCCTCTCCCTCTCTTTCTCTCTCTCTCTCTCTCTCTCACCCACTCACTCTCTCTCTTTCTCTCTCTCTCTCTCTCTCTCCCTCTCTCTCTCTCTCTCTCTCCCTCTCTTTCTCTCTCTCTCTCTCTCACCCACTCACTCTCTCTCTTTCTCTCTCTCTCTCTCTCTCTCTCTCTCTCTCTCTCTCTCCTCTCACTCACTCACTCACTCACTCACTCACTCACACTCTCTCTCTCACTCACTCACTCTCTCTCTCTCTCTCACCCACTCACTCTCTCTCTTTCTCTCTCTCTCTCTCTCTCTCTCCTCTCTCACTCACTCACACTCACACACTCTCTCTCTCTCTCTCTCTCTCTCTCTCTCTCTCTCTCTCTCTCTCTCTCTCTCTCTCTCTCTCTCTCTCTCTCTCTCTCTCTCTCTCTCTCTCTCTCTCTCTCTCTCTCTCTCTCTTACATTAATGCATTTCCCAGACATCTTTTTGTTCTTACATGTGAGTTTCAGTGTAGCTTCAAAGTCTCGACACGATCCCAGCCGAGGAATAAGAGTCTTATCTAGACAAACCATTGACCATTTTCAAAAAACAAACAAAAAAACCCATTTATATACTTTTTATATGTCTTGCACGTCCACGACTTCACGCACGTACAGACGCGTAACGAGCCAACACCGGCCCTTATGCAGGATTATCAATATTATCTACTACAGCACGTGATGACACAATGTCCACGAGTGTCTACCATGAAGAGGACAGGATAGGATCATAGAGACACAGCATATAAGAGATGAGATGACTGACAAAATCAGGAGTAGCCTACATGCAACACACACACACACAAACACACACACACACACACAAACACACATGCACACAAAAACTGCTATGTTACTCACTGCTATGACGCACACACACATAGGCCTAGGTCCAAATAAATAAAAAAAGATGCTCACTTACATTATAGCTGCATTTTCCGGGCTTTCCTCTGTGAGAATATGCATGTTCACTTCCCGACCCGGGGATTCCCCAGTCCCAATTCGAATCAAATTACACCAAAATCCTAGCCTGGCAAGCCAGACCCACATCAAGATGTTAGGTCTGGGAACTCACCATTGGCAGGGCTCAATCCGAGCGGCGGGATAAACGGTTGTCTTTCAGATTCCCTCTGCTCACAACAGGACAGCGCTACAACTAGGGATGTGACGCTGAGGATATTTTCCCACCAGTTAATCGACGTGTGACAACACCGGTAATACCGGTATCACCGGCGGGGGCTTTTAAATCACTAATTTAAAGGCAAATGTAAAATGCGCGCGTTTGCAGAGGCATGCATATTGGTGCGGTCGTTCGGAGCAGCATTTGTTATTGTGCCCTGAATGGGCGCTAATTTGAAAACGAAACTAAATTTTTTTTTACAACGCTTATAAAAAGCTGGTGCGGCAGTGTGCACTTCACTTTAACTTTTAAATGAGCGTTAATTCATCCTTCGAATGGAGTTTGTTTGACATGCGATCTGACCAATCAAAATCCACAAATTTTGTCCAACAAAGCAGTCAGGAGAGTAGCTTAACGTAGATTAATGAACTTGGCTTTAACTGAGGCAATCTGTCACGACACATTGAGTCACAAAACGGTAGGCATATTTATTGTTTAATTTTCTTTGACTGACCAAATTTGAAAGTTGAGACTTTGTTCCATATTAAATATTACGTGCTCGGTCCTGTCTGTCAGTGTGTTGTCAGTGTCCTCTATTTCTCACTGCTTGAGAACATGGGTTGAATCCGAAATCGCCCGCTAAACACTCATTCACTAAGTGAGGCTTATTCCCTACGTTAGTCCACTAATACTGTTCACTAGAAGGAGTGAATGAAAACGAGTGAGCGAATTCGGACAGCCGTTGAGCGTACACAAGCTGTACACTCGTTAATGCAGTGCAATGTGGGATTGAACAAGTGCACTCAATAACCTCCACTATTGTTTCTCACAAATCTCTACGTTCATTTAAGACTTTATTTAAATCATTTAAGACTCTTATGAGGACACTCGACAAAACAGACATTTTGGCATAATTTGTGTGTGTTGTGGTTTGTTCAAGACCGAAAGAGAACTCGATACTGACCATAGACTGTAAAAAATACTGACGCGGGTCTTTTCTGTGGATCGTGTGTGTGTATGTGTGTGCAGGACTTAACGGATACTCCGTAATTGCGTTAATTTTTAACGCTTTAAACTTTTTTTTTCTTTTTTTTTGCCTTGTCGCGGTGGGCAAGTGATGAAACCGGTGTTGCGACTGAACACCGTGTAAAACCGGTAACACCGACTACCGTAGCAAGCCTAGCTACAACCAACCAGAGCAACAAACGGCTGTGGCTGAGTGAGTCTCATGCGTTTTCCCACCAGCGGAGCTAGTTTCAACCGTATCCGCTCGGCAAAACTCCGAACACATCTTCCTTTTTTAAGAATGACTTCAGTGCCGTTCTTTGTTCTTTTCTCAAAGAAAATCTTAACTCCAAGTCCTCCAGAGTCGCGGCCAAAGCCGATTCGAAAGACCGCTGTTCGCCAGCAGCAGCCGGCATCTTCTTTGTTTTCAAGTAGCAGGGAATTCACGCGTAGTGAACTGTCACAACTCTGCAGTCATTATGTTAATCCCATCCACCAACTCTATACATGATGTGATTGGCCTGACTAGAGTTTGGTTTTTCCAGCTCGAAGGCCAACGGAGAGTTGCTAGACTACACTGGCTGCCGCTAG
This sequence comes from Siphateles boraxobius, assembly GCF_051911475.1. Taxonomy (NCBI): domain Eukaryota; kingdom Metazoa; phylum Chordata; class Actinopteri; order Cypriniformes; family Leuciscidae; genus Siphateles; species Siphateles boraxobius. The sequence goes on from NW_027508942.1 coordinate 5,676,428, forward strand.
CGTGCGTCTGGACTGCATTTCTAGGCTAGCTAAACACGTTCTTTATTCCACTCTGCACATGTTAATATTGAAATATTCGCCAAGGAACACTGACGCAACATTAGAACAGCCTTCTATCTGTACCGTTTTGACTACTTTGCTCGCTATTTTGCTATTAATCTCGTTCACTAAGCTGAACAGCCAATCAGAGTTCCCTCTTTCACCGACGGCCCGACGCCGATTCGACATGTTGAATCGGCCCAAAAAAACAGATGGCGGCGGTGCGGAACACACCGGGAAAACTACGTCGGCCGACGCTCAAAAACGGTCCGATTTTGCCGAACGGCTTGGTGTGTCCTGGGGTTTAACACATTGTTACTCACTGCTATGACTACACACATATAGGCCTAGGTCCAAATACATAAAAAAGATGCTCACTTACATTATAGCTGTATTTTCTGGGCTTTCCTCTGTGAGAGAAGTCAAATGCGATCAGACTAAAAGTAGTAAAATGCTATAGGGAGCCCCGGCTTTCAATCAATATCTTCCAGTCACGCAGGCCCCTGATTGGCCCGTAAGCAACCGCGTAGTTTTACCGTAAATACGCCTGTGATTACGAAATCATGTTGAAAGGTCAGGCGGTAACCTAACATAGGAGTTTATCTACCCTACATTTTCCATCTCGTTTTCTCCTCCAACTTCAAAACCTTCCCACATCGTTGTTTTACTATTATTTATTTTTTGTAAATGGCGTTTGACTTAGTCTTTGCACGTTCACTTTGTAAACACTAGGTTGGTAATTCTGCGTGACCTTTCAACGTGATCACGTAATGTGTGGCGCATCACAGCTAGTGCAAGAACAATATTTGTGGTTAAAAGTATATAAAGGTTTTTGTTTATAAAATGTCCGCTGGTTTGTCTAGATACGACTCTTATTCCTCGGCTGGGATCGTGTCGAGACTTTCGGGCCCGATAGTTACGCCTCCAGGCATTATGCGCTGCTAAAGTCTGCTGATGATACACAGTTTGCATTGGTTTGTGCCCAAGATCTCGCTGTAATGAAACTAGCAGTAGGTGCCGCTTAATTCAGACTC
>NW_027508942.1:5682500-5710000 GCF_051911475.1 Siphateles boraxobius
CATCTATATAAAACATTTGACAAAATCACACTGAAACATTCTAGTCTCTTGTCTTTTTAATCACATTTCTGTGTTGCAAATATTCGTATTATCACAGAAGTGCTAGGATAAAAGTTTATAGTTGGGATATAAAAACTAATGTCTACAGTAGTGAATAAAATAGAGTTAATCACCTTTTGAAATTCACTTGCCACTTCAAATAACGATTGTATCAATTACATCATTACACCAGTAGGTGGCGACGAGTGACTGTTAAAAATGTACTTGTCATTGAATCATTCATTCAAAAGATTCGTTCAAAAACCAGTAATGAAACAAGTGCAGTCTTTGAGTGAGTCATTGAATCATTCACTTAACTCGATTTTTAATTCATTCAATTAATTCATTCTGATTCATAAAATATTTTAAATAAACTGCAGGAATTTACATTTTGTCAGAATCTCTAGTAAATTACATGTTATTTTGTTTAGTTGTCTGTTCAGGTTTGAATCAATAAAATCGTGCTTCTCTAGTTGATATCGATTTATTGATTTTAATCTTAAATTCTAAAAATTAATACATTTTCAGTTGATGCCTGCCATCCAATAATTCTAATAATTGCAATAAGCTTTGTGCTTTGGTACTTCTGATATGAAACAAAGTCTCAGCTTTCAGAATTCTGTCAATTTTATCATGAAATTCAAACGGTAAATTAATTGATAAATTAAATTAAATAATCAAGCTTTAATGTGGCGTGACAGATCGCATATCACCTCGGTTCATTTTTTTGATAAATATATGCACAATATTACATATTCATAATAATTTTGAGTGAAATCTTGTTTATTGAATGTTTGAATAAATCTCTCATGAAAACAAGTTATTACAGGCACTAATGTTTAAATGTTTGCATTTCCACTTTAAACTGGAGTAGAAACATCATTGTTTCAAAGTTCATATAATTTAAATGTTTGAATACAACATACAAAGTTTTTATGTGAGTGTTGCTTATTATATCTAAAAGTAAATAGCAATTAAATTGAATTGTTTGGACTTTAGTTGTTAATTTTAACCTTTAATATTATTATAGTAATGTACAACTTATTAGTTTACAGCTTCATTTGAGGATGTTTTCCTTAAGAAAATTAATGATCCAAATGAATCGAATCGAATTGGGATCAAATTGAATCAAGAGCTGAATTTGAATCGATTTGTGAAATCTTTCAATGCCCAGTCCTGCTGCATAGAGAGCATTGAATCATGTATTTTTGTTTTGCAGTATCTGTATTTATGGTATTTTCTGACTGAGCCTCGTCGAAGCCTTTGATTGAAGCTCTCTCAAATATTGGGAGCTTAATGAAGCGGTTTAACGATCGAACGCCCTCGTGACACTCGATATATCCGCACAGACTCAGGAAACGCTTCATAATATAAGATGGAGAGATTTCTTTTCCTCCAGGTGTTTTCCTGCTTGGTCTCCGATTCCTCCTGGGAAACACATCAGTGTCAAGCGTCGAACCAGCGAGTGTATCGTCGCTCACAGCTCACCGTGTGTGTGTGTGTGTGTGTGTGTGTGCTGTAAACAAACAGAGGGAGGTCGAGAGGCAGACTCATTAGTGATTGTGGCTGCGCAGAGATCAGGTCTGAGACACACACACACACACACACACACACAAACACACACACACACACACACACACACACACACACACACACACACACGTCTTGTTCGCTATCTTTGTAGGAACTCTCTCTATAGGCATAATGTTTTTTAAACTTTATATTCGGGTTTTAAACTTTCAAACTGTATATTCTATCCCGTACACTAACCCGACCCTTAAACCTATCCAACACACACACACACACACACACACACACACACACACACACACACACACACACACGCAGTGCTGGTTTATGCTGGTTAGTGCTGGTTTATGCTGGTTAGTGCTGGTTTATGCTGGTTAGTGCTGGTATATGCTGGTTAGTGCTGGTTTATGCTGGTTATTGCTGCTTAGTGCTGGTATAGTGCTGGTCTAACTGGTGGACCATGTAGTCATGCTGTTTTCAAGCGAAACGGAGCTGGTGAAACTGGTTCATGAGGTTGAGAGCTGGTGAAACTGGTTCATGAGGTTGAGAGCTGGTGAAACTGGTTCATGAGGTTGAGAGCTGGTGAAACTGGTTCATGAGGTTGAGAGCTGGTGAAACTGGTTCATGAGGTTGAGAGCTGGTGAAACTGGTTCATGAGGTTGAGAGCTGGTGAAACTGGTTCATGAGGTTGAGAGCTGGGAAACTGGTTCATGAGGTTGGGAGCTGGTGAAACTGGTTCATGAGGTTGAGAGCTGGTGAAACTGGTTCATGAGGTTGAGAGCTGGTGAAACTGGTTCATGAGGTTGAGAGCTGGTGAAACTGGTTCATGAGGTTGGGAGCTGTTGAAACTGGTTCATGAGGTTGAGAGCTGGTGAAACTGGTTCATGAGGTTGAGAGCTGGTGAAACTGGTTCATGAGGTTGAGAGCTGGTGAAACTGGTTCATGAGGTTGAGAGCTGGTGAAACTGGTTAATGAGGTTGAGAGCTGGTGAAACTGGTTCTTGAGGTTGAGAGCTGGTGAAACTGGTTCATGAGGTTGAGAGCTGGTGTAACTGATTCATGAGGTTGAGAGCTGGTGAAACTGGTTCATGAGGTTGAGAGCTGGTGAAACTGGTTCATGAGGTTGAGAGCTGGTGAAACTGGTTCATGAGGTTGAGAGCTGGTGAAACTGGTTCTTGAGGTTGAGAGCTGGTGAAACTGGTTCTTGAGGTTGGGAGCTGGTGAAACTGGTTCATGAGGTTGGGAGCTGGTGAAACTGGTTCATGAGGTTGGGAGCTGGTGAAACTGGTTCATGAGGTTGAGAGCTGGTGAAACTGGTTCATGAGGTTTAGAGCTGGTGAAACTGGTTCTTGAGGTTGGGAGCTGGTGAAACTGGTTCATGAGGTTGGGAGCTGGTGAAACTGGTTCATGAGGTTGAGAGCTGGTGAAACTGGTTCATGAGATTGAGAGCTGGTGAAACTGGTTCATGAGGTTGAGAGCTGGTGAAACTGGTTCTTGAGGTTGAGAGCTGGTGAAACTGGTTCTTGAGGTTGGGAGCTGGTGAAACTGGTTCATGAGGTTGGGAGCTGGTGAAACTGGTTCATGAGGTTGGGAGCTGGTGAAACTGGTTCATGAGGTTTAGAGCTGGTGAAACTGGTTCATGAGGTTTAGAGCTGGTGAAACTGGTTCATGAGGTTGGGAACTGGTGAAACTGGCTCAGCTGTCTGGATGCAAGCGGTGTTTTGGGGACAAGCATTCCATTTTTAACACAGGGAAAATAATATAAGATTAAAACATGATTTATTGAAATATAGAATTATAACTGTCATGTATTCTGTTCCTTCTGTTGACAGTAGAAATTAAACTTAATTGTTTTAGTTATGATTTTATTATCAATGTCATCTGAAGTTTTTAAACAAAATAAAAATTCTAACTGGTGAAACGTTTCAGCATCCCATTTTGTTTTTTCTGCTGGGCTATCATATTTACAATAATTACAATGTAAAGAGTGTTTTGTGCAGAACTCTCTGTTATGATGCTCAGGTGATGTAAGCGGTTTCCAGAGTGTTGATACGGTGTCTAAGTGTTTTTTAGTGCATTGCTATGTGGTTGCTCGAGTGTTCCTGGTGTTTTTAAAGTGGTTGTCTACTAGTCTCTAACATATTTTAAAGTGTAAGTCTGTACTTATTTCAGCTGTTTCATAGTGCATACTTAATGTTAGTGGCTTAATCAAATCACTGTGGGCACTAGTACTTGTAACTTAACCAGAAGTGTGCTGTCATGAGACTCTGAATCTGAAATGTTAGTTTCATGTTGTTTTGATTTGTTAATTTCAGCGATTATGGAGGAGTGAAGACACACAGATGACAGTGAAGTGTCCGTCCCACAAGATCTCAGACATCAGTGTGTGTGTGTGTGTGGCTGATATATCATTCACCAAGGTCATTCTCAATTAGGCTATTTGTTGAGCAGAGCCGCGTGCTGCTGGTTTAATCATGCAGACAATGAAGACAACAGCGACAAAAGGGAAATAAATGAGCCTCCCGTGTTCCCATGCAGACATGCAGCAGAAACGCTCCATTTATCCTGAGCGTTTACGAGTCTCTGTCTCATCAAACTCCCCTTTCCATCAGAACAGGTTGTTCTTAATATGTCAGTAGTGGCAGGTGGGTTGAATTAGTGAGAAAAATCAAATTTAAAACAGGAATATGGACAGCAGCCATTAAGAATAGCTCGTGCCGTGTGTTAAATGACAGCTGTCATGACAAATAACCAATATTTGTCGGCCTTGAGCTCGTTTTGAGCCCCGCGGGCAGTTGTGCTTGCAAATACAGCGGTAATAAATTGCAATCTGGAGCCATTTAGGTTAATGATTTATTTCTGCCGGGCAAATCCTGCTAATGTCCCGTCATCAACTTCAGGACGAAGAGTCACATTGCCTACGGTGTCGCTCAACTCACTTAAATTACAAACTCTCAATGAAAATGAATGGCTTCTCTCTGGTTTATCAGTGTGAACTCTGCTTAGTGGGATTTTGCACCAATGAGATTTCACTTTGGATGTAGAATGTAATGAAAACATGACATTATATGATACATAACATGATATTGCATATTGCTGAATTAACATGAAACCGCATTTATCACTTGTTGCTTTGACCCTTTTTACAGCTAGTATCAGGATCCGTCTCAAATAGCGATGCACCGAAATGAAAATTCTTGGCCGAAACCGAAAACCGAAACACCGAAAGAAATTATACCAATTATTAGTACCATTGCATTTATGGCTATGACTGTGTACTAACTTTACTAAAATCAAGGCATTGCAATTGCATAAATTAATATTAAAGTTTCAAAGAATAAATCAATTACAAATTATGCAAATATTTATTTAGCACATTGCAACAATGCACAGTATAAAATAAAATTCAAACTAAAATGTTTAACTTGACCCCACTCATGTGTACATTAAATAATAATGTACAGGCCCTACTGGCCTGCAAAAAGGTTTTAAAATGAAATGTTCTCTCATAAAACAAAGTGCATTTAGGTCAAGTGCATTTAAAATTTTTCTCTGTAGGAAACTTCCTTGCCTTTTTCAAAAACGTCCGTCAGCTCGGAGGCATTTTCCTTTTCTGTGCCGCGTTCCTCTCATATTCAGAATGTTTGGATTTCAGGTGATGAATTAAACCTGTCGTGGATTCAGTCTTTGCAGATGCACCCCCTCTTGTGAAATGTCGGCATTACATGTTTTGCAAATCGCTGTCCATGGGTCTTTCTCAGATATACTGAAATACGTCCACACCGCAGACATGTTCAGACAAGCACGTGCAGGACGCGGTTTTTGTTTGCGTCATCACAACATTTCGGCCGTATTGTTTCGGTGATAAAAGTCTTTCGGCCGAATATTCGGTGCATCCCTAGTCTCAAATGATCTGTACTTGAAAAAAGAGGTTCTTTCTCAGTATTTCTGTCTTGTTTTCCAGTATTATTTTTAAGCATTCTTAAATCAAGATACATTTAATGTAGAAGATACAAGATACATTTCACAAGTCTTGTTTTTTTTTAAACATTTACCATAGATATCTGCCAAAATATCCGCCAATGCGGTCAAGAAAATAAACTGAAATCAAAGGGAGAATAAGTTGATTTTTCTGACCCCATTGGCAAATATTTAGTCACTTTAAATGTTTTTTTGTTGTTGTTGCAAATTTAGTTTTTTACTTTTGTTTTTTTATTCAGAAATCAAGAATTAATATCTTAAACTATTCTCCTTCTCAAGTATATGCGTCTTGATTTTAAAAAATGTAGACAAAAATACGCCGGGGGCCGGTTGTATAAACATAGCCATTATGTTAAGACAGTGTCTTAAGTTCTAGTGTGTCTTAAGTTCTAGTGTGACCCACTATCAGTTAGTCAGGGGCAGTCAGTTTTACTTTTTAAGTTTACAAACATGTCAACGCCCACCAGCTGGATTATAAAACACATCGTGTTCAGTAAGTATCTTACTAGAGCTGTGTACACCGCGTATCCTTTCACTGTGAGGAACAATACTATCTAATAACCCTGGAAAATGTATCAAAAGTGCTGGTAGTTTCATTTCGCGGAGCAACGGATCCAGCTGATGTAGTAAGTCATTTATTCTTAAGTCCTTTGTTCTAATCGCGATATTGAATAGTGTCTATAAACCGCAAAAAGACTGTGTTAAATATGAATTGCGTGTCTGTGTGACACGTAACGCGTAATGAGGTATTAGTTGGAAAGAAAAAGACTGACATCCCTCTCTTTTCATACAGATTACATAAACTGAGAATATTTGTTTTTTATATAAATTACTTCATTTAAAAGAAGAGAATTTCAGCTTCATAAAGAGAAATCTCTGGTATCTCTGTGACAAGTATTGACCGAGTTACAGTTCACTTTTCGGACGCGTTTCAGAATGGACCTCACTGACGAGAGAAGGTAAAACGCGCATCATGTTTATTTTTCTTTATTTGACGAAAAGCACAACACTTTGTTTTTATTGTGAGTACACACAAAAAAAATAGACACTTAACAGGATCTAATGATGTACAGCACTTATATGTAAGATCAAAATCAACAGAGTAATTTTAGTCTCTTTTGCACTGATAAGGAAAAAAGTGAGCTGGTATCGCCGCTTTGTTTACTACAGTTATACAGCGCAGCGCGTGTCTGTGCCGTTCATTCAGTCTCGCATCTACATTAGTAAACATGTTATTAAATTTACATGAACACATCCAAACTATATTGCTATAGCCTACTAAGATGAGTAAAAATAGACTGAAATATGTTGAAATAAAATGTCTGTATAAGCAACAAACTGCAAATTCACATGTATATGCTAATATATCATACACAATATGTTACAGACTAAATATGAATGTTTAGAAAAGATTTTGTGATTAGTTTTGGATAGATTATAAAGTTTTGACTGTAAAAAAAGACTACGGTCACATTAAATAGGTACGCTTTTGTTCACCAATTTCTGCTAATGTTAAATATACTATATGATGTTTTGTCAAAAATAAAGTAGGTATATTGAATTATCAACTAAGATGTTATTATAGTGTTTGTTCCAATATTCAAAATAATGAATCCTTAACTTTTTTAATACGTATGATAAAATGTATACTTTTTACAAAGAAAGAATACACTTGAAATATTGTTAAAATTGTAATTGTTGTTGTAATTGTAACCTATTTGTAATTGGTTACAATTTCTAATTGTAAAATATGTATATATAGATAATTTCTTTTGTCCTTGCGTTCTTTGGGATCCTGTGACACATCTGTGTGAAAGGCTAATTAATATGCAGCTCATTATGTATGTGGCACATTATCCGGCCTTTGTCTTCTCAGGTGTGAACACGCCTACACGCATATTGCCTTTCCAAACAAAAGGTGTCTTATAAAATTTAAATCAATGTATTGTTTTGTGTAAATGATTAGGCAGGATGATTTTCAGATCATTTTGAAGCAAAAACTCTAGGCAACAACACCCATTAGTCAAAAGTCTTGTGGACACATATTTAGTATGTGTTTTGTGGCCTTATTTCAGACACTTTAAGTTTTAGTTTTTTCAATAACCACGCATAAACATTATTCTCTAAAAAATACAAACATGTGCATACATGTTGCTCACATATTACGGTAGCCCCGTTTGTGCTATATAGAGTGAATTTACACCTTTGCCATTAACATGTTTATAAATAACTGAAAAAAGCACAAATGTCAGAGCATGTCAGAACACCTCAAGGACCCAGAAAACCCCTTAGACCCCTGAGGGTTGAATTAGATTCAAAATTTCAAAGTGCTTTAGAAGTAATTAAAATAATCAAAAGAAATAAGAATAATTAAAACATTTCAGAATAAAAAGTGAATAAAATACAGTGCAAACAGTGGGAGGAACATGCACAGATACACAGAAGTGACGACTGTAGAAGCACATCTGATCTCTTCTCTATCAGTCTCCTTATCCTGACCTGTATCTCCTCCCTTCCCGAAGCTGAGCTTTGATTGATACAGTCTTTGTAAACTTGATTATTTCTCAGTTTAGCTACTCGCCTCTTATCTAGCACTTTATGCTTTAACTGAAGCGTCGTGCAGCGCGAGCATTTGAACTGCAGCTTTCGGAGAAATACAGAGATCCCGACCTCCGTGATCTCATAGCTGGCTACGGCCATATATATATATATATATATATATATATATATATATATATATATATATATATATATATATATATTAGTTGGGAATTGAAAATCGATTCCAGACTTGAGGTCAGGATTTGGATATTTGTTATAAAATTAAAATTTCGATTCCTTTTATCGAATACTTTTGTGAGCATTTCAATATGACTTTTCAAGCGCGAGACGACGCTGCACACACATCCAAAGCATGCTCAGAAAATGTGATTTTTAAACCATTCAGGTGCGAGTTCTCAGTGTCCAGTGTCATGAGACGTGTGCAACTATATTAGGCAACTCTTGACTGATTAACTGTAACTATATTTTTAATGTATATTTTATTTATAAAGTGCAGTGTTATTTTACATTTGATTACAGTTTCTGTACCTGAATACCTGCCAATCTTAAAAAACTTTATTTTAATCGTATCTTTGTTCTGTTCTATTTTTTGCGAATGGGATTTGCTCATTTTTAATTAGTGTTTACTTGTCTTTAATAACAATTGAAATTTATATTTGTTAGGCTATTTTTTTCTATGCTATTTTTAAACCACAGGTATAGTGTTCTTTAGCCTGTTGATTTTTGTTCATGATATTCAGCTACAATTAAATTATTTGTAATAAGACTAAATATTAGGAAAAATGTGAATATCTAAAAAGATTTTTTACCTTATTGGAATCAAAATTAAAAATTGGAATCGATAAGCAGAATCGAAATAGGAATTGGAATCGTTAAAATTCAAACGATACCCAACCCTATAAATATATATATATATATATATATATATATATAGAGAGAGACAGAGAGAGAGAGAGAGAGAGAGAGAGAGATATCTGCAGCGTTCCTCTACCTGTGATCTCACACACACACTCTCTCTCTCTCTCTCTCTCTCTCTCTCTCTCTCTCTCTCTCTCTCTCTCTCCCCCCCTTTGAGCTGTGACATTTTCGTTTCCCTGGAGACGGACTGTGCCAGGCTGTTGCCATAGTAACTGTGCTCTTTAAGAAGCCGGCGTGCCCGTCCCTCCTGCCGGGCGATGGAGCAAACGAACACCTGCTGGCTTTCTGCTAATTGGCTTTTTCCTTTTCTCTTTCACTCGCACTTTTTTTATTTCCCGCAGTTGAACTTATTAAAGAATAAGCTTCTATTCTTCCTGTTTTCTTTAACGGTTGACACAACATTTATTTAGCATATACTTTTTTCTAATATGCATGTTGTACGATACATTTTTAACTCTTTTTAAAGTTGAAATTCTTCCGGAACGTCCCAATGGAGTGTCTTTTCAGACAGATTAGAATGTCTCAGGTTACGTATGTAACCCTGGTTCCCTGATAGGGAACGAGACGCTGCGTTTGAGACGCGGTGGGAAGGCTCTGCGTGATTACGTCATGAAGCACGTGTAAAATCAGTCCAATGGAAGCCCACTACGACATAGGTGACGTCATAGACCAGGAAACTATAAAGCAGCCCTGAAATCAGGCCGCGACAGCTTCTGAAAAACCTGAAGCAAGTCGATCAGGGCATGCAGGAAGTATGGCAGGCAAACGCAGCGTCTCGTTCCCTATCAGGGAACCAGGGTTACATATGTAACCTGAGACGTTCCCTTTCAAGGGAACTCGAGCTGCGTTTGAGACGGGGTGGGAACCCCATACCCACTACGCCATAGTGACAAATGCCCGTTCTGTGTGAAGTCCTGCGCACACTAAAAAGCAAGCAACCTTGCCCCAGGAGTGGAGAGGTCAAGGTCATAAAACCTGACAAATGTAAGCGGAGAGGACCATCCTGCCGCATTACACACGTCAAGAAGGGAAACTCCCGAAATTAAGGCCATAGAGGCTGCCAAACTCGGAGTAGAATGGGCCCGCACAGCCATAGGTGAAGGCTGTCCCGCCGCTTCATAAGCCAATGAAATAGCCTCGACTATCCATTTACTCATCACCTGTTTAGATGCAGGGCATCCTCTCTTGAGTGACCCAAAACAAACAAATAATTGCTCACATTTACGCCACAGAGCAGCTCTGTGAACGTAGGCATCTAAAGCCCGGACTGGACATAACAGGTTAAGCTGTTCCTGATCTGGGGTATTAAAGGGAGGAGGATAAAAGGCCTGCCGCACTATTGGTTCCCCAACATTTAGTGGGACCTTAGGAATATAACCCGGTCTAGGGTAGAGGAATGCATTCACCATACCAGGTGCAAATTCCAGACATGAAGGAGCAACCGACAGAGCATGTAAATCACCCATTCTCTTGATAGACGAAATAGCAAGGAGAAATATAGTCTTTAGAGTGAGGAATTTTTCTGAAACCTCCTCGATGGGCTCGAAGGGAGCCAAGGCCAGACCCTCAAGTACAATGGCCAAATCCCAAGCCGGTGCTCTAGATTGCAGTGCAGGCCTGAGCCTCAATGTACCACGGAGAAAACAAATAATAAGAGGATCTCTCCCAAGAGAAGAAGCCCCGAGAGGGGTGATAAGCAGATATAGCCGCTACGAACACCTTTAAGGTGGAGGGAGATAATCCAGCAGAGAAACGGTCTTGAGGAAATCGAGAACTGTACCAACCGGGCAGTTAACAAGATTTAAAACACGTTCTCCACGCCATGTAGAGAACAGTTTCCATTTCAATGTACATAGTTTTCTCGTGGAAGTAGCTCTGGATTGAAGGACGGTCTCAACGACCTCGAGAGACCGGATTCTATGAGCTGGGCCCCCTCAGAGGCCAAGCCCACCGTTTCCACAACTCCGTTAAACCCTTTTATATTATATGCAGGACCCATAGAGAAATATTTGGCAGAAGTTTCCACGCTGCCAGAAATTCAGATAAGGGAACCAGTCTCTCGAGACTGGCCTCTGGATTTGATTGAACAATCATTTCGGCGCCCTGAAGCGGCGAACCGGCAGGGAACAACCGAACTGACCGTTCTACAAGAACGACAAGAAACCCCCAACACTGGGCCTGGGCGAGGAACCAAGGTTCTTCCACATGACCGAGGCACGAAGGCATAGCCGCGTGACCTTGATCATGCGAAAACGGATTTCCCCTCGGAGAAAACCCCTTGGTCCTGAGCCACCACTGCAGGGGTCTCATGTACAGAAGGCCAAAAGTAATTACGTTGAACGCAGCTGACATGAGACCCACAGTCTGAAACTGTTTCACAGTGAGTGACTGGCCTAGATAAACCCATATTACACCTAGAAAAATGGTCCTCTGAGCTGGGAGGATCACACTCTTCTGGCGTTGAGTGGCAACCCCAACATCTTTAAATTAGACAGAACGACATCTCGATGCCGAACTGCCATATGCTCAAATTGAGCTAGGATCAACCAATCGTCGATATAATATAATACGCGAATGCCCTGGAGTCTCAAAGGAGCCAGAGCTGCATCCACGTATTTTGTAAAGGTGCGGGGTGATAAACCTAGGCCAAATGGAAGAACCCGATACTGGTATGCTTCGCCCCCGTTTTTAAAGCGAACCTCAGGAACTTCCTGTGATGAGGATGGATAGATACTTGGAAGTACGCGTCCTTCAAGTCTACTGAGACAAACCAGTCCTCGGACTGAATCTATGATACAATCTGTTTGAGTGTAAGCATTCTGAACTTGAGTTTCTGAACTCTGCTGTTTAAATGGCGCAGATCTAGAATAGAACGCAACCCTCCATCCTTCTTTTGAACAATGAAGTAACGGCTGTAAAACCCTGACTCTCTGCTGGGAGGAGAAACCCTTTTTATAGCTCCTTTTTGAAGAAGTGTCAGTACTTCCTGCTCCATAACCAGAGCCTGCTGTGAGCCCACTACCGTAGGGAGGACCCCCTGAAATCTGGGCAGACGAGAACCGAGCTGAATTCTGTAACCCTTTTCTATTATGTGCAGGACCCATAGAGAAAATATTTGGCAGAAGTTTCCACGCTGCCAGAAATTCAGATAAGGGAACCAGTCTCTCGAGACTGGCCTTTGGATTTGATTGAACAATCATTTCGGTGCCCTGAAGCGGCGAACCGGCAGGGAACAACCGAACTGACCGTTCTACAACCCTCCTCAGAGGATTGCACGGGGACGCTGACACCTCGGCGCCCTGAAGCGGCGAACCGGCAGGGAACAACCGAACTGGCAGCGCTGCGACCCTCCTCAGAGAGTCGCACCCCAGTGGGCGCCGAGGAGAAACGATTTCTCAAAACCGTCCCTCCTTTCTCTCGGCAGGACTTCTTGTCTAAGCTTTATTAGAGATGACGACAGTCCTCTTTTTATTTAAATCTTGCCTGCCTCTAACTAGCTTAGTTCCTACGACCCTCCTCGGTTAAGTTTGCTTGAAAGCGGAGCGTCCAGAAGAACAGACATTTTTATCTTTCTTTATTTTTATATCAGAAAAACTTATACATATAAACATGTGTGTATATATATATATATATATATATATATATATATATATATATATATATTCTCGAATATATTCTCGAATAGAGTCAATGCTGACATCCTCACATTCATCTATGTCCTTAAATACTTTACCCACCAGTACTGCCTCATAAAATTTATTTATTATTAAAGATGGCTGGTGGGTAACGTCGGGGTTAAAAAATGAGGACGCCGACTCGGGAGAGAGAAAGCTGGCAAGCGTCTCTATAATCCAAGGCACTGTCATAACTTGATACTTAATACCCATAACATTACTCTAGTTAGACGTTTGGGTATTAAACACATAAAATAGAAACCGGTTTATTCCACGCTCTCGACACCTCAGTGTGGAGATAGGGAAAAACCAGTAGTCCCCGACGAGGAGGTTGAGATACAGAGTTTTCCTGTTTTTTTTAGATATATTTCATCTAATAAACTCTTTTTATTGTCACTCTCATAATGTTCAGCTGTCCAGTAAATATTTAACTAGCAACAGCATTAGAAAAACCTCCTTTAAAAAAGCTCCTCTTTATTCAACAGAGTTATGAGCTGCCTATTTATTGAAAAATCAAACATCTGCCTTTTTCTTAATATTTTTATTTGTTTTGTTCACTTTTTCTTAACAAAACACTAACGATACCAATTCCTCGGAACTGGAAATCGCAGCACACTGGATCTGCAGGTGAAAGCTGAGATGAAAGCGGGGCCTGTCCCAACCCACGCTGTCAGATCCGTTTGCGAACCCCAAAATGCGAGTCGCCGCCGTGTCTAGGCAACAGCGGGACCAGCGCGGGGAGCGCGAACCAAACCATTCTCCTCAAAGAACGATCGGCGAGAGCGGAGCGTCTTCATAGAAAGACTCATACAATGCTCACAATCAGCCCCCTCGAGGACTGACTGGGCATGCTCCACTGCCAAACAAGCAACACAAAGCTGATGTGTGTCCCCACCCGTAATATAACAAGGGCAGGGAACAACACACCGTCTATAATCTTGCTTGCTCGCCATAATAATGATAGATATATTGGGCTTGACAGAAAACAATAAATAGACAAGGACAGATATACAGAGAGCGCTTGTTGAAGGTACAGAAGCTGTCGCGGCCTGATTTCAGGGCTGCTTTATAGTTTCCTGGTCTATGACGTCACCTATGTCGTAGTGGGCTTCCATTGGACTGATTTTACACGTGCTTCATGACGTAATCACGCAGAGCGTTCCCACCGCGTCTCAAACGCAGCTCGAGTTCCCTTGAAAGGGAACCTTAAACACTATCTATTTGTCATTTATTTAATTTAAAGTTGTGAAAGTCTCTAACTAAATCCCTCTAGCGCCACCAACTGTCCAAAGTTTCACTGACATGTATGTTAATAACTTTTGAACCGTAAGGGCTGGAAATAAAAAAACACTTTGATTCCTTGGCTCAAGATGATTCAATTTCCCCCTATGACGCCATTTTGATTTTCTTTACAAACCTACTTTTTCGAACTCGTATACCATTGCTCCGATTTTCACAAAAATTTAATCGGATCATCCTCTGACAGTGCCGACAAAAAACTTTCAAAGTCAAGAGATTCAAGTAAATTCTCAATTAACGCGCAAACAAATTTGACGAATATCACGTTAAAATGGACATGAGGCTATATCTCCACAATGCTTTAGCGTATTTGGACCAAAATTGGTGTGTGTAATAACAACCATGACTTAAGGGTAAATGCACCGTTTCAGCACAGTGCCACCTAGTGGACATGAGAAAGTACTTTTTTTATTTTTGTTTGACCGTTTGAACAGTTTGACCAAAAATCATGAGCCTGTTCTCTTTAGCTTTGGTGCAGCATGTGTATTGTAATAAAACTGGTCTTAATAGATTCATTGGGTCATGCCGAGAACATAAATATAAATTTTGCCATAGTCGGCCAAACTTCCTGCCCTCCATAATGATTTTCTTTTTAAAAAAACTACTTTTTTCAAACTCCTTCTAGACAATTTGTCTGATTTTCACCAAATTCAATTCGTCTGAGATGTATGGATTTTGTGTCTGTATCTTTGGAAAAGATTTGACATATTGACACCAATCTTTGTCACCCAACACTGAGCACACCAGATCAATGTGGTGTCAGTGCCACTTATTGGTCAAAAGTGATTGTATTTATGGGTTTACAACCATTTAGTATGGATTTTATTTCCTAACAAAATTAAAATTAAAATGCTTAAAAATATCAGTTAATAAATCAAAGTCTCAAAACAGCTGCTCAAATGTTAAATCAAATGCTCAAATTATTAAATAATAAATCAAACTCTCAATATGCAGCTGCTCAAATGATAAATAAAATGCAATTTTATTTCCTCATTCAGGAAAGCATGAACTGTATCAAAAATCAAATTAAAACTTACTTGTGTTTGATTTTTAATTTTCATTATCAACCCAGTAAAAAAAAACTGTCATAATTAAATACATAATTCAATGCTCAAATCATAAATCAAATGCTCCAATTACAAATCAAATGCTCAAACCAACATCGAAAATTGCTAAATCTTTAAATCATCTTCAATTGTCTTTACTCATTTTTTAAGTTAGTCTGATGTTCGCTGCCCTGATTTTTAGCTCATCATTTTGCCTCTATGGCCGCTTAATTTCTAAATGTATTCTTCTTCTTCTTATTATAATATATTTGTGATTCATCAGTTTGCTTTTTCATAAGGAGCTAGACTTGAGTGTACAGCGGGCTATTAAAGTCTGAGCATATAGAGAAATCATCATTACACCGCGTCAGGCGAGTGGCCCATTTCAGCTGCCGACACTCCAGATAAAGTCCAGGATGGATTCATTTTCTCTCCTGGATTCATATTCTCCATCCTCACCCCGGGATCACTGTTGCGTGACGCCTCTCGACAGGTGAACGGGCGAAATTGCTTGTCACCTCTCCACTGAACGACGTGTGAGCGATAGGAAAATGACTGTGTCCTTTAAAATCCCCAGACTCCATCTTCCCTTAGTCCGTTTTCAATTAAGCCGGCGAGCGAGCGCTACGTGTGTTTGTCCCTGATAACACTGCAGCTGTTGACCTGAGAGACATCGATTACAATTATCAAAACTTAACGTATCATGAATGTAACCGGAACTGATTTGTGCGGCGCTGTAAGAGCGCCACTAAACCAGACGGGACCTTTGAGAAACAGGTGCTGCTTGTAGAAAGACATTTAAAAATGTCATGAATGTTCCATATTCCATTTCTGAACTTTTAAAAAGGAAACACACAAAAAAAAAACTGTGAGATTAACATGCATTTGGAACACACTTTTTCACATTTGCATAATTTCCTACATTTTTCTGGACGGACGATCCAGCATGGCACTAGATTTGTAACGAGACATTTTTATAAACCTGAAGTAAAAGAAACTTAAAGGCAGTGAGGGAATGAAGTAAAAAAAAAAATATTGAGACAATATTAAGGAAAAAATACTGTATAGATGGTCTTTGATTACAATGATCTTATAATTATTATTGTCATATCGTCGCTGCCCGATGAAACTCACGTATGTCCAAAACGGTTATTTTTCAGGAAGTGAAAAAAACACCGTAATTTCAAAAGCAGTTGAACGTAGCGTTGTCATACTTGGTACGGCATCTTTAAATGTAACCATATTCTTGCCAGTGTAATGATATAATCCACATTTGACCAAAATCGAGTTTAAATGGACATACGTGTATATTTTATAGTAACGGTGGTCGATACGCGTTCTTCCGATCATTAATTAGAATAACCAAGTCGCGTTTCATATTGACAGATGAATAGGCTACGCTCAGTTTATTAAATACGCTCAGTTTATAAAAAATACGCTCAGTTTATGAAATACGCTCAGTTTATTAAATACGCTCAGTTTATTAAATACGCTCAGTTTATTAAATGTCTCTTGCAAACTATGAAGGGACAATGAATCAATACACTGACATGGCAATGCTAGACTGATACTTTGTTTGCACAGTCCTACCGTAATTTTATGAATATATAAGAAACTTGAGAAAAGTTGTCAAAAACAAACGTTTGCTTTACTTTACCTCACAGTGTTATTCGGCTTTCCAATGCTGAGCTTCCAGAGACGCTGAAGATGAAACTTCACGAGACCGGCGAGATGCCGCACAGGCTGGGAGATGCGCGGCGTGATTGACAGCTTTGACACCAAATGGATATACGTGAAAATCAGATGACATGATTTCACAACTTTTCATTGGTCATTTAGATAATGTGAAGCTTACTATATACGGAAATGAACCTGGACTTTCTATCCATCGAAAAATCGGCAAAAATGGACATACGCGGTTTTCATCGGAGAGCGACGATATTATTATCATGGGAGTCGGAACCATTGTATATGGGTGGGACAAGACCCACCCACTTTTTAAGACCAATGATATTGGACCCACTCACTTTTAATTCAGCGCATATGTCTATTCACTTTTCAGAGCACCGTCAGGGGTAGGAAAGTTCGGTCCTAGAGAGCCGCTGTCCTGCAGAGTTTGGCTCCAACACTGAAATAAACCTCACCTGCATATAGCCTTAGTAACCCTGAAGACATTGATTAGCTTGTTCAGGTGTGTTTGATTAGGGTTGCCCACCCCTGCACTTGAGGAATGCCCTAATAAATGAAACTCCATTCCAGGTCGCGTCATATTTTGAAAAGTGTTGAATTAAAGCAGTGAGCATTAAAGCAGCAGTCCGTAACTTTTTTTTGTGTTCAAAATTTACTAAATTGTTACAGTGTTGGGTTTTGTGTCTTGTCATGTTCAGCGGCTCCCAGTCTGTCTATTAGTCTTCCCAGGTGTTTCCCATTAACCACGCCCCTTGTTATCCTGTCTAGCTCATTTAAGCCCTGTGTTTCAGCCCTGTCTTTGTGAGTTCTTGTTTGACTGTTTACTTACGCTGTCGTTTGGTTGTTCTGTTCCTGAGACCTGTGTTCCTGTCCTAGTTTTTTCAAGTTAAGAATCTAATTAATAAAGTGTGCTGCAACTGGATCTTGCTTCATCCGTGCTTCAACCATCACACACCAGAACGTGACATAAATATGTATAATGAGCGAGTACATCATGAATCCATTTTCCAAACTGTGTTTTTGTCTTATCCTGAGTCACTATGGTACACCTATAATAAGTGTTTATATTGGGACTATTTTACACTGGTTCGGGTCGCACCGCTGCGGTGTAGCCCAGTGACTCGTCATAGACATAAACACAGACAGAAGTAGCTCCGGCTACAATGTTCTTCCACAAGACGCATTAATCTGTTAATAAACGCATGTTAATTAATCGCTATAGTGCCAAACGATCATATTACATTAGCTAATTTTATTCACAATCCTCTGGCTGACCAAAAAATGGGTTTTCAACGAGGTCCCAGACACCAGTCATTTTGTACTAGCCTATATTAATAATTTTTTTCCCCTACACACCAGTGTGAATACTGTTTTTGTTATTGCATTTCAAATAGGGCCAATTAATAGGCTACTCCTAGGCTTACGTTTTTAAATGGCCTACTGATGTTTTTATTATAGTATTTTCAATATTATACGCTATTATTTGTGCATAAACATATCTGGTTATAGTAATAAACATACTGTTTGTTTCAAAATTTTGTCATCCTTGCTGCAAGCTTACAAGAGCGACAATATCATTATCACCTAAAATATTTTCTTGGGAAAAAGGGGGTCTCCGACAACAAAAGGTTGGGAACCATTGTGATACATCACCTTTTCTTCAAACAAAACAAACTATGTGTTTTGGAACTGACACAAATTTTTGAAGTTAAAGTTTCCTTATTGATAAATTATCGTAAGTACTCTAGTGTTGTATCTTTTGCTACATAATGCACCACACATTTTCAATAGGAGACAGCTAGTACCTGAACTCTGTTACTATGAAGCCACGCTGCTGTAACATGTGCTGAATGAATCTTGGCATTGTCTTGCTGAAATAAGCAGGGGTGTCTCTTAACCCTTCGGAGTCTTGGGCTATTTTGGCCGTTTTTGAGTACTTTTATTTTATTTAAATTTTGCAACATAAACAAATGTTTACCATACCAATGTTTGGTATAATTTTTTTCAGCACAACATCACCTATATGATCAGACAATTAGTTTTTCACTTTGATGTACTCTATCAACATACTGGACCCAAAATCACACAAAAAACACAAAATCCGAATAGAAAAATTATAGCTTTTCTACTACAAAAAACACAAACATGCTCAATGAAGCATTTTAAAAGGTTTAAAATGTAAACACAAGTTGTAAATGTCAACACATACAGGTACAATTCAGATATAATCAACCTATATACAAAAAAAATATGATTTACAAAAAAAAGCGGGTGTAGCCATAGGCTTTTTTTCTTTCTTTTTAGCTCAGCCACTTTTTAAAAAAATGTTGTGCACACAATTATTCAGAGAGCTATATTTAAGGCCTTGCATTCCCAGAGTATGAGGGTTCGCAAATAGTGCAAATACAACATAAACAATGTAAAATTGAGATAAAATTAAACTATATGCAGCAAAAAGCAGGTGTGGCAATAGGCGTTTTTCTTTTCTTTTTTGCTTAGAAACTCTACAAAACACTTCATGTACAATTACACAGATAGCTACATTACAGGGATTTCATTCCTTGAGTAAGAGGGGTTCCTCAATACTGCAAATATACCATACAAAAGGTAAAATGAACACAAAATCAAATTATACATACAACTATTTACAACCAATATCAGGTGTTTTATTTATTTTTATTTTTTATCTGTGCCTCTCCTCAAAACAGTTTATCTAAATCTACTCCTAAACTACCTAAACTATTCCTAAACTACCTAAACTATCTACACTACTCCTAAACTACTCTCAAAATTCTAAAAACTCTTCCAAAAACTAGCAATAATCTCTCTCTCTATATATAACGTATATATGTCTCTCTTTATCAACTCCGTAAATCCTCTGCCTTTCAATTTTGCGTCTTAGCTCAGTTGGCTCCTCCTCCATTCCCTAAAATGTGCAGCCTGAAGAGCAGAGTCAGCAGATTCACACATTTTTCTCCGTTTTTTTTATGACAAAAACCGACGAAGTTATTAGAATAAATGCAACGCCTGTCGCATCCCATCAGTATTTTTTTATATAAAGTTTAAATGATCATATCTCCGTTTTTACTTGGTCTATCAACAGAAAACAAAAAGTAAAATAGAATTTCAAGCCAGCACTTTCGACAGAAGTGGACGGCAGCGCTCAACGTGACTTTGTTTTTATGCTTCGACGTCTTAAACTGGTCATGTAACTTGATCACGCCGGCGTGATCGGCGACCCCGAAGAGTTAAAAAGACGTTGCCTTGATGGCAGTATTATGCTAAAAAAAATTCTCCTGCTATAGCCAGACAAAAGTGTCACTTCCAGTTCTTCATTATTATTCGCTGAGCTGTGTTTGATGCCATTGTGATATGCTTTGTAACCACACAGTTGAGAGTCGTAATAAAATGAGACGACGCGCAGCCAGTGGGAAAAAACCTTACAGTTCGAGCGACAAATACTAGGGCTGCACAGTTAATCGAATTTGTAATTGCAATTACGATTACGGATGCCACGATTACGTAATCGTTCAAAGCCGCGATTAGAAAAGAAAATCCACTCTGCGTGTGTGTGTTTAGAGCATAATTATGTTATGAGAGGCGAATCACGACTACTTCAGAAAACCCAGCACAATATGACATACCAGGCAGTGACATAAGTATATGCTGAAATAAAAAGTCTTTGACCTCAGAAAAACGGACTTTACTGTCCTGTCAGCCGGTATACTGTGCTCGTAGCGCGCACTCTTCAATTGCACGCGCAAATGCGGCGGCGCGCGCTGTGTATCGCTTCACTGTATAAAGTGCAAGAGAAACTACGTGCATGCAACGTCGTTACAATGTAAATTATTAAGTCACGAAATAAAAGTAAAATACCAATAAATCACGTGTTAGCTGAGAAGGATTTGCATGCAGGTGTGATTTTCATTCTATTCACCAGGAGCTGTTTCATTAACAGTTCTTGTTAGTATTGTGTATTTACCATGGTAACTGTCCTTTCCATAACCGAAAAATGCCACTTTACTTTCACTTTGTGTTATTTTTTATATTATTAAATGACTGTGGTGGCTCATATCAACATTTGTATTAACAAAAACTAGTTTGGGACTGCTATTGAATTGCTTTAGCATAGTCCTAATGTTTTTCTTTACTACGAGTCATTCTTACAATTTATGTGTATGTTAAGTAAAGGGGGACAGTACTTGTGTGTGTGTGTGTTAACAATTTTTGTGTAAACATGTATTATAAAATGCCTATATATATACAATGTAAATTGTGATAATCGTAATTAATAATCGCACTTACAATTTCAAGGGAATAATCGGCAATTATGATTTTTGTCATAATCGTGCAGCTCTACCAAATACACACGAGGACAGCGAGGATCAGCTTCGAGAAAGTGAGACAAAGACATCTATCATGTAGCTTATCACATCTCACGAAGTTTAAAACATTTAAATCGACTCATCAAGTAGTAATTAATGCATATGAATCTTAGTTGAGTGTAGGCTATTGGAGCTGGTTTGGTTTCTGAGAGACGGAGATGCGCAATTGAATTAACGTGTTTGAATTGTGATCGTGCTGTGCTTATTCCAGTCATTCGACTATCATATTGTTCAAGGCATTAAATCATTTACATATACATACAACAATATGCAATATCATATCGTAGAACATGCATATGATGTAGTAGCCTATTTGAGATGATATTACTCTTGCCAAGCTCTGATTTCTGAGAGATGCACGCATTGACGGATTTGCGCTCGTTTAATTTTTACTCTCGCTCATTCACTTCTCATTATTGCATAGAGATTTTAGAAAAGGTTTTTGGCTTTGGGAAGGAACACTCCTAATCTCCTCCAGTAAAACAATTCTGGAGGATGACCCACCCACATTTAATTTGCTTCCGACGCCCATGATTACTATAACTGTCCTCTCGGAGTTTCACATGATACCATTTATTTTTATTTTTAGAAGTGATCTAAACAACTGTGCAAAGTGTATACTTGTGAACTCAAACATTCCTATAATATGTATTAATAATCAAATTAGTCAATAATTGAGTCATAAGCCATTTAATGTACCTCTCAGCAAAGAAAACTCCAGGGTTAACTTTTTTTGTAGCAATTTTTTTGATAAAAAAAAAAAATACATTTTGTAAAGGTGTTGAGATGAGACAAACTTTCAAGGAGACAGATGTGAGAGCTTTCGAGTCTTTAGGAGAAAAATCTGAGCACAGTGTGAGATGTTATCCTATGAAGCTTTAAAGGAGACAAATGTGAGTTTATTGTTAAGTGTGAGAAGCAGGAGACTCAAGCAAGTCTCCGTTAGATGTTAAAGTAACCTAATGTATGACTTTAATTTGAGAAGTTAAAGAGATCTCACTTTTGATTTTTCTTTCCTGCGGGTGATTTCAGTGCTTTAGTGTCTGTATATTTTTATCTGCGTATGTTTTACATGAACGGGTGTGTGACGTCACTGAGATTGTGTGTGTGTGATCGTCGTATTGACAGTGAAAGCCGTGAGATCTGGTTCTCCAGCCAGATTCGTGATATCGATCTAAACTCCCGATATAACTGCTCTCTCCAGTCTGTCTCAAACTAAGACTCTCACTCACATTAAGGACTGTGAGAACCGCAATATTTTCCAGCCCAGACCGCCTGTCACTTTAGCCTTCAGAAATGCCATTGCTTCGTCATTCTGAAGCCAGAGGGCACCTGTGATGTTTGAAATTACAGAATGAAGGAAAGGCCATTCAGTTCCCCTCCAGGAGAAAGAAACTTCCTGAGAGACACTTTGAATTTGAGTTAAGAAACTCGTGCAACCTCGCATACAGAAAAACACCTGTCTGGGTCACATTTCACCCCAGGAAAAAAGGGCTGTTTTTACGCATAGAAATATATATTGTATTTAGAGAGTGAAATCTGTTTTAGGATCTCAAATAATTTTTTAATATTATTTGCATGACAGTTAAGCTCCGCCCTCCGATGCCGCACCAAAACTGATCAAAATACCTCACATATTTAATGCGGCGAAACATTAACTAATGTTTTAACTTGTTCTTATTTGATATATTACATAATATCAATTCTAGACATAGAATATCAGTCTAGTTATGATTTTAGTGTCTTTTTAGAAGACATTTTGTCAAAGTTTTTGTAATTCCCTATGATTCTTCATTCCCAATGATTATTTTTCCTGTAATCAAATGATTCTTTTTATTTAAATGATGAATAAATACCATTATAGCCTTTTAACCCTTATTCATTGCCATCACATATTTTAGTAATCATCATAAATTAGGTAACGATACTTTATAGACATATGGCTTTGATTAGAGTCCAGATTATTTTGTAAAATATATATTTTTTTGTGAACATATTTTTATTTTATTTTACAATACATGAACAATACAGGATCTTCATAAAAAGAAAGAAAACACACCCTCCCTACCCCAACAAGAGAGCCAACCTTTTATATAAAGGTATTTTCACACCCATATAAAAACAAGATCACATTATTAGTATTACTCAAGAGTCATTCCATTCTGTTCTAGAAAATGACGGAAGGAGTCCCAGATCCTGTAAAATATGTGCTTTTTTTGTTTGATTGAGTAAGTCAGTCTTTCCATTGCTATACACAAAGACAATTCTTTGATCCAGAGTGATAAAGATCAGGCGTTTCGCTTGCAATGAACACAGATTTATAAGCTTCTGTTCATGTATTTTTAAAGATAAGGCAGGTGGAGGCAGTCTTAGAGAGACTGAATCTTTCATCGAAGTGTTTCAGACACTGAGAAAAGAGGTGATGCTGCTGTGGATATTATGAGAAGATTAACATGTTTTTTGACCTTGGATGCGTGTGAACCTGTTGAATTAGACCTCAGAAACAACATTAGGAATCTTTGAAATAACATAATAGGGGCTTTTTATTTTATTATTTTTATTTAATTGATGATATTCCTTTTGAAGACTGTAAAACATTCAAATGGAGCATGTCTACTTAATACACACTTTTCTAACTGGAAATTTTGTTTTTAAAATATTTTTAATAATTAAATAATTTAGTTATTTATTTAATTTTTTATTTTATTTACATTTTTTATCATTTGTCTTTGCCCAGAGCATCACGCCATCTTTCTCTTTTTTTCTTCCTCATGCTCTCACCAGTGTGACGTTTCCTCTCATTCTGTAGTTTCAGTCCTCAGTGTTTAGCATCTTTAACCCAGTGTATCGTCCTCTGTCCAACACAACTGCGTCTCCACTTAATCCATGTCATTACCGCTGCACGCTAACAGATTTGCATGTGCTTTCACGCTTCTGGGTAAACGTACTGTTTATTTTTAGCCTTCACGGCTAATTAGCGTGAACTGGAGTAGATCCGCCAGTGCAAACAGTGAACATTAGCACTCGTGCGCTAATAAGAGCGCGACCGAACGAGCAACCGTGTAATTTCATCAGTGTTTTGCACGTTCTCTCAGAACGGATGAGCGCTCTCAGTGGATCTGGAAACACAAACCATTACTCAGATTGCAATAAGATCTTCATGGTTCCTTCATCCTGACAACCATGTTTTATCCTAATTTTAATATTGAAAGTATCATTTTACTGATTTTTGAATGTGGTAATCACAGTATATATACACAGTACACACACGCATATCTAAAAAAGTTTGGTATCGGCAAGATTTTAAACATTTTTTAAAATAATCACGTCTGCTCAAATAAATAAAATAGAAACTTTCTATTCATCAAAGAATCCTGAAAAAAAAATGTACACTGTTTTCAATATTGATAATAACCATAAATGTTTCTTGAGCATCAAATCATCATATTATAGTGATTTCTGAAGGATCATGTGACACTGAAGACTGGAGTAATGATGCTGAAAATTCAGCTTTGATCACAGGAATAAATTACACTTTACTATATATCCAAACAGAAAACAACTAGTTTACATTGCAATAATATTTCCCAATATTATTGTATTTTTTTTGTATTTTTAATCAAATAAATGCAGCCTTGGTGAGCAGAAGAGACTTCTTTTAAAAACATTAAAAATCTTACCGACCCCAAACATTTGAACGGCAGTGTGTATATATATATACACACACACTATATATATATATATATGTGTTTGTGTGTGTGTGTATATAAATATAAATGTGTGTATGTATATAATGAAGTGTCTAATATGAGGCATTACATCCATTTCTATCCGGCAGCTTCGAGGCGTCTCCTCGGCTGTTCCTGCTTGATGACACAATTTGCCCTAAATAGCGTTCGATCATGTTTCCGGCCTGTCTTTGAGAGAATGAGACATTAAGGTGTGCATCTGGGACGTCTCTGTCTGTCAGTCGTGCTCCATAAACTCGCATGAGGTGTCACGCTAAAATATGTCCCCTCGTCTGTTTCAGATTAATTCTCGCTGCTCTGTGTTTGGGCCTCATCCGTAACCATAATGCACCTGGCACGCTTCAGAAAGCTCGGGACGCAGCGTCTGGCTGTGGGAGAACGCGACACACACAGATTATTCGTCACGGTGTGTGTCTGCATTGAGACAGGAGACGCTCGCTAACGTGCATGTGTGTGTGTGTATTAGTTTTGGTGGCGCTCGACTGATCCGCTGTGAGATTGAGGGGTTTGTGGGAGTTTTTCGCTCCAGCGTAGATTATAATCATCCGGCTCTCGGTGAAGAGAAGACAATCTCTCATTAATAAAGTTATCAAACTGTTTTAGAAGCGTCAAACTTGATGCTGCGCTGTGATGAAACCTCTGTTAAAGTCAAGTGTGTGTGTGTGTGTGTGTGTGTGTGTGATCCAGACATTAATGATAAAGTCATAAATGTTGTTGTTGCATCCAAAATAAAAGTTTTTGTTTACAATATAAGTGTGTTATTTTGTATATATAAATACACACACATGCATGTATATATTTAAGAATTTTTATTTATATAAAATATAAATTATGTATAAATAAATATATGTACAGTATATACATATTTCTTAATATATACATGAGTGTGTGTATTTATATTCACAAAATAATTATACACACACACACATATATATTATGTAAACACAAACTTATTTTGGATGTGATTCATCACGATTAATCGTTGCACAGAACTACTTTTAAGAGAAGAACAGACCATCTCTCATTAATAAAATTATCAAACATCTATCCTTTGATAAATTTCATTTATCTATTCCAGTGTCTGGGATTTATTAATAAAATGATCAAACTGTTTTTAGAAGCGGTAAACTTCACTAGTACTATTTCTAAGTTGAGTGTGAGTTTGTGATCGTCATCGTCACCGTTTTCACAAACATGTGAAAAAATTAAATGTACGTATATAACTGCATACCTTGATTGCACTGCAAGTCGCTTTAGGTAAAAGTGTCTGACGGATACATACATGTAAATGTAGATTTAATAAATGCTGTAAAAATTGTTCAGAATGGTATAAATGGTATAAATTTGATCCGTGGTTCTCAAAGGCCCCTGATATAGTCTAAGATATTTCCTCTGGTATTTCTGCTGTAATTATGGTAATGCTTTTATTTAGTAATGTTATTTAGGTGTAAAATTTGAAGGATTCATAATGCTTTTATAATAGACTTTTACAAAGTCTTGATGTTGTTTCAGGCTCTACTAGAACAGATTTTTCTTGCTTGAATGTTGATTATTTTCCTTATATTCTCCATTGTTGCGGCTCCTCTCTTTCCAGTCTGTCAATAACGCTCTGTTTACTTCCTGTCACTATGAAGCCCCTCCTCCTGAAAAGCACACTGTGCTCTGATTGGTCGGCTGGAGCAGTGTGTTGTGATTGGTCGAGCGCTTCGAGTGTGTTTGGGAAATGTCCCGCCCCTTCCCATAACCGCCAGTTTAACACACTACTAACTAACTCAACCAGGCCCCGCCCCTTTATTCTGCGTATTAATTATTATAATGAGGAAAGAAACTCAAGACTACAATGACGGCGTTTCAGGAGTTCAGAAACACTGATTCTGATATAGAGAAGAACTGGAGCTTTTTCATGCTCAAACAGCAACACAGCACACTGAAGAAAGATGAAGACGGAGGAAAAAGCAATAAAAGTCCAAGTAAATGTTTGTGTTTTGAATGCTGAGACTTATTACTCTCTGTAGACTAAACACACACTCATGAACTCAAGAGAAAGAAAGGAGGACCAACAGGTAGTTTGCATGGAAGAACGTTGAGCTGTTGTTGGGCAGGAGTGTGTGTGTTGTTGTCAGGCAGGAGTGTGTGTGTGTGTGTGTGTGTGTGTGTGTGTGTGCTGTTGTTAGGCAGGACTATGGCTGATGTAATCCGCTGTAACATTTTTCCAGTCGTGCGCTGCACTTCACACACACTGTCACGTCTGTAATGCAATTTAACTTGAGCCTTTCGTCAAGCTCACGACACACACACACACACACACACTTTTCTTCTGCTTCAAGTTGTGTGTTTAAAGCATTGTCCTCTGTGAGATGTTCATTAGCAGAGGATGTTCGGCGTCTCATGTTTTCAGTGAAACTGCTGGAGCTTCTGAGAGTCGTTTCAGTCTGTGTGACGGATGAGATTGTTAAAGTATTTTCTAATCTGTTTCATAAACTATATCTTTTTCATAAACTATATCTGTTTCATAACCTGCTGTTTAACTTGTGCGGCGACAGCGAGAGCTGAAAGGCAGACAGACAGATGTATTAGTAATTCATTTTATAATTCTCTTTTCTTCTTTCTTGATAAGTTGATCATACCT
>NW_027508942.1:5712500-5737500 GCF_051911475.1 Siphateles boraxobius
CTGAGTCTGAGCACAGACGAGCTGCGTCTCTCCAGTGGAGTCAGAGTTCAGAGATCAGAACACCTCGTCTCTCTCTGGGACAGTTTTCTGCCACTCGTGTGAAAGATGAGCAGAGGTGAACTCGCTCCTTCATCCTGATTGGCTGATGTTCTGCTGCTCTTCGGGGAGTCGTCCCAGTTTTTCACTCAGCGTTCAGACAATCACAGTGAGCGCTGCAATCCGATTGGCCGCTCAGTTCGCCAGTCCAATCGGTGTTTAGATGTCCCAGCTGGCATTGCGGCAGCGTGTCTGATGTTGTTTGAGAGTGTAAAGCTCCTCTTATCTCATCGTTTGTGTCTCTTTTTCTCTCCTACATCACAATGGTTGTGTTGACAATATTCACCGTGGCTTTTACATTTGCATTTATTGTGTGGGACATTAACATTACACTCTGAAGGCGTTTCATGATCACAAACAACAGCAACACAACATGACGTTTGCGGGTTTTCCACTTTATCATCTTTGTGTTATAACTTGTTATGGTAGTTTTTTATCGGATCTTAAAATTCACGGTTCTGAGATTTTACGGTTTTTGAGCCACGGATCGGAGCATTTTTCGAGTCAGCAAAAAAAAAAACCATTATATATATATATATATATATATATATAATGTGTAACTTTGCTTTTCATTTATTACTTAAAAGCTCACTTAAAGTTCTTCGAGACCACAGCAAAAACTACTAGCCTAACTGATAAAGTTATTAAAGACAAGTAAACAGTCCGTAATAAAATAAGAACAAATACACACTAAATAACAAAGTTACAAAGTCTAACAGTAGTATTCAGGTACGGAAATTCATGATTAAGCCTATAAAATATAAGGCTGAGCAATTTTATCGATTCTGCGATATAAATCGATATTTTTTTCCCCAAGAAAGTATCGATTTTTTAAGGCAGAAAAGCACAAACATCTGCGCAAGAGTTGTTCACAAGGCGACGCGCGCTCCGAAATGGACTGCAACGAGACAAGAAAAGTATAGGCTACTTAACTTTGGGCTTCATGTGTGCATCTAAACTATCAAATATACATAATAATATAAAAATGACCAGCTCTGAGATTCACTGAAACACAGTTTATTCACTTAAACAGTTTATGTCTTAAATGGACGTAAATAGTTTGTAGAAAATGATGGTGCATCAGTCACCTATTAGATCTGCACTCGGTCTTAAAGGGGCAGCGTCTAATAAACCTGCTGACGATTGAGCCATTAATGTGAATCAAACAACAAAAGGCACTCACAGCTCTTGAATGAATAACTTAAACTTGTCCAGTCAGAGACATATATTGTGTAAATCAAGTTTTTAGTTTTCAGTTCAAATAATTCAATCCAAGTAAATGGAAGACTCACAAGATGTCACCAAAATCACTCTGTCCCCTTTAAATCTTTCAGAAAATGATGTAAGTGTATCGAATTATATCGAATCGTATCGTTAGCTGAATATCGTGATATATATCGTATCGTGAGCTGAATATCGTGTATCGTATCGTATCGTGAGATTAGTGTATCGCTACAGCCCTAATAAAATAGCACTATTTGTTCACTGTAGAAATGAAATATAGGTTAATCTTTGTTAAAGCTGTATTTTGTTGTTTTATTAACATTAATGACACATAACAGCAGGAATATTAGGCTGCCGTCACTTTAAGACCGAATAAACTGACAAACATCCGGTTTCTTTCTCAACTGTTCACTCGTGACATAACCGAGAAATACTTTCTGGGACGGGCATGTAGACATTATATTGTGTGTGTGTTTAGCAAATAATGAATCCTGATTTCCGCCTCTTCCTACACGTTTAAAATAGTTTGAATGTGTAAATTGGCAAGACAAAACATCTCTAAATAATAAACTTACACTCTATGCTGGTTAACTTTAGCAGTTAATCGCGAATCGCATGCGTGCCGAACCGTGATCCATTGCACCCCTAGTAGTTTTATGTGTTTTGTTCTTAAAGGGGTCATATAATGGTACATGCACTATTTCAAGTTGATTGTACTGAAATGTGTGTTGGCAGTGCCTGTACACATCCATCATATAATGATAAAAATCTATCCAGTGTTTTTGTTTTAATCTCCTTATATGTTTTCCCCTGCCTCAAATCGAGCCGTTCGATTTTGTGACGTCACTAAATCAGACGCCCCTCCCACGATTGTTGATTGACAGCAGCAATTCAACAGATCCCTGCCCTGAGCGAGCTGTCAGTCATCATAGTCCGTCATTGTTGATATGCTGGAGCAGAATGGCGTCTAAGCGATTGTGGTGTTCTGTTCTTGGGTGTAATAACGAACACAGCAGTAATTTTGATGTTCCTAAATCCGAACCGCTGAAGACACAGTGGCTGAGTTTTGTTTTCGAAGGGAATATTCCCCACGAGCAACGTCAATGCTTTCATGTTTGCGCGATTCGCAAATCTTTTCTCACCAGACTGCTTTATTAACGAAGGAGGTAACTTATAAAGTTGAAAAAAGAATCGTTACCAACTATTTTGTTATTAAACCCTGGTTTACACTCAGGGTACATACGGCATGTTTTCTGTGTACGACGTTCTCAATATAATTCATAATCCCACGTTTATAATGAACAACGCGTTATGGTTATTGTGTTATTACAAACTGAGTACGTATAACTTACATCAGTAAAAACATCTCACTAAGTTAGTCTACCCTGCCAGTACACAAAGATAGATCAAAGTGACAATATAATAACCAACCATTCAGAAATGTAATGCTCGAGGCTTGATGTGTTCTCCTCAGAGACTCCCGCTGCCATTTTTTTCCTATACCCTCAACTGTTGTCAAGGAAACACTCCACGTGCAGAGCTCATTATCAGTTAAAGGCATATGCACTGAAACGGCGTGCTGAAAACAAAGCTGTTTTTGACCAGGTAAAATTAGTGTTTTCTTACAATAATAATGAAAAATTTTAATTAAAGTATATTACAAACTTTTCATTTAGACCCTAAAGAATCAAATTAACTTGTATGAAAGTGGCATTATATGACCCCTTTAATGAATCTATATTATCTAGACAATATTATAAGGCATAATTGATGCACAAAGCAAACGTAGAACTAATTTTCCTTATATGATACTTTATTCTGACAGAACTCTAACGCTGCGCCACAGATGCATAATGCATTGAGATGCGCTCAGTGAAAAGTTAAATGACTGTTGCATAGGGCTGCACAATAAATCGAAATATTGCATATATATATATATATATATATATATATATATATATATATATCGCGATATGCATATTTCAACGGCTTGCAATAACTGGAGTCGTGAATAAAAGACAGAGAAAATCACTCACTGCTCTCAGCTGAATCACTTTTGTAGCTTTAATAAGAATCAGTATATGTTAGGGATGTGACGGTGAGGATATTTTCCCACCGGTTAATCGACGTCTGACAACACCGGTAATACCGGTATCGCCGGCGGAGGATTTTAAATCACTAATTTAAAGGCAAACATAAAATGCACGGGCATATATAATGGTACGGTCGTGCGGAGCAGCACTGTTTTGTTAATTCGAAAACTAAACTTTTTTTTTGTTTACAACGCTTATAAAAAGCTGGTGCGGCAGTGTGCACTTCACTTTAACTTTTAAATGAGCGTTAATTCATCCTTCGAATGAAGTTTGTTTGACATGCGATCTGACCAATCAAAATCCACAAATTTTGTCCAACAAAGCAGGCAGGAGAGTAGCTTAACGTAGATTAATGAACTTGGCTTTAACTGAGGCAATCTGTCATGACTAGTGGTCGACCGATATGGGTTTTTTGATGGCCGATGCCGATATCTTAGAGAGCAGGGTGGCCGATGGCCGATATAAAGCCGATATTTATATATATATATATACACTGACACACACACACACTTTATATATAAATCAATATTTAATAAATTTGATAAATTTAATACATATTTAAAAATCTTTAAAATAAACATGCTTAGGCCCTATACTTTAGATGGCAACTTCTTGAATCTGCAATCTTATTACAGAATTTTTCACAAATAAAGTAATTGTTTAAAAAATATATGCATATGTGAATAAAAAGGAAGTAAACACTGTAACAGGGCACTCAGTAATCTGGTAATTAATCAGTAATCACTGATAATCATATTTTTTCAAATAAAGACTTTTTTTCTACTTTGACTTTTGACAAGGTAACGCTAATTTTACATACAGCACACAGTGAAAACGACATGAATATGACACAGTGGGCCACTGGATATAGCACAGCATATTTTACAATGAAGGATTTAAAGTGTTTCGATCGCGTCTCCTGTGAAGCTGATCTTCTGTTCGCATTTACTCACTTCGCACGGACCGTCACTCGCAGGAACACGTTTATGCAGGCTACAAACGCACACTTCACAAGATATCACAGCTGGATTCGATTCAATCTGCAAGGTTTGTGAAATTAAATGTTTATTAGATATTCAGAGATTTGTTTAAATTATGTAAATGAGAAAGTATTTTAGGCTGATTGTTTGCCTTTTCGGTTACAAATAATATAAAAGCAAACGTATTACTTTTTCGCATACCATTTACTTTCTTTGACCAGTTCTGTAGCCACCGGTTCTGTCTAACAAAGTATTAGATCTGACTGACAGAGATCGTAAACTAATGAAGACGGAGAATGTGAGTGAGCGCTGTGTGATCAGCCGCTGCCGTTCTCTTCTGGTGCTGGTGTTCTCAGCGCCGCCCGTCAAAATAAAAGTCTGCAGCGCCGTCAAAATAAAAGTCTGCAGCGCCGTCAAAATAAAAGTCTGCAGCGCCGTCAAAATAAAAGTGAGGCTTCCAACACATCGGCCAATCAGAAAACTTATCGGCCGATATTTGGCTTTTTTAAAATATCGGCATCGATATATAGGCCGTGGCGATATATCGGTCGACCACTAGTCATGACACATTGAGTCACAAAACGGTAGGCATATTTACTGTTTAATTTTCTTTGACTGACCAAATTTGAAAGTTGAGACTTTGTTCCATATTAAATATTACGTGCTCGGTCCTGTCTGTCAGTGTGTTGTCAGTGTCCTCTATTTCTCACTGCTTGAGAACATGGGTTGAATCCGAAATCGCCCCCTAAACACTCATTCACTAAGTAAGGCTTATTCCCTACGTTAGTCCACTAATACTGTTCACTTGAAGGAGTGAATGAAAACGAGTGAGCGAATTCGGACAGCCGTTGAGCGTACACAAGCTGTACACTCGTTAATGCAGTGCAATGTGGTATTGAACAAGTGCACTCAATAATGTCCACTATTGTTTCTCACAAATCTCTACGTTCATTTAAGACTTTATTTAAATCATTTAAGACTCTTATGAGGACACTCGACAAAACAGACATTTTGGCATAATTTGTGTGTGTTGTGGTTTGTTCAAGACCGAAAGAGAACTCGATACTGACGCGGGTCTTTTCTGTGGATCGTGTGTGTGTGTGTGTAATAGGCAGGACTTAACGGATACTGCGTAATTGCAGTATACAATAAATATTTTTAACGCTTTAAACTTTTTTTTTTTCTGTTTTTTTTCGGTGTCACGGTGGGTAAGTGATGAAACCGGTGTTGCGACTGAACACAGAGTAACACCGACTACCGTGGCAAGCCTAGTATATGTGTATATAAAGTTATATTTGCATTTTTATAGACCAATTTCGAGCCAACGTCACAGTTACGTCACGGCGCTAGCTGGAGGCAAAACAAAGAGAAAACTGCAGGCAGCCAATACAAACCAGCACAGATTCGGCTACATAATAAGGAGTTTAAATGATTATTATTATTATTAAATGTCATCTTGTTGTGTTGTAGGGTGCAAGAATCAATGAAAAATGAATATGCTGTATCTGGAATTTTTATTTCTAGAAAATATTCTTGGCTTGGCTAGGCAGAACTGAAAATCGTACTACTTGTACATGACCATTCATCACATAGTTATAGGCACCTAAAGATGTATATGCCCTCACTTACTCTTTACACCCGTTTTCTCTATCAGATAAGTATATAGGTCACGCCACTCAAGCGGATGTAGCCTACCGTTAACGTTAATCCTGTCAGATCGTCCATCCATTGAATGAGTGTGTACGGGTCAGCCAATCTGGTTCCGTCCGTTAAAATTAACTTTTGCAAATAACAATCGCCGGTCCTGGACAGTGAGTGACCTTGCACATTAAGATAAAATCGGATTTTCTCCAGTCATTGTTAAAAAACAAGCTAACAAAACTTGCAGACCAACGTTAGTGAAGCGGCCAGAGGGATCGTTCTGAAACCACCTAAGCTCCGCCCACAAAAAAACGTCACCATGTTTACCAACTGAAAAGGGGTCTATTGTGAACTTCAAATAAAAGTTAAGAAGTGAATATGTTGTAATGTTTTCATTTCTAATACTCTAAGATCTTTTGAACACATTTAAAATAATTCCACAGATTTTTCAACAAAAAAAAATTTGTATATATTGCTATAAACAATAATGTTTTATTGTGTGTGTGTGTATATATATGTGTGTATATATATGTGTGTATATATATATATATATAATTTTAGGGCTGTCAAAATAACGCGTTAATTTCGATTAATTAATCTGAGAAGAAATAACGTGTTAAAAAAAATAACGCACATTAATCCATTACGTTTTGACCTTTGCGGAGCCGTTCTAGCATTCGTGTAAAAAGGAGGAGGGAGACAAGAACGCGCTGTTTGGATAATTTTTTGGAACATTTACTTTTAACAAACGGAGTTCGTCAAACTCTAAAGTACCACATCAATGCAAAGGATCCAGGAGTGTGTGCGTGAGTCGGCGAGTGTGTCTGAGAGAAAGCGCGCTTGTGTGTGTGTGTGTGTGTGTGTATGTGTGTTGTAACTTTTCACGCGCTCTCACGTCACACAACCATTTTCTCACGCACAGAAAAATGGCGCACCAAAGAGAGGACACGGAAACAGACAAGACAGAGCACGTTACTTATGATATTTAAAAAATCTAAGCTCTCAGATTCTGTTAATTTTATTACGAAAATCAAACAATACCGTTTTGGCGCTTGTAAATGTGAAATGACAGATCCCTATAGCGGCACGTGAACCGATCATCTCTAGCTAATAGTAAATAAACACGATTGACCAATGTTGAAAGATACAGTAGGGCAGCCTAAAACTTACCGAAATGTATATTCCTCGATCAATCAGTGTTTTTCAACCGCGAAAAGAGGTCAATAAAACAGCTGGAGAACAATTATGTCACATAACATTTAGCCCTAAGTTACCTCAGGAAAGCCATTTCATGACCATATAGCATGTTATAGTTGGCTATAAAAAAAGAGCTATAGAGAGTATTTTTCAAAATTTATGCAGCCTACTAGTATACTACGTATGGATTATATTTTTACTTATATCAAAGTTGTTATTTGTAATAAACACGCATTATATTTAATTTGAGCTATTTTTAACCTTAAATACTACCAGCTGATATGGATAGCTGTATTTTTACAGCATTGGGTGAGATTTTTTTTTCTTGAGAAAAATGAATGCCTATCTTGTGTACCTAATATTTATCCAAATGAGTCAATATTGCATCAAATCACAATAATTAAATTAAATTGAAATCGTGAAATTTGTGTCAAGCGATAATAATAAAAACGTAGCTTACCAGAAATTGTACCATGTAAACATTGTAAGATTGTGTATGCGATTAATTTAGATTAATTAATTACAGAGTATGTAATTAATTAGATTAAAAATTTTAATCGATTGACAGCCCTAATAATTTTTAAAACCACATAATAATTCTGCAGATTTTTCCCAAAATTCATCACAGAAATCACAAAAGTCTGCAGATTGCATGTGGCCCTGGTTATTGCATATCGCATTTATCGGCAGTATCAATTGCATCTCATTCTGATTGTGTGAATCCGGCAACATTCTAAAGTCAAACACACACTGCATGTACGGCTGATATCGAGCGACTCGGATCACGCAAACACACACTTCGCATCAGTGTTGTGTATTTCTGCCACACTGAGGTCATGTGCTTTTATTTTAAACACAGTCAGGGTAAAAATAGACCAGCGCTGGTGCTCAGTGACGGTTGCACTCGGTGTGTGTGTGTGTGTGTGTGTGTAATTCATCATGACTTTTGTTCTTGGTTAACGGTGACCTTTAACCCCAGGTTATGCTTGTGTTTAGTGACACAAACGATCCTAATGGAGTCTGACTGTGTTCACGAGACCAGACATTTACATGAAACACACACGTCTGATGTCTTTACACAGATCCTGATGTAGCAGCTCCAGCTCGTTTCATCACGCGCCTCACTGACCAACACATGTTTTATTCATCGTGTGTGTGTGTGTGTGTGTGTGTGTGTGTGTGTTTGTGTGTGTTTGTGTGTGTTTTCAAGATAGTGAGATGATGAACTGAACTGGTATTTCTGACAAGAAGAAACAACACAAAACACTAGAAGAGCATTTATTGAGCAACACACACACACACACACACACACACACACACACACACACACACACACACACACACACACACACACACACACACACACACACACACACACACACACACACACACACACACACACACACACACACACACACACACACACACACTTAAATTCAGAAAGCTTTATTGGCATGACAAAAATATACTTATTGTATTGCCAAGGCATGAAAATAACATAGAAAATGATTTAGAACATTTAGTACAGAAAATAATAATAATAGTTAAATTAAATAAAAAATATAATATTATTATATACAATAATACTAATAAAATAAATAAAGATTAATAAATAAAATAAAAAGAATTATAATAAAGAAATCATGTATAAAAAAACATTCTTTCTCTGTCTCTGTCTCTCTCTCACACACACACACACACACACACACACACACACACACACACACACACACACGCACACTGCTAAATTCACTGTAAATAATAGTCTGCATTTCAAGCATGATAGGATCGCACAAGAAACACTATTTAAATATAATATAATTCCATCTGGTTCATGCAAGGTGTTTTTCATGATAAAATACAGTATTTTGATTCATACTTTAGTAACACTTTAATTAACACTAATAATTGCAAAAACTAACATTACAGTTTTTTACAATCACTTTGCTACTATTTTCAGAACCTTGATGTCATTTTTCAAAACTCTAGACACAAAACTCAAAACGGTTATCACTTGTAACACAGGTTGTCTAATGTTCAAAACATTGCATTGTGCATTCACATCTTTAAAGAAATCTTGCACTTGCACAATCATTGGTTCAAAAAACAAATTTACTGTGAAATACCATTGAAACACAACTATAGATCACCCACACACAAGCAACCGATAGTTTCACTCTGTCATTGTTCGTACAATCATTAACTATTGTAGAACAAAATAGGTGATACAGGTTTCATTATGGTACTACATGTACAGTAAATACCTCTGTTACTGTAAAGTACTGCAGTAGTAGAGAGAATACAGACAAAGTGGAATCATTGAACAAAGTTTGTAATATATTGATGCAAAACACTACAGTACAATCACAACATTGGTTTATTTTAATCAAAGCAAAAATACAGTAATTAGCTATGAAATAGAAAAGAAAAGACAGTACTGTAAACCATCAAATGCAGTGTTCCTCAACTTGCTTGCACTGTAAGAAATAAAACAGCAGTGATTACTGTACTTCTACATTGTCATCAACTCTGTGTTGTGGATTTGGCCACAGGTTCTCATCTACATCACAATGGATGTTTTCATTAGCCAAACATCTTGGAAAA
The DNA here is from genome assembly GCF_051911475.1 of Siphateles boraxobius. Classification (NCBI taxonomy): domain Eukaryota; kingdom Metazoa; phylum Chordata; class Actinopteri; order Cypriniformes; family Leuciscidae; genus Siphateles; species Siphateles boraxobius. Next base: position 5,722,336 of record NW_027508942.1, read on the forward strand.
AACCTTCGGGCATGGCGAATCCAGGCCTGACACTGGTCTGCTGTGATGTCATTGCAGGCGTCATCCATGGCCTGGAGAAGAGTGACTTGTTCATGAGGGTGCCTATCATGAACCTTCCATCTCCATGCGGAGAAAAATTCCTCAAGCCTTTGGCTTGCTCAGTTGGGGATATTCAAATTAATTAACCAATCATACCATTGATCAGCTCTACCAAACTTGGATGTCTTTTTTCCAGTAATAAACAAACATTAAGTTGTTTTGATTGATACTGTGAAGCAGCTTTGATACAATCTGTATTGTGAAAAGCGCTATATAAATATATTTGACTTGACTTGACTTGACTCAATCGGGTTAAGGAAGGGGGAGTATGGGGGTAAATACAGGGTGGTAAATTGTGCATGGGCCTGAAACCATGCTTGCACCACATGAGCATGATGGAACCTGACATTGTCCCAGACAATGACATAGGTCACACCTTCAGCTCTACAAACCTGTTCGAGCTCATCAAGAAAGGTGACAAGGAGAGCTGCATTATATGGTCCAATATGAGGTCTGCGTCCCACCACACCATCTTCTGATATAGCCGCACACATGGTAATGTTGGCCCCACGTTGTCCAGGTACTTGGATGGTTGCCCGCTGGCCAATGAAATTCCGACCTCTCCTCCTTGTCTTGGCCAGATTAAAACCTGCCTCATCCAAATATATGAATTTGTGATGGTCGTCATCAGCATCCAGCTCCATCACCCTCTAAAAATACATTTTGGAAAGAGATTTAGAGATTACCGTACAATGTAGAATTTTTGGGAATGTTTTTACAACAGCCGTCTTGAAACTGAACTTACCTGAACATACTCAGTCCTCATTTGTTTCACTCTGTCTGCATTTCTTTCGAAAGGCACATGGTATAGTTGTTTTATAGATACCTGGTGCCTTTTCAGTATGCGTGCAATCGTCGGCAAACTTATGGATCCCACATTGTTGAACATGTCTTCATTGTCCAAGATATGCTGGCGAATTTCTGTAAGGCGAATATCATTTCTGGCCCGAACCAAATTGACCACAGCCTGCTCTTGCTGGTCAGTTAGAATTTTGCCTCTGCCTCCACTATTTGGCCTAGTCACAATTCTACAGGGAACATTAGAGTAAGAAGACACTTGGTCACATCACCTATTCTGTGATACACATTGGTATGCAGTCATTTGACAATTGAGAGTAGCATAATGTTTAGTGCATGCTGATAACTTACCGGTTCTCATTGCGGAAAGTTCTGATTATTGAGGCCACGGTTGACCTTCTCAGGTTTGGTTGTATCATTGTAGCCGCCTCAGTCATTGTCATGCCATGATTTATGACATGGTCTACAACTATTGCCCGAATTTCATTGGACACTCTATGCTGTTGCTGCCGCTGTCTTGGTCCGTGGCCTTGTCCTCTACCACGTTCCCCCACACCTCTCAAACGAGGCCCACGACCACCTCTCAGAAGGGCTGCCTGTCCCCTACCATTCCTTTGACCAACACGTCTTCCTCGTCTTCCTCCCACCACTGCTTGACCTCCATTGTGACCTGGATCACCTGCTGGCTCCATGTTACATATCACTATGCTCTTGCAATTGGATCCCAATCAACTCTTTATATACTCATTCCACAATGTGCCCTCAATCATCAGTAACGAGTTGGCAGAATTGGACAAGCAATTCCAAGGGCCTGCATCTCTACAGTGCAGTACTGTCAATACTTTAAATAGTCTGAAAAGGTGGTACAGTATTTGGGACCATAGACACAGTGTCTGATGAAGCATTACAGTATGATATAAAATATTAGGCTACATCCATGGATATTGTAGTCTAATTGGTTCATGCTCCACGCTAATTGGTGACAATGAATCTCGTTATCTTGAAACTTTCATGATTTACTGTAAACATGGAAGATTGTTTGTCTGTTTCCATACAACTATGCATTAAGAGTAACGCAACAGTTACTTATCATTTTGAGCAGTTGTATCAATTGATAGTTAGATCAGTGTAAGGAAATGAATAGACATTCATTTGAAATGTAATGTGTGAATTGCCTTTTGAAATAGTAGTACTTTGATGTTAAGTTGTGTCATATTGAACAAGTGATTTTTGTTGAATGAACAAATGATCTAAGTTTTATGTGTATTGTATCCAAACAATTGAGAAAATGGTTAGAGTTTTGAAAAATGTGCATTTTGATAATTGGTTGTGAGTTTTGTGTCTAGAGTTGTGAAAAATGACATCAAGGTTCTGAAAATAGTAACAAAGTGATTGTAAAAAACTGTAACTGCAAATGAGCAGTTTGTTACAGTATTTATTCATCTTTGTTAACGTTAGTTACTAAAAATAAATTGTTAGTTAATGTCAGCTGACGTCCATTACAACTTTTTGTTTAAGTTAAGTTATTATTTAGTAAATGTTAAAATTAGCTTTCACTAAGATTAATAAATGCGGTAGAAATGTTGTTTATCGTTAGTTCATGTTAACTAATGTAAACAAATGTAACGTTATTATAAAGTAATCATGAAGTAATTATTACATTAACTTACTATATCCTTTTTACAATATTTTAGTTTAAAAGTTTAAAACCTTTATAAACTGTACAGTAGCGTTACCTCGATATTCCTTATAAATGTAATATATTTTACTGTTTATGCTTGTTGTTTTCAACAAAATACCAACATTACTAAAAAGGTTAAACCAATTTAATTTCAAAAGGAAACTAAATGACATGCATTACTGAGTTTGTCTGTCTGTCTGCTAGTTAATGGCAGCTGAACTCTAATGTGGAGTTTCATTAGAGCTGCTTTAATTTAATTACTCATTAAAGGCTCATAGCGCAAATTACACTAGCAAATGATGTGAAACACTAAACAGACAGCAGATATAGTGAACTTCTTTGTTTGATAGGACAGAATCAGGTCAGAAAACACTGGAGATGCTTGTTTCAGTGTATTATTGAACAGATGAATATGAGATCATCTGATCTGTCATATAATGAGACACAGTTGCTCTTTCATGGCAAAACTTCTGGAAACTTCAGCAAAGCTCTCAGTTTAAACTCATTTCTGTTTAGAAGAAACAACTGCGATGTTAATCAGATTTATGGTTTTTCTTTTCTACAGGATCATGATACACATCTAACCTTCCCTCATTTTGCTCTCTAACATCTGTATTTTTCATTTAAAGCATCTCTCATCTGATGAGTGATTATATATATATATATATATATATATATATATATATATATTATCGGTCAAAAAAAATATAGTATACAGTAATTAAAAAATGTTTAACCCTTTTCGCGTGGAGGTCAAAAATGAGATGATTTTTGTATTATTAATGTCTCAATTAGGGCTGAAACGGTTAGTCGACATTGTCGACAATAAAAAATTGTCGACAAATATCTTTGTTGTCGAGTAGTCGTTTGATCCCACGTGACCTAATGTAAGGGCGTGCAATATCGCGATTTGACCGCTACGACGCTGTAGCGCTAGAGTGTAATGCAGCCCTTACAAATGCTATTGGTAAAAGAAAAAACAGCGCGAATTATGACGGAGTGCAAACGAATCCGAACTAGCAAGGTTTGTTTGGGAAAGTTTCACAAAACTTCAAAACAAGAATGCTGTCGTGTGCAATACATCCAAGGCGGAACTTGCTTTTCACGGGAGCACAACATGCACGTTGGAGCACTTACAGAGGAAACATCCCGGCACAAGAAGAGCCGGTGAGAACTGAGTGTTCTCCAGCTAGAGCTAACTAACTAGCGGTAAATCTCTTTATTAGAGAATGCAATATAATATTATCAATAATAATATAATTACAGTAATGTGATGATTTATTTTGCATAAAATAAAGCTTGATCGAGCTTAGGAGTCAGGGCTGTTTTTATTATTGTAACACTATTAGGTATTATAGTCTTATCACTTGCCTGTATTTTGTTTCATAATCATGACTTGCAAAAGGAGAAGTTAGGAAGAATATCATGGCAGTTACTTTTTCATACTGTAAATTAAAAGGTGAATGAGAACGTCTCTGTCAGCTCAATTGTCATGTAAAAAAAAAAGATTGTAATTTTATACTTATAATAATGGTTTGCAGATTAATATTTTACCATTCTTTGTGTCCTGAAGTAAATGTCCCTTTTTCTGTTCCGGTTGTAAGAAAAGCAGTGGGCCTATTCAACAATGCTTAGAGAGCATTTGTGTGTGATTTGAGTTGGACCGAAATCTGAAAACTTAAAGAGAATGACCTGTTTAGTTGGCTCAAAGTTCATTAAAACAACTATTTCAAAAGCTGAACTGATTTTAATTTTTTATATTATAGTAAGAATATGTATAACTCAATGTTTTAACTAATTGAAAGAGCTGAATAATCGTTCCAAACTTACTGATTAGTCGGTGAACTAATCGACGATTAGTCGATTAATCGTTCTGATTATCAAAATAATCGTTTGTTGCAGCCCTAGTCTCAATGAAATGACTACTATATTTTAAGTTTTTCTTTAATATTTTGTATTTTAAGGGGATTTTATGGTAATAAATGATATTTATGCAGTAGTTATAATCCATTTATTCACTTTTTGAGCATAGACCTGAAAATTAGATTTCCTACTTAAACTGTCATAAATATTGAATGTTTTGGAGCACAGACTTCAGTTTGGTCTCTTTTTAAAGATGACGCTTGCAGATTATTGCTGAAGAGAAAAGGCTATAAAATTGTAATAATTTGTTGAATAATTAAAATTGAGAAATGCACAAAAATACTATTTTCAATTTTTATATGAAATAAATATTTTCCAGAACACATTTTGCTCTAAAATCAAAACTATACATCTAAACAAAATGTGTTCCAAATTTGAGGTTGATATCTCAAAAAATGAGCTTTCGGTGAGATTTAGAGATTTAGTAAGTGTGACTTTTCTTCAGAACTATTTAACCTTTCATAATCATTTCCATGACGGGGTTTTGTGTTCATACAGCAAGTGCCAAAACTTACACCAAGTTAAGTGCTATTCTGATGAAGAAAAAAATTCTTAAAAAAAATGAAACGTAACATTTTTCGGTCAAAAATGTCCAAAGAACACCAGAGGAATAACCCAAAGAAAATCACATATGCGTCTCTTTAATATCTTTCTCCTGCAAATTTATTTATTTTTTTTACATTTTTTTTCTTGATACATTAAAAAAAATGTTTTAACTGTTAAGGAACTAACTAAATTTTTAATTTATTTAATTTAAAAATTTGAGTTAATACAATAAAAGAGAGGTAGGTTTAATCAACAGAAACTCAAAATATCGTTATCTGAAAAACAGTGAGTTCATTTTACCAATAGAAAAAAAGTTGTGATGATAAATCATTAAAAAATAATATTTTGCAGCATAGCAAAGAGATATTATATAGAGAATTAGTATCTTGTCTAGAAAAGATTGCAAGAATGTCTCAGATTTGCCAAAATGAACTCAACTTTTCTCATCAAATCATGAGCTTCTATCCGAATTCATTGTATAGCTCTGTACTCTTACTGGATGACAACTATTAACTCATTTGTTTGGAGACACATGTGATTAAAATAAATTCTCCTTTAAGTCTCCTGAACTCTGAAAGAGCAACACGTGAACAATAACACTCTCCTCTGACTAGACGAGGCGACATTGACACCTTTATTCTCCCTTTCTTTCACTTTTCATTTGTGATTCATCAGATGTTTCTCGTCTGATATCTCGTTGTTTGGTTCTGAGCTCTCTGCGTAGCATGATACGGTTTCCGGCCTAGCGTTATCTGTACGGGGAGTCGAGCGCCGCGTGCCGAGCAGACATAATTAACTTTCGTTAATTAGCCATTGGACGAATAGAGCAATCATTAATCATTCAAATCTCCCTGGTGTATCCTGACGCTGTGAAACACACACGCGTCTGAATCAGAGGACAGAAGAGCCTGTTAACTGAAAACATTTACTCAACTTTAACAACTTTTGCTTTGATTCATTGATTTTCTTGATGTCTTTGAGTTAAGACTGTGTCAGACTGAGCGGAGTAGACCAATCACAACAGACTGTGTTATCTGACCAATCAGAGAGTAGACCAATCACAACAGACTGGGTTATCTGACCAATCACAACCGACTGGGTTATCTGACCAATCAGAGAGTAGACCAATCACATCAGACTGGGTTATCTGACCAATCAGAGCAGAGTAAACCAATCACAACATAATGGGCCATCTGACCAATCAGAGAGTAGACCAATCACATCAGACTGGGTTATCTGACCAATCAGATCAGATTAAACCAATCACAACATACTGGGCCATCTGACCAATCAGAGAGTAGACCAATCACATCAGACTGGGTTATCTGACCAATCAGAGTAGACCAATCACAACAGACTGGGTCATCTGACCAATCAGAGAGTAGACCAATCACATCAGACTTGGTTATCTGACCAATCACAAGAGACTGGGGCATCTGACCAATCACAACATACTGGGCCATCTGACCAATCAGAGCAGAGTAGACCAATCACAACAGACTGTCATCTGACCAATCAGAGCAGAGTAGACCAATCACAACAGACTGTGTTATCTGACCAATCAGAGAGTAGACCAATCATAACAGACTGTGTTATCTGACCAATCAGAGAGTAGACCAGTGACATCAGATTGGGTTATCTGACCAATCACAACAGACTGGGCCATCTAACCAATCACAACAGACTGGGTTATCTGACCAATCAGAGAGTAGACCAATCACATCAGACTGGGTTATCTGACCAATCAGAGCAGAGTAAACCAATCACAACAGACTGTCATCTGACCAATCAGAGCAGAGTAGGCTTGTGAAAAGGCTGGGTTTTAAGAGACTGAATCTTCGAACGTACAGTTTTCAGACTCTGAGAAATGAGGTGATGTATATTATGAGAAAGTTAAAGAGTTTTTGACGTATTCTAGGAGACTCCAAAAGAAAATTAGGGCACTTAAATTTATTTCATTTTTATTAAATCAGCTTAATAAATTAAATATAGTACTGCTAATACTAATACCATAATGTATACAAACTTACAATTGAAATAGTATCTATATTTTGCATTAGAGAAATTAGTATTTGGCCTGAATATATGAATCTGTCTGATTCATCTGATCAGTCTATTCAACAGTGTTTCTCAGAGATCAGCTGCTGTTTTATTCACTTTCAAGAGTCACACGTATAGTTAACTGATGCATAATTCACATTGTCTTCTGTGAAATATTTAAGCATTTAGAGCAATTCTGTTCTGTTCTATTCAGAGACTGAAAATAGTGCATTTTTCTGGGAAAACTTTTGTGACTCTTTTTGTAGCTTATGCATTTATCTGCAGAACAAACCTCCTCGAGTCAGTCACATGACCTCAGGGCAGGTGTGTGTGTGTGTGTGTGTGTCCACGTGGATCAGATCAGTTGGTGTTTCTCTGTGTGTTGAACACGAACACACGGTCTTGAGTAACTCGAGTCTTTCACCGTCCGCTCAATCCTGCATCTGCCAATCAAACGCAGCCTCTGCCGCTGTCATGGCAATGCATGCATAAATTAGCATGTATTTGCATAAGAACCCGCTTGTTTTGCAAATGCCATTTTCTCTTTCGTTATCTCTTACTTTCTCTATTCATTTATTTATTTATTTCGGTTTTTCATAACAAATGGCATTTTCTCCCATCAAACCTGTCTGTAAATGTCAATACGAGTTTTAGAGAGTCTCAATGTCCACATCCACACTGTAAAGAGACAATGGCGTATGAATATGGGAGTGAATCCCTTAAATCATCATTCTGTTTGTACGGAGCATGACTCACTACTGAAATTGCCATGATTGCCAGTTTGGGCTGATAAAGCAATCAAGTTTCTGAAGTTATTAAAGTGGGCAGGTTCTAATTGTAGGTTTTCAATGTAAAGCATTTGGTTTATTTCGGGTTTATTTTGGGCTTCGCTGTTTGTCTAGATCTGACAACACAAATGACTCAATGTTCATACCTCTTTCCCTGTGGGATATAAAAGAGAGAAACATGTCTGATGCGCGTTTATGGCATTGACAGATAGTTGTTCGGTTCACAATGCAAATGACTGAACTCTTTGTGTACAGAACAGGATAAAACACTTGAAAACGAATTGAATTGACATCTGAATTTTGCCGTATGAACTCCGTTGATCTGGGCTGGGATGTTTGTGTCAGTGAAAGGTTATTGCTGGAAGCTCATTGCATTGAGTCATAATCGAGCTGCATTTGCACATCTCGGCTGTAGAGTTTAGTGTGAATTTGGCCTGAAATACTCAGATTGTCCTCTATGGCAGCATGAGAATGATGAAATACACAGTCAGAACAAATGCACCAAATCTTGCACTTTATGTTGTAGTACTTGCACTAAAAAAGCTGTTTTGTTTTTTTGTTGAGCAGAGAAAAAGAATTATAAACTCGCTTAATGTGAACTCAAGACATCGGATCTGGATGGCGCTGCTCTGAAAGACACTTATGATTTATTTGCAATAAGGAGAATGAAGCTAAACTTTCCTTCAGCCTTGTTGAAGTGATTGTTTATATGTATTTATAATATCAATATTATTGCACAGCTCTCTCTATATAAAGTTTGATATAAAAGTATATCCAACTTTATTCCCATACATAGTTGAGATAGCAGTAGCAAATCTCTTGATTGTTTACACCATTGCAAAATATAAACTATATTATCGCCCAGCTGTAATCTGCTAAATGTAATTCAAGAAATTATAAACATTACTATCATGAATTTCTACTTTGAAACAGCATGTATTGTGAAAAGTGCTAAACAAATGAAATCGACTTGTTTTCTTCCTGCTATTTTTTCTATTGGCAACAACAGGCCTGTTTCTGTACTGCCAAATACTTTAATATTTCTACAAAATCCTGATTCAATTTCTTACAGATTTATTCACATTCGTTCATTATGAAGCATTGTATGAAATTACGAGACTTTAATCGAATAATGAAATTAGTTGTTTCAAAATAACATATACAGTAACAAACAAAAAGATTTTCATTGAAATAATTTTAACGAAAATGCAAGTAACACATTGAATAAAACATGATATGTTGAAGTAGAAAAGCTATATTCCTGTAAAATGTACTACAATAAAGCTTCAAAAAATATATTTTTTTACAGAGTACAAGCCATTTGTTTGAGTCTTTGTGAACTGTATAATCTCAACACCTCAGAGGAATAAATCAGTCCAAGTATGTGAAGTGATTCCACAATGACTTTTATCCCGTTATTGATATTGCATCCTGAACTGCACAGGTTATTAGTACTCATGTTCCCTGAGACTTTAGTGTTGTACTAGATGATCTCTGATTAATAAAGCTTTATCTCCAGACGCGCTCTCACCTCTCAGTCTGTGTTTGTTTGGCAGAATCACACGTGTGCCTGAGAGCCAGTCGCTGTCTCGTCTCGTCTCGTCCGGATCTCACTGTTTCTGCCTCTTTATTTTCATCTGATCCTCAGGCCATGCTAATGATGTTGATGGCCGACTCCAAAAACACACTAAAACAGAAGCTACATCTTTCATTTATAGGGTTGGGTATTGTTTGCATTTTAACGATTCTGTTCATCGATTCCTAACTTCGATTCCAACAAGGTAAAAAACAAAACAAAAAAACTTAGATATCATTCACATTTTGTCATAACGATTCATTGTAGCTGAATATCATGAACACAAATCAACAGGCTAGAACACTTACACAAGGAGCGTTTGCCTGTGGTTTATAAATACCATAGAAAAACAACAAGCCTAACTAATCTACATTTCAAGCATTATTAAAGACAAGTAAACACTCAGTAATAAAAAAAGAACAAATAAACAAATTAGCAATCGCAACAAATAGATACAACTGAACAAAGATCCAATTGACATAAACAGTGTTTTAAGATTTTTCAGGCATGAGAAACTATAAAATATACATTACAAATATAGTTACAAAAGTTATTCAGTCAAGCACGAGTGAATTTTCTCTTTGTCTTTTGTTGTTTGATTAGTGTTATTATAGAGACACTGTAGGAATATTAGTGCTGTCACTTTAAGAGTTGCCCAGTATAGTTACACACTGAAAAAAGCGATTCGTCTCGTGCTTGAATGGTTTAAAATCACATTAAAATACCTTTTTCTGTGCGCACGTTTTGGATGTGTTCAGATATAGCCTGGCACAAGTCATATTGAAATGCTCACAAAGGAATCGATAACTAGTATCTGATTCCTGACCTCAGTTTTGGAATCGATTTTCGATTTGCAACTTCACTCATTTATGATCCGTATATAAACATTGTTTCGTGTCTTCATGTCATCATTGATGTCCAGGATCAGCTTGGTGGAGGCTGATTTTGCTCACCGCGTGATCATGTGACATGTGAAGCGTTTGGTTGTATGTGTGTATTTCACGGCGGTCGTTCATCAGCACAAACGCATCTGTGTTAGATGGACTCGTGTTTGGTAATGAGCGCGTTCCTCAGCGCTGAGATCTTCTCCTGTATCAAGGGCAAATCCACTCGTTTATCTTCACACACACACATTCGTCTTCACAATAATTGTGGCACTTCATCAAAGTGCTGAGTGTTATATTTATCAGTCAGATTAATGTGAGATCGCTCGTGCGTGTGTGTGTGTGTGTGTGTGTGTGTGTGTGTGTGTGTGTGTGTGTGTGTGTGTGTGTGTGTGTGTGAGAGAGAGTTATTACAGGCGTGTTGTCAGTGTGGCTATTCACATTAAATATTCTTCTCATCTCTCTTGTTGTTGTTGTTCTCTCTTCTCTCCATGTGTTTGTCTGGGATCTTCTGACTCGCTGATCTCTCTCTCTCTCTGTTTATCTCTTTCTTTTCTCTAGTATATTTTCATCTGCTCTACACATCTTTCTTTTCTTCTTTTTATCATGTTTTTTCCTCATTTCTACTTGTTCTTTTTTCATCTTTTCTTATTTTTGGTCTTCAATTTCTTCTCTTCATTTCTCTTCTCACCTGGCTTCATCTCATCTCTTTTCTTTTCTCTTCTAGTTTCAATTCAATTCACATGAACTTTATTGGCATGGCAAACTGTACATTGTATTTCCAAAAAGCATTTATATGAGCAGGAAAATAAGAAACGAACGTACTTGGTTGGTCAGGATCCGTCTCTGCTTTGTCTCTCTGACAATCTGAAGATATTCTTATTTGATTTTAGAGTTTGGTAGAATTGTATTTTACTTTGTGTTTTAACTCAAGACTATGAGCGAAAGTGTCTCTTTTTTCAACGTTGGGACACTTTAAAAAGTTGATTAAGACTCATTTATTTAAGGCTGTTTTTTAATTAATTTGTTGTGTTCTCCTTGTTGTTTTTGTTTTATTCTTCTGTTTTGCTTTGGGTTTAAGAAAAGCGCATTATAAATAAAATATATTATTATTATTTTAGTTTCCTGATCCCAATATTCCAAGATATGTATTTTGAACTTGTTTTGATAATTTGATTTATTTTGATGTGCTGATTAGTGTTAGTAGACTTAGTCAGATCTGTAACTCTCAGAACCAGACTTTGTTTAGGGTTCAGATCTTTATAATGCTTTAAAATGTGGGACTCTATTTTTTTGTTTAATCTCATACCTTCTCTCCTCTCGTGTCTCATTCGTCTGTGTTTGTCTCTCTCACCTCTGTCCCTCATAAAGTCTCCAGTCTCGGTGAATCATCTGTTAGTTCTGTCTCTGGTGTGTGTGTGTGTGTCGCCGTCTCTTTCTCCGGCAGAGAAAAGGCCCATAAAGCTAATGTAGTGTGTGGCGTCTCTCTCCTGCTGTGATCTATATGCCCATCCATCCTGAGCTTTATAGAGCAACCGGGCGTCTCTGACCGGGCCGACCCGCTGCGGTGACGCCTAAACACACCCGGCAGGATTGTAGACGCTGTGGGTGAGACAACGAACATGACTATGCGAGCAGGAGAGTTTCACCAGTGAGAAAAATGACAGGGAGATTCAATTCACTTTTACAGACCTGCCAACCTGTACGCATTTTGCGTAGCGGGTACGCATTTTGACCTCAAAGTACGGTGGTACGATTTATCACACTAAACTACGCAAAAACCTGGTGACGCTTCTGTGCACGCGCAAACACAGACCGTGCGCACAGAGAGAAGATAATTGTAAATTGACGGGCTAAGTTTAAATTTTGTTTTAGTTTGGGTTTTTTCTGTCAAAATGTCAGAAAGCATTTTGCCTATTATCCATCCGTGTTTTTAAAATTCGTTAGACAGACGTTTTACTGTTAACACAGCCCCATATTTCGGATTCATCTAAACTTATATACTTGATATTCTTTTTATAATAAGTGATTCGTTTTGCTATTATTGGACTCCTGTCTATTCATTGTCAACTATTTTCTATAAATATGTTTGTATTGGCTAACGTTTATTCAGCTAATGTATGTCCTGTTTAAAACGTGCAATGTTCAAATTTGAACCGACGGATTCGAATAGAATAGGATTGGCGGTATGGTTCTGTTCTGGGCAATAACCCCCCTTAGGTTAAACAGAAGAGAACCAACATGAATGTATTGCAGATATCAATCTCTGTTACTTTAATTTCCTATTATCACTGTAAAGCTGCTTTGAAACAGTCCATATTGTTAAAAGTGCTATATAAATGAAGGTGACTTTGACTTTGCCTATCAATAAATTGAATGTACAACATAATTAGAGAATTTTAGTCTGATTCAGGGGAAATCAGAGTTGCAGATCCTGACGGGACAGGTGGAGCTGGGGAGGGAGGAGGGTAATCCGCTCCTGAGAAACTCGACAGCTGCTGATAATACTGAAGGAGCTTATATATGTATACAGTGATAGGTGTCGTAATCCTATAGAGACGTGGAACAAGAGAGAGCTTGACTAACGTGACCCGCCAGAACTGACGCTACCCTTTTAGAAATATAAAACCACTGTTAGCTTAAAATATACTGATTTAAACAATGTAATAATTTAATGCAGAAACAATGAGCTCATTGAAGTAATGAATACTTGTTTGTTAACAAATGATTGACATTTCGAAAATGTACCAATGGTGCATGTTGATTCAGAGTTTGCGCCATCTGAAGTCTTCGCAGGAGTTGGCGTCGTCTCTTCGTAGATGACACATGCACAGAACAGAAAATAATGTTCTGAAGTTGTTTTACTCATTTTCTTCTTCCTGAAGGAAACCTGCTGCAATCTAAAAATATCCCTCACACCCTCCTGCTGCATTTAACCTGACAGCAGCCTCCACACACACACAAGCACACACACACACACACACACCGCATGCGTCGCTGTGTGTGTGTGTCTGAGACGGGTCGGCCTCTCCACGCTCCACAGGACATGACAGGCAATTTGAAAGAGCGGGCACACTCGCCACGGTAAAGAGAGAGAGCGTCCTGTGAGCAGGTAAATGCAAATGTCATGTGTGTCATGACGCTCTTAGGCAGCTGTTAATTATTCTTTTAAAAGAGCTGAGGGGTTCTTCTCTTCTTGCCTTGTGGCATGTGTCCATCGTTTAATCTTTTCTCTTCCTCAACTCTTGTGTCTTATCTTCTTGTGTATTTTCTTCTCGTATCTTTGCTTCTTGTATCTTCTCTTATCTTTTATCGTCTCTCTCATTTCTTCTTGTCGCATCTGGTCTAGTCTTATCTTGTCTCTTCTGTACTGTAGAAGCGTTGAAATATAATTCAACAGGAGCGGAGAACCACTGAGCATCAGCGCTGGTGGAGTAATAGAGAGACAGACGAGTGTATGGAGGTGAGACAGGAGCACAGGATGAGCGATAGGGAGACAGACGAGTATGTGGAGGTGAGACAGGAGCACAGGAGGAGCGATAGGGAGACAGACAAGTATGTGGAGGTGAGACAGGAGCACAGGAGGAGTGATAGAGAGACAGACAAGTATTTGGAGTTGAGACAGGAGCACAGGAGGAGCGATAGGGAGACAGATGAGTATGTGGCGGTGAGACAGGAGCACAGGAGGAGCAATAGAGAGACAGACAAGTATGTGGAGGTGAGAGAGAGACAGACGAGTATGTGGAGGTTAGACAGGAGCAGAGGAGGAGTGATAGAGAGACAGGTGAGTATGTGGAGGTGAGAAAGGAGCACAGGAGGAGCGATAGAGAGACAGATGAGTATGTGGAGGTGAGACAGGAGCAGAGGAGGAGTGATAGGGAGACAGACGAGTATGTGGAGGTTAGACAGGAGCACAGAAGGAGTGATAGAGACACAGACGAGTATGTGGAGGTGAGACAGGAGCACAGGAGGAGCGATAGAGAGACAGACGAGTATGTGGAGGTTAGACAGGAGTAGAGGAGGAGTGATAGAGAGAAAGGTGAGTATGTGGAGGTGAGAAAGGAGCACAGGAGGAGTGATAGAGAGACAGACGAGTATGTGGAGGTGAGACAGGAGCACAGGAGGAGCAATAGAGAGACAGACAAGTATGTGGAGGTGAGAAAGGAGCACAGGAGGAGTGATAGAGAGACAGACGAGTATGTGGAGGTGAGACAGGAGCACAGGAGGAGTGATAGAGACACAGACGAGTATGTGGAGGTGAGACAGGAGCACAGGAGGAGTGATAGAGAGACAGACGAGTATGTGGAGGTGAGAAAGGAGCACAGGAGGAGTGATAGAGAGACAGACGAGTATGTGGAGGTGAGACAGGAGCACAGGAGGAGTGATAGAGAGACAGACGAGTATGTGGAGGTTAGACAGGAGTAGAGGAGGAGTGATAGAGAGAAAGGTGAGTATGTGGAGGTGAGAAAGGAGCACAGGAGGAGTGATAGAAAGACAGACGAGTATGTGGAGGTGAGACAGGAGCACAGGAGGAGCAATAGAGAGACAGACAAGTATGTGGAGGTGAGAGAGGAGCACAGGAGGAGTGATAGAGAGACAGACGAGGATGTGGAGGTTAGATAGGAGCACAGGAGGAGTGATAGAGACACAGACGAGTATGTGGAGGTGAGACAGGAGCACAGGAGGAGCGATAGAGAGACAGACGAGTATGTGGAGGTG
Organism: Siphateles boraxobius; assembly: GCF_051911475.1. NCBI lineage: Eukaryota > Metazoa > Chordata > Actinopteri > Cypriniformes > Leuciscidae > Siphateles > Siphateles boraxobius. Next base: position 5,737,390 of record NW_027508942.1, read on the forward strand.
AGACAGGAGCACAGGAGGAGCAATAGAGAGACAGACAAGTATGTGGAGGTGAGAAAGGAGCACAGGAGGAGTGATAGAGAGACAGACGAGTATGTGGAGGTGAGACAGGAG